>NC_069501.1:135307858-135657858 GCF_027579735.1 Bombina bombina | reverse complement strand
AACAGCAGCAATAAGTTAAAATTACAAATTTATACCACAATAGTTAAAAAGCCCAAGAGGGTGCACACACGGATAGAAGACAGCAGTCCCTGGTGTCAGCTTATGCGTTTCGGCTGTAAAGCCGTAATCATAGCTTTATATCTGAAACACGTAAGCTATCTATCCGTGTGTGCTTTTTAACTATTTTGGAATAAATTTGTAATTTGAACCTATCGCTGCTGTTGAATAATTTTGTGACTTTGTATCTACCGCCAGCATTAACAACAGCGATACCTCTCTCACACCTTCAAGATCAGGTGAAGTTGCTATGGGGTTCTTGATCCGTTTGTGAGCCAAGTCGTTCCTGTTTGCCGCAAACTTCAAGGATGCCAACTAACGCTGCAGTGGATTTATGCAGCAGTGTGTCTATGCTCCTTGTGGCTCGACTTAAAGGATACTGCAAATGAGTGGATTGGATGTATGAAGCCAGTATAATGGAGGTTTCATCTCCGCTCAGCGGAACCACCACCGGATGCACGTAAGTCTCCCTTTGGAGTAACATATTCATTTATATCCTGTTCCAAGAAGTGACTTAAAGGCTATATTGATTGGTGACCATTAAGGATGGTTTATGTTGGATCAACATGGACTACCTACCCCTAGCATTTCCACTTTAATTGGGCTGAGACAGGATTTACATGCCTAACTTTTTACCCTTCATATGGTGAATCCCATTTTCAACCTTACCAACCCTTCTTTACTCTGTCCAGGGGGAAATTAGTTCCTCCTTCAAAAATAGTGCAGGTACTACCCCATGTGTTCCCACTGGACTTGACCCCTGTATATATACATATATATATATATATATATATATATATATATATATATATATATATATATATACACGTTTATGTGTGTTTGTATATGCATGTATGTGTGAGAGAGTTAACTGTGTGAATATGTCAGTATGTATAATGTATGCGTGTCTGGTCAGATAAAATGTGACATGTAGCATCATGTACTGGTGACGCAATGCAGTCCATTGATTCTCTAGAGTTTAGAAATTATCTGTTTAATTGAAACCCCCCCCCCGAAAAAAATTCAATTCACTTATTCTATATTCAACAAAATGACTTGTACATCATTAAACTCTGAAGTCCCCTTGTTGACAATCTCTGATTAAGTGCATAGCATAGCCTAGTATGTATCACAGTGTAGGTATAACGACCCCTAGTGCATGTTTTTAAATATATAAAATAAAAGATTTTTGTCATTTCATTGTTTGTTTCTAAAAACACCCAAGAAGATCAGGACCATGATGTCAAACAAGTTATTGCACTAACATTGGTATTTGGAATCTATATTTCTAGTTTAATATTTCCAGCATAGCATTTATTTGCGTAAATCATTTATGGCAGCAACAATTCCCCCAAATAACCATCTGGCTTACTATGATTATAATAAGGCCAGTGGTTGTAAATATTCCACCTACAAATTCAATCAGTATTCTGCTAGGTTTTGATCTGATTATATTGTTTTGGTCTGTAAATATTTTACAGGATGTCAACTATACATACTGCAAGAGACTGGTGTTTGCTAATGTAGTCATTACAGAAACAAATAATTCAGCAGAACTGTGAGCCACAAAACATTATTTAAAGGAAATTACAAATATGCCTATTCAGTGTCTCTGATTTGCAAGAGAAAGTAAGAGAAAGGCATACAGGGATTGATTATAACTTGCCGATCATCTTAACTGTTAAAAGGATACCTTGAAAGACAATGAGAGACTAAAATCCAAATGCATCGTAACAGCTTAAATACACCTCAGCCATAGAAGGCCTGGGGTTAGGTTCACTAGGAAGGGCAAAGGTACATTGGCTTATAGAATCATACCCAAGAAAGGTCCACTATCAATTTCAAAGTCAGACATGAGGTGAAGTCGTAGACATACATGCATATACATGTCTAAAGATATATATGAATGTGTGTTTGTATATGTATATATATATATATATAAATATATATATATAAAAATAAATACACACATATGTATTGATGTATTTAAAGACATAAATACACACATATAAACACATAAATATATGTGTATTCATATATAGACATATATATATATATAAGTGCATTGGAGCTCTTTGCTGTTAAGTAGATGAAAACATGTAAAATCATATTTATGTAATATTCATATTTAATAAAGTGTTATACTGTGTATTTACTGTAAATATTTCACATTCCAATGTTCTGCAAATACAGAAATATGTTCTAAGGGGTCAATTTATGAAAGCCTTCAGCAGGCGTCGCACCCCTTACGTATTTAACAAGCAGCAGTCATCAGGCCACTGCTTTCCTAACCTTTTGCCACCTCTTAGTTGGCGAATTTCAATCTCCCCTGTCTCGTGTGATTGACTGTGCGCGGGCAGGAGGCGGGATTGCACGCTAACACAAAATAGCGCTAGTGTGCAATGTTGAATTCCAGCAGCGGCATTCAGCCCACCAGAGGTGAACTGCAGCGGACAGGGGTGAGTATATGTGTGCCCCTGTCCACCGCAGCTTGATAAATCGACCCCTAAGTAGTTATAAATATATACAGGGAGTGCAGAATTATTAGGCAAGTTGTATTTTTGAGGATTAATTTTATTATTGAACAACAACCATGTTCTCAATGAACCCAAAAAACTCATTAATATCAAAGCTGAATAGTTTTGGAAGTAGTTTTTAGTTTGTTTTTAGTTATAGCTATTTCAGGGGGATATCTGTGTGTGCAGGTGACTATTACTGTGCATAATTATTAGGCAACTTAACAAAAAACAAATATATACCCATTTCAATTATTCATTTTTACCAGTGAAACCAATATAACATCTCAACATTCACAAATATACATTTCTGACATTCAAAAACAAATCAGTGACCAATATAGCCACCTTTCTTTGCAAGGACACTCAAAAGCCTGCCATCCATGGATTCTGTCAGTGTTTTGATCTGTTCACCATCAACATTGCGTGCAGCAGCAACCACAGCCTCCCAGACACTGTTCAGAGAGGTGTACTGTTTTCCCTCCTTGTAAATCTCACATTTGATGATGGACCACAGGTTCTCAATGGGGTTCAGATCAGGTGAACAAGGAGGCCATGTCATTAGATTTTCTTCTTTTATACCCTTTCTTGCCAGCCACGCTGTGGAGTACTTGGACGCGTGTGATGGAGCATTGTCCTGCATGAAAATCATGTTTTTCTTGAAGGATGCAGACTTCTTCCTGTACCACTGCTTGAAGAAGGTGTCTTCCAGAAACTGGCAGTAGGACTGGGAGTTGAGCTTGACTCCATCCTCAACCCGAAAAGGCCCCACAAGCTCATCTTTGATGATACCAGCCCAAACCAGTACTCCACCTCCACCTTGCTGGCGTCTGAGTCGGACTGGAGCTCTCTGCCCTTTACCAATCCAGCCACGGGCCCATCCATCTGGCCCATCAAGACTCACTCTCATTTCATCAGTCCATAAAACCTTAGAAAAATCAGTCTTGAGATATTTCTTGGCCCAGTCTTGACGTTTCAGCTTGTGTGTCTTGTTCAGTGGTGGTCGTCTTTCAGCCTTTCTTACCTTGGCCATGTCTCTGAGTATTGCACACCTTGTGCTTTTGGGCACTCCAGTGATGTTGCAGCTCTGAAATATGGCCAAACTGGTGGCAAGTGGCATCTTGGCAGCTGCACGCTTGACTTTTCTCAGTTCATGGGCAGTTATTTTGCGCCTTGGTTTTTCCACACGCTTCTTGCGACCCTGTTGACTATTTTGAATGAAACGCTTGATTGTTCGATGATCACGCTTCAGAAGCTTTGCAATTTTAAGAGTGCTGCATCCCTCTGCAAGATATCTCACTATTTTTGACTTTTCTGAGCCTGTCAAGTCCTTCTTTTGACCCATTTTGCCAAAGGAAAGGAAGTTGCCTAATAATTATGCACACCTGATATAGGGTGTTGATGTCATTAGACCACACCCCTTCTCATTACAGAGATGCACATCACCTAATATGCTTAATTGGTAGTAGGCTTTCGAGCCTATACAGCTTGGAGCAAGACAACATGCATAAAGAGGATGATGTGGTCAAAATACTCATTTGCCTAATAATTCTGCACTCCCTGTATTCCTATATATATTTGTATATATCTATACATATATATAATCATGTTGTGTGTGTGTATGTGTAAATATATATTGTACCAAAATACCATCAGATATATGTAGAAATATGTATTTATGAATAAATAGAACATATTCTTTTATGCAAAGAACATTGGAATTTGAAATATTCATATTTCATGTCGGGTAAGCACACTTAGAATATGGCCTCTAGTTATCAACGTGTCTACTTACCTGCCATCGCCGGCCCCAATACGCCCGCCTAAGCTCGCCTCACATCGCCGCCGCGGACCTGAATACGCTCGCCAAAGTTATCAAAAAAGCTGTCAAAAAGGCACACACCAAGTACGGGGCGATGAGCAGCGGACTGTGATAGTTATCACTCATCCGATCTCGCTGCTCTTCGGCTTTTCTACAGCTTTATTGATAAGCTGTCACTAAGCACCCACACTAAACTACACTGTTCTACCCCCTATACCGGAGCCCCCGGAGCCCCCCGCAACTAAATAAAGTTATTAAACCCTAAACCGCCGCTCCTAGACCCTGCCGCAACTATAATAAATTTATTAACCCCTAAACCGCCGCTCCCTGAGCCCACCACCACTCTAATAAACTGATTAACCCCTAATCCGCCGCTCCCGGACCCCGCCGTCACCTACATAATACCTATTAACCCCTATCCTGCCCCCCCCTATAGCACCGCCACCTATAATAAATTTATTAACCCCTATCCTGCCGATCCCGTACACCGTCGCAACGAAATAAATTGTTTAACCCCTAAACTGCCGCTCCCGGACCCCGCCGCAACCTATATTAAACTTATTCATCCCTAATCTGCCCCCCCTACACCATCGCCACCTATAATAAATTTATTAACCCCTATCCTGCCCCCCCCTATACCGTTGCAACCTATAATAAAATTATTAACCCCTAAACCTAAGTCTAACCCTAACCCTAACACCCCCCTATCTTAAATATTAATGAAATACATCTAAATAAATATAACTCTTATTAAATTAATTATTCCTATTTAAAACTAAATACTTACCTATAAAATAAACCCTAATATAGCTACAATATTACTAATAATTATATTGTAGCTATTTTAGGATTTATTTTTATTTTACAGGCAAATTTCAATTTATTTTAACTAGGTACAATAGCTATTAAATAGTTATTAACTATTTAATAGCTACCTAGATAAAAAGAAGACAAATTTACCTGTAAAATAAAAACTAATCTAAGTTTCAATTACAACTAACACTACACTATCATTAAATAAATTATTCCTATTTAAAACTAAATACTTACCTGTAAAATAAACCCTAAGGCCTAGATTTAGAGTTTGGCGGTAGCCGTGAAAACCAGCGTTAGAGGCTCCTAACGCTGGTTTTAGGCTACCTCCGGTATTTGGAGTCACTCAAAAAAGGGTCTAACGCTCACTTTTCAGCCGCGACTTTTCCATACCGCAGATCCCCTTACGTAAATTGCGTATCCTATCTTTTCAATGGGATTTTTCTAACTCCGGTATTTAGAGTCGTGTCTGAAGTGAGCGTTAGAAATCTAACGACAAAACTCCAGCCACAGAAAAAAGTCAGTAGTTAAGAGCTTTCTGGGCTAACGCCGGTTCATAAAGCTCTTAACTACTGTGCTCTAAAGTACACTAACACCCATAAACTACCTATGTACCCCTAAACCGAGGTCCCCCCACATCGCCGCAACTCGATTACATTTTTTTAACCCCTAATCTGCCGACCGCCACCTACGTTATCCTTATGTACCCCTAATCTGCTGCCCCTAACACCGCCGACCCCTATATTATATTTATTAACCCCTAATCTGCCCCCCACAACGTCGCCGCCAGCTACCTACACTTATTAACCCCTAATCTGCCGTCAGCACGCCGCCGCCAGCTACATTATCCCTATGTACCCCTAATCTGCTGCCCTAACATCGCCGACCCCTATATTATATTTATTAACTCCTAACCTGCCCTCCCTAACATCGCCGACACCTAACTTCAATTATTAACCCCTAATCTGCCGAGCGGATCTCACCGCTACTATAATAAAGTTATTAACCCCTAATCCGCCCCACTCCCGCCTCAATAACCCTATAATAAATAGTATTAACCCCTAATCTGCCCTCCCTAACATCGCCGACACCTAACTTCAATTATTAACCCCTAATCTGCCGACCGAATCTCGCCGCTATTCTAATAAATGTATTAACCCCTAAAGCTAAGTCTAACCCTAACACTAACATAAGTTAAATATAATTTTAATCTAACGAAATTAATTAACTCTTATTAAATAAATTATTCCTATTTAAAGCTAAATACTTACCTGTAAAATAAATCCTAATATAGCTACAACATAAATTATAATTATATTATAGCTATTTTAGGATTAATATTTATTTTACAGGTAACTTTGTATTTATTTTAACCAGGTACAATAGCTATTAAATAGTTAAGAACTATTTAATAGCTAAAATAGTTAAAATAATTACAAATTTACCTGTAAAATAAATCCTAACCTAAGTTACAATTAAACCTAACACTACACTATCAATAAATTAATTAAATAAAATACCTACAATTACCTACAATTAAACCTAACACTACACTATCAATAAATAAATTAAATACAATACCTACAAATAACTACAATGAAATAAACTAACTAAAGTACAAAAAATAAAAAAGAACTAAGTTACAAAAAATAAAAAAATATTTACAAACATAAGAAAAATATTACAATTTTAAACTAATTACACCTACTCTAAGCCCCCTAATAAAATAACAAAGCCCCCCAAAATAAAAAAATGCCCTACCCTATTCTAGATTACTAAAGTTCAAAGCTCTTTTACCTTACCAGCCCTGAACAGGGCCCTTTGCGGGGCATGCCCCAAGAAGTTCAGCTCTTTTGCCTGTAAAAGAAAACATACAATACCCCCCCCCAACATTACAACCCACCACCCACATACCCCTAATCTAACCCAAACCCCCCTTAAATAAACCTAACACTAAGCCCCTGAAGATCTCCCTACCTTGAGTCGTCTTCACAAAGCCGAGCCAAATTCTTCATCCAAGCGGAGCAAGAAGAGGTCCTCCATCCGGTAGAAGTCTCCATCCAAGCGGGGCAGAAGAGGTCTTCCATCTGATTGAAGTCTTCATCCAAGCAGGATCTTCTATCGTCATCCATCCGGAGCGGAGCGGCAGGATCCTGAAGACCTCCGACGCGGAACATCCATCCTGGCCGACAACTGAACGATGAATGACGGTTCCTTTAAATAACGTCATCCAAGATGGCGTCCCTCGAATTCCGATTGGCTGATAGGATTCTATCAGCCAATCGGAATTAAGGTAGGAATATTCTGATTGGCTGATGGAATCAGCCAATCAGAATCAAGTTCAATCCGATTGGCTGATTGGTTAGGGGTGTTTAGGTTAGGGGTGTTTAGACTCGGGGTACATGTTAGAGTGTTAGATGCAGACGTAGGAAGTGTTTCCCCATAGGAAACAATGGTGCTGCGTTAGGAGCTGAACGCGGCTTTTTTGCAGGTGTTTTTTTTCAGCTCAAACAGCCCCATTGTTTCCTATGGGGGAATCGTGCACGAGCACGTTTTTGAGGCTGGCCACTTGCGTAAGCAACTCTGGTATCGAGAGTTGAAGTTGCGTTAAATATGCTCTACGCTCCTTTTTTGGAGCCTAACGCAGCCTTTATGTGGACTCTCAATACCAGAGTTATTTTTATGGTGCGGCCAGAAAAAAGCCAGCGTTAGCTTTTCGGGTCGTTACCGACAAAACTCTAAATCTAGCCGTAAGATAGCTACAATGTAATTAATAATTACATTGTAGCTATCTTAGGTTTTATATTTATTTTACAGGTAACTTTTTATTTATTTTAACTAGGTACAATAGCTATTAAATAGTTAATAACTATTTAATAACTACCTAGCTAAAAGAAATACAAAATTACCTGTAAAATAAATCCTAACCTAAGTTACAGTTAAACCTAACACTACACTATCATTAAATAAATTAAATTAATTAACTACAAGTAGCTACAATTAAATACAATTAAATACAATTAAATAAAGTACAAAAAATAAAAAAAACTAAGTTACAAAAAATAAAAAATATTACAAGATTTTTAACCTAATTACACCTAATCTAAGCCCCCTAATAAAATAACAAAGCCCCCCAAAATAAAAAAATGCCCTACCCTATTCTAAATTAAAAAAATTTAACAGCTCTATTACCTTACCAGCCCTTAAAAGGGCCTTTTGCGGGGCATGCCCCAAAGTAAACAGCTCTTTTGCATGTAAAAATAAAATACAACCCCCCCCCAACATTAAAACCCACCACCCACATACCCCTACTCTAACCCACCCAACCCCCCCTTAAAAAAACTAACACTAAACCCCTGAAGATCATCCTACCTTTAGCCGTCTTCAGCCAGCCGACCACCGATGGAACAGAAGAGGACATCCGCATCGGCAGAAGTCTTCATCCAAGGGGCGCTGAAGAGGTCTTCCATCCGATAGAAGTCTTCATCCAGGCGGCGGGGTCCGGGAGCGGCGGTTTAGGGGTTAAACAATTTATTTAGTTGTGGCGGGGTCCGGGATCCGCAGGATAGGGGTTAATAAATTTATTATAGGTGGCGGCGGTATAGGGGGGGCAGGATAGGGGTTAATAGGTATTATGTAGGTGGCGGCGGGGTTCGGGAGCGGCGGTTTAGGGGTTAACATATTTATTATAGTGGCGGTGGGCTCCAGGAGCAGCAGTTTAGGGGTTAGCATGTTTAATGTAGGTGGCGGCGGTGTAGGGGGGCAGATTAGGGGTGTTTAGACTCAGGGTACATGTTAGGGTGTTAGGTGTACACACTTCCCATAGGAATCAATGGGATGTCGGGCAGCAGCGAACATGAGCTTTCGCTATGGTCAGACTCCCACTGTTTCCTATGGGATCCGCCACCTCCAGGGCGGCGGATTGAAAACAAGGTACGCTGGGCCGGAAAAGTGCCGAGCGTACCTGCTAGTTTTTTGATAACTAGTAAAAGTAGTCAGATTGTGCCGAACTTGTGTTCGGAACATCTGGAGTGACGTAAGAATCGATCTGTGTCGGACTGAGTCCGGCGGATCGAAGCTTACGTCACTAAATTCTACTTTTGCCGGTGTGTAGGGCTTGATAACTAAGGCGAATCAGCCTTGCCACAAATACGCTGCGGAATTCCAGCGTATTTGCGGTTGATGGCTTGATAACTAGGGGCCTATTAGTTCAGTTTAGCGCACAAGTGGGGTGTTTTTTTCCACTTTTTTTTTTCTCTTTTGACTATGGGGAAATAGGTTATGGCGTGCGATATTCTAAGTTCGACTTTTTGCGTGCATCACGTTAGCACAAGAGTGAAAATCGTTTACTTTAAACTTATAGTACGAATTTTTTTTTACTTCTAGCGCAGTTAGTCCACAAACGAAAGCGCTAAATAGCGCTCCACTTGTAATCTGGCCCATAATGTATTTGAAGCCATCCCTAAAAGCACTCAAGACTTATAGATGTAATGTCTTGACTTATATATTCAGTCTTAAGTTTAAAACACTCTTTGCTTGTTTAAGGTTTTTATTACTAGGTGAATAGAAAGTACATTGTAAAATCTATTTGTAAATATGATAAATGGTGCATGCAGTTTCATAGTTATGTTTAATACTAGACTGAATTACTGGCTTATATCAAATGCCCACTGTTTGTAGTGATTGCTAGTCTGAGACTAATTGCCAAATGTTATGGAATTTGAAATAAAAATACTAGAAAATCAAGATTAATAATTGGAGTACTGTTCATTTTTCATTATAGTATGGTAATTGTAGATCCTAAGCTGTTACAACTTCATTAATTTTACTCATATTTTTTAATAAGAAAAATGTTTATATATTTTTAAGGTATCTTAGAAGAATCACAGCAAAATTGGCTTACAGACAATACATATTTATATATATTCCAATTAAACCACTGTCAAATGTTATTTATAAATTATATATAAAATTAGCAGTTAGCTTTATGTCTTGATACAAAATATGTTTAACTGAACTACTAAGCAATTGCTACAAACTTACGGCTAGATTACGAGTTTTGCGGTATGAGTGAAAAAGCAGCGTTAAGGCTCTTTTTCACTACCACTGGTATTACTAGTCTTGCAGGTTTAGGGGCACCGCACACTTTTTTGGCCGTAACGCAACATAACTACCGCAGCTTTCAAAAAGTCCTTTTTCAATGGGACTTCCTTTACGAGTCTGCCTGGGAGGCCAAAAAGTGAGCGGTACACCCTAAAACTTCAAGATCCATAATGTAAACTGAAAGTCAGTAGTTATGAGTTTTACCCTACAAAGCTGTACATAAAACTCATAACTAAAGTGCTAAAAAGTACACTAACACTCATAAACTACCTATTAACCCCTAAACCGAGGCCCCCCAGCATCGCAAACACTAAAATAAAATTATTAACCCCTAATCTTCCGCTCCGGACATTGCCACCACCTACCTACATTTATTAACCCCTAATCTGCCACCACCAACGTCGCCGCCACTATACTCTATCAGCCAATCGGAATTCAAGGGACGTCATCTTGGATGACGTCATTTAAAGGAGAATTTATTGTTCAAGAAGACGTTGATTGAAGAGGATGCTCCGCGCCGGATGTCTTGAAGATGGACCCGCTCCACGCCGGATGGATGAAGTTAGAAGATGCCGTCTGGATGAAAACTTCTGCCCAGTTGGATGAAGACTTCTGCTAGGTTGGATGAAGACTTCTGCCGTTTCATTGAGGACTTCTGCCGGCTTCATTGAGGATGGATGTTGGATCTTCAAAAACTGTAAGTGGATCTTCGGGGGTTAGTGTTAGGCTTTTTAAGGGTTTATTGGGTGAGTTTTATTTTTAGATTAGGGTTAGGGCGGAAAAAGAGCTAAATGGCCTTTTAAGGGCAATGCCCATTCAAATGCCCTTTTCAGGGCAATGCGGAGCTTAGGATTTTTAGCTAGGATTTTATTTGGGGGGTTGGTTGTGTGGGTGATGTGTTTTACTGTTGGGGGGTTGTTTGTATTTTTTTTTACAGGTAAAGAGCTGATTTCTTTGGGGCAATGCCCCGTAAAAGGCCTTTTAAGGGTTATTGGTAGTTTAGTTTAGGCTAGGGTTTTTTTATTTTGGGGGGCTTTTTTTATTTTGATAGGGCTATTAGATTAGGTGTAATTAGTTTAAATATCTGATAATTTCTTTTTTTATTTTGTGTAATTTAGTGTTTTGCTTTTTTTGTAATTTAATTAATTGTATTTAATTTATGTAATTGATTTAATTGAAGTGTAATGTTAGGTGTTAGTGTAAGACAGGTTAGGTTTTATTTTACATGTACATTTGTATTTATTTTAGCTAGGTAGTTAGTAAATAGTTAATAACTATTTAGTAACTATTCTACCTAGTTAAAATAAATACAAACTTAGCTGTGAAATAAAAATAAAACTTAAGATTGCTACAATGTAACTATTAGTTATATTGTAGCTAGCTTAGGGTTTATTTTACAGGTAAGTATTTAGTTTTAAATAGGAAATATTTAGTTATTAATAGTAGGTTTTATTTAGATTTATTTTAATTACATTAAAGTTTGTGGGTGTTAGGGTTAGACTTAGGGGTTAATAAATTTAGTACAGTGTCGGCAATGTTGGGGGCAGCAGATTAGGGGTTAATAAGTATAATGTAGGTGTCGGCGATGTTGGGGCGGCAGATTAGGGGTTAATAAGTATAATGTAGGTGTCGCGATGTCAGAGGTGGCAGATTAGGGGTTAATAAGTGTAAGATTAGGGGTGTTTAGACTCGAGTTTATGTTAGGGTGTTAGGTGTAAGCATACATTTTCTTTCCCCATAGGAATCAATGGGGCTGCGTTACGGACCTTTACGTTCCTTTATTGCAGGTGTTAGGTTTTTTTTCAGCCTGATGAAACAGCCCTGAGTAGGCTGAGAAACGCGTCGCTGTGTTAATAAAGACTTTTTATACTTTTATACACTTGCTATTGTGTGTGTTTTATCACCTCCTGTGATAAATTATATCATTGTTCCTGGCTCCTGTTGAGGATTGCTGTTTCAAGTCTACTGGGCGACGTTTTGGCTCCAGTTTGCTGAGATTGCACCTGCAGGTGCCTACCATCTTGTAAGTGCAAGCAATTGGATATATTCTCCCCTTGTCTTGATGATATTGGGCCATGTCGTGTTGCTTTTTCCTTTATCCATAGGCACATATACATTGGAGTGTCAGAGGATATCTGACTGTCTCTGCGCTTTGGATACAGTGTGCTGAACCACTGAGAAGTGTCAGTCTGCTCTACTAGCACCAGTGGGGTGCTTTATGTTTGTGAGTATTCACATTCTCTTATTGCTGCTCATTATACCTGTACTGGCGATATTAGGCCATGGTGGCGCCTCTGTTTCTTATTCTTTTCTAGATTCCATACTACAGGATAGCCATCCTTTGACAGAGTGCAGCCTCAACGTCTGGAAATTGTCATTATCCTGGACTTATTGACTTTCGCATTATTATATTTTGGATATCAATTGATTTTTTATTTTTTTATCCAATTTATGTCTACGTTCTAGTATTATATATATATATATATTGTTATATATTATATTATTATTTTTTTTATATATATATATAGTTTTTAATATTATTGTTTTTAGCATTGTGGGTATTTACATATGTCCACATTTTAGTTATTTTAGGGTTCCATTTATAGTTGTTTTACTGTTGCTATTATCACCATTCTAGATATCCGCCTGGTTTTCTCTGTTGAGATCTAACAAACATTACTATTCCACCTATTATATTGGAATTGAGGAAGCGCCCCCTAAGGGCGTGGTGTGTCCGTCGAGTACACACCACTCTCTCCCTACATACTACAATTCCCAGTCCTGACATATGTCATATCCCTTTCATTCTGCCACAAAACCTTCTATTCATTAATAAACATTTGTTTCCTAAGTATTATGTCTAAATATAACTTAAAACCTTTATTTCCATAGGGCTAGAGTACAAGTCGCACGGCAAATCTCTTTTTCGCAATCGCGAAAACACTGTCGCCTAGATTACGAGTCTTGCGTTAGCCGTAAAAAGCAGCGCCCACTGGTATTACGAGTCTGGCAGGTACAGGTGTACCACTCACTTTTTTTCCGTGACTCAAGCATACCGCAAATCCACTTACGTAAATTGGATATCCTATCTTTTCAATGGGATTTGCCTAACGCCGGTATTATGAGTCTTGTAAAAAGTGAGCGGTAGACCCTTTCCTGTCAAGACTGATACCGCATTTAAAAGTCAGTAGTTAAGAGTTTTATGGGCTAACGCCGTAACATAAAACTCTTAACTAAAGTGCTAAAAAGTACACTAACACCCATAAACTACCTATTAACCCCTAAACCCCTAAAATTTTATTAACCCCTAATCTGCCATCCCTAACATCGCTGACACCTAACTACAATTATTAACCCCTAATCTGCCGCACCCAATGTCGCCGCCACTATATTAAAGTTATTAACCCCTAAATCTAAGTCTAACCCTAACCCTAACACCCCCCTAACTTAAATATAATTTAAATACATCCAAATAAATATTCCTATCATTAAATAAATTATTCCTTTATAAAACTAAATATTTACCTATAAAATAAACCCTAAGCTAGCTACAATATAACTAATAGTTACATTGTAGCTAGCTTAGGGTTTATTTTTATTTTACAGGCAACTTTGGATTTATTTTAACTAGGTACAATAGTTATTAAATAGTTATTAACTATATAATAACTTCCTAGTTAAAATAAATACAAATATACCTGTAAAATAAAACCTAACCTAGGCTACAATTACACCTAACACTACACTATAATTAAATAAATTACCTAAATTAACTATAATTAATTACAATTAAATTAAATAAACTAAACTACGAAGAAAAACAAACACTAAATTACAGAAATTACAGCTGAACGCTGCTTTTTGCAGGTGTTAGGTTTTTTTTCAGCCAGCTCTGCCCCATTGACTCCTATGGGGAAATCGTGCACAAGCACGTTTTGTCAGCTTACCGCTACCGTAAGCAGCGCTGGTATTGAGGTGAGATGTGGATTAAATTCTGCTCTATGCTCACTTTTTTGCGGCTAACGCCGGGTTTTGAAAGACCCGTAATGCCAGTGTTACTGTAGGTGAGCGGTAAGGAAAAACTGTGCGTTAGCACCGCACACCATTACCGACAAAAACTAGCCATGTGTGTGTTAAGATTTTTGCGCATTTGAGGTTGCACTGGTATTACACAATGCAAAATAACTTATTTTGCGCATGCTTAACCCGAATACCGCGCATCAACTAACTAACATCCGAGAACGCACAATCACCAAAGCATTTTCGCATTCCCCATAGAAGTCAATAGAGAGAAAACATTTTTGAGAAACAACACCCATTGTGCAAACAACATAGCATATTCGCATTAGCAAAAGTGAAATTTTTAAGTAAATACATAGTTAAAATCTTTAATAAATATGAATATTGCATAAATATGTTCTATCATATATGTACACAATATATAGACATATACCGTATATACTGTATATATATATATATACATACAAATACATCTTTAGCAATATATCTGTATGTATCTCTATGTAAAATCCATTGCCTGACTTTTTTATTTTACACCCAAGATCTTCTATCTTTGAGCCCTTATAACTTTTGTGTGCAATATTTTTTTAAATAATGTTTATTACACATTGTTAACATGGGTGTAACTGTACTTTGTAATGTATTTTTTGAAGTGTTTTGTGAAAAAATTTTGTTGTGGAAAACTGTTAATTACAGCTGTTCGAGTACGGAAAGGATGGTTGATGAAAAGACAACTGCGCGCACGCATTCATGATTTTTCAAGACTTGTAATATCGGCACAATGAAATTTGCTTGCAAAAAGACAATATTGTGCGCAGAAATGACATACCGCACGACTTGTGATCTAGCCCATAGTGTTTTTGTATTTTATACTAACTACTAGTAATCGATAATGATTTACTTCAGGTATCAAAAGTACTAAATGTTACGGCGGTATTTTGGACAGACACAACACTATGGAACACAAGCTGAGTAAGCAAGCTAATAGCAGTACCTGTGAAATTAATTAAAAGTATAGGATGCACTAAAATGTTTCAGCAGTAATAAGATGCTTTAATTAAAACAAATTTAATTAAAGCATCTTACCCAAAAATGTTTATTAACATGTATTCAAAATATTTGCAGTATATTGCCATCCTTTTGTTTTGCTTTATAAATGAACTATAAAAAAGTGTGGGTTCTCCAATTCCCATTTAAATTGGAAGTACACACTGCAGAATTCACAAGCCTAACCCTGCTACATTCTACACAGTAATTATTTGATTTGATCTTATATATACCTCAGCAGAGAAGATAAGAGGCTTTTAATATTGTATTTATGTGTATGTATATATATATATATATATATATATATATATAGTGTGTGTGTGTGTCTTGGGGCATGATGATTAAAGATTCTCCTGCTGGGAGAGAAATTGTAGTGCAGACTTCACATGGGCTGATATCATATAGATATTACATTGAAATAGCCTATGTTCCTGTCACCCACTTCAGAAGTAAATATTTCTGTGAGCTAAATGTTTGAAATGTTCTCCAATCAGCAATCTCCCCTTAAGGCACCTTTATTGTAGCTAGGGCGCTGACTGGACAACAATTCAAACAGTTAACAGAAAAATTTACTTTCGAAGTGTGAAATGGGACTGTGGGGTATTTGAATTTCATATCTACATTAAAAAAGTTATAGCGCATCTTTATTACTGATAAATTATACTCCATCTAAAATATCATTAACATTCCGGATCTATCTAAAGAGGAGAGTTTACCATCACTTTAAGTATTACAATTGTAGCCAATAGTATTGTGATACAAAGTAAGTTTGTTTTGAGTTCACTTGTGCAAGGGGTTTGCCGCTCTTGTCCTAATTACATCTTTGAAAATATCTTGTTAATGGATGGATCTGATCATATTTAGGACAAACAAACTCAAATTCCCTTGTGATTAATAGATTATTGTAAATTATTTTACAACAAACAGTACCATGGTGAACCCATGAGGAATGCTCTTGTTATCAGTCATACTTGTGATGAATTGTCCTACAAGGTGCAGCCCTATGAGGAACAGTCCAATTATTAACCACACCTTGGATTACATTTCCTCATGAAATTCATTATATTCCCCCCCCCCCACCCCATCACACAAACAAAAAAGCGACATTTGTTCAAAGAAAGAATATATAGATTTTCTACTCTGTCTAAAAGAAGACTCTAATTTGTTATAATTAAGGGCTGGCATAGCAAAATGTAAAAGATGCAATAAAATAGTTAAACTTCTATAAGAAATATACAAAATTCTATTTTTATTTGCCAAATAATGGAAATGCATAGTACGAAAAAAAATCCTTTTTTTTTTTCATGTGGGAAAAAATAGCCGCTATATTTATATTATTGTGATAAGTGTGTCATTTCCTATAACTGCTGTGGAACTCTGCAATTAAAATGATGCTGAAGATTTGTATCACAAAGATTAATGGAGACTAAATTCTTCAAACACTGAACAATCTGAGAACATCCTGCTACGCTTCCTTTATTTGTCATGTTCTAACCCTAAGCACGGATGCCAAGTCTCTAAACAATTTATCAATGGTACACTAACTGTGATAATGTCAAAAGAGGCAAATGCTCTTCCTAACTCCTCAATAAGAAGAACAATCTGATTAAACGTGCAAATTCTTCATTCTTTCTTATATAATTCCCCTCAGCTACGTATTAGCAGGAAATGCTTGAAAAAATGAAATTAGTTCATAATGGGCTTATTAACCTAGAATTTATTTGAGAAACTAACATCTCACTTAAAAAAAAAAATCCATCTGGAGAATGGTGAGATTTGTATCCGCCCCTCCTCAGAGCAGCCAGTGGAGAGATCAAGTCCATATCTAAGGAGCTGATTCTATTTTGCAGCTGTTTACATCCTGCCGTGGAGAACCACTTGCACTGTCAAGGATATTGGCATTACAAAAACATTTTAAAGCATAACTATACACAATAAATAAATAAATATATATATATATATATATATTAACAATAAAAATAAGCAGCCTCTGTTAAACAGCTCATGGTAACATGCAAAAGAGAAAGCTTGAAAAAGTTAAAGAAATTAAAAACAAAAAAAAACAACTTTGTCAGCTTTGATTTAGTGTGACACAACCATGAGACAAGGCACATCACACAGGCAATTGTGTATTTCTTAGATCCACCTGATGAGAATGAGAATGCCCTGGAACGCCCATCATCATCATCAACCCTTTTTTTTCACCTGATTTTGTTGATACAAATACTTTTTTATCCAGCGAGACAACTTTCACATAACAAAACGAACTTGAAAATATTTCACTTTTGTAAATCCTGTTTTGCAAACGTTTCCCAAAAGCGTTGTGGGTGTATTGAGTTTGTTGTACGAGATATCATGGAATGTGCCATTTAAAAGGCACAGTAAACTCCTAATTACAAAACAATTACAATATCCAAATTTAAACCACCATTTGCCTTATTGGGAGGAGCCACTTTTGGCATTAGTCAACAGACAACAAAACTAGCCACTGTCATAAAGTTAGTATAAAGTACATTGTTTTGTAGTTGTTATCTTATAAACCCACTAAGGGACAGATACGTAGTAGTGTTAGCCTTGAGAAGTCAACAGGGTGCATTTCAAGTTCTGAGAATTAGAAATTGCTCAATGTTCAGAGCTAAATTACATGAAAAGGGGGAAAACTAAATAATGAAAATATATTGCAAAGCTGTTTAATTTCACATAACTAAACATTTTATATAAAAAATCTCAAGACTTTTGCTTCCCCTTTAACAACCATAAATGTCAATGTCAAGAACGCCCACTGGCGATTGGCTAGAAAAGGAAGGTGAAATGAACATCAATAAATTTAGAACATGATTTGGGCTTAGCAACCAGACTGCTTGGTAGTTGTCTATGAATCTGGCCCTGAAGGGTCATAAATAGCCCAAGTGATCTAAAATATTTCATCCACTGCAAAGAACAAATCAATCAAGAAATATTTTTATTTTCAGCCAATGGAGCATATTTATCAAGGTCTGGCAGACCTGATAAATGAAAGCGCCAGCTCAGAAGACAGACCTCTAGCTCTGATAATATTGGCACCTAGTTACCAATGAGGAGTGAGCAAATTAAATTAGATATTTATCAGAGCGCCACACAAATGTTAGGCTGGGTGCAGGATCAATCTAACAAATACCAGTAACAATAAATTTATAAAAAGTGTTATTTAATACAATGGATACACGTGCAATAAAATCTCTGATACAATTTATAATAAGTGCTGTAACAATCAGATTAAAAACAGCAACAATTCATGGATCCATGTTACAATAATGATAAAATTATTATAAAATTATAAAATCATAATCCTGAAACGTCAGGGAACCGAATGTAAAAGCCTGATGAATTTGAGGCCAATTGAAGTTAAGAATAGGGAGATGCTAGGTTACCAACTCCAGTAAAGTTAAAAGATGTGAAAAAACAATGGGTTAAACTTATGTGATTGTATAAATTGGTTAAGATTAAATGTTAATAAGTGATGAGATGGGAGAACTTAAAGAATCATTAGACAGGAAGGGAAAAAAGTCCCGAATCACAGCATATGTTTTACTTATGTGTTTATGGTGTGAGAAATGCTCCTAAACTAATATGGAGCGTGACAGAAAAATAATAAATAGCTACCATATATACGGCTAGATTTAGAGTTTGGCGTTAGCCGTCAAAACCAGCGTTAGAGGCTCCTAACGCTGGTTTTGGGCTACCGCTGGTATTTGGAGTCATTCAGGAAAGGGTCTAACGCTCACTTTGCAGCCGCAACTTTTCCATACCGCAGATCCCCCTACGCCATTTGCGTATCCTATCTTTTCAATGGGATCTTTCTAACGCCGGTATTTAGAGTCGTGGCTGAAGTGAGCGTTAGAAATCTAACGACAAAACTCCAGCCGCAGAAAAAAAACAGGAGTTAAGAGCTTTTTGGGCTAACGCCGGTTCATAAACCTCTTAACTACTGTGCTCTAAAGTACACTAACACCCATAAACTACCTATGTACCCCTAAACCGAGGTCCCCCCACATCGCCGCCACTCGATTAAATTTTTTTAACCCCTAATCTGCCAACCGCACACCGCCGCCAGCTACGTTATACTTATGTACCCCTAATCTGCTGCCCCTAACACCGCCTACCCCTATATTATATTTATTAACCCCTAATCTGCCCCCCTCAACGTCACCGACACCTACCTACACTTATTAACCCCTAATCTGCCGACCGGACCGTGCCGTTACTATAATAAAGTTATTAACCCCTAATCCGCCTCACTCCCGCCTCAATAACCCTATAATAAATAGTATTAACCCCTAATCTGCCCTCCCTAACTTCACCGACACCTAACTTCAAGTATTAACCCCTAATCTGCCGACCGGATCTCGCCGCTACTATAATAAATGTATTAACCCCTAAAGCTAAGTCTAACCCTAACACTAACACCCCCCTAAGTTAAATATAATTTAAATCTAACGAAATAAATTAACTCTTATTAAATAAATTATTCCTATTTAAAGCTAAATACTTACCTTAAAATAAATCCTAATATAGCTACAATATAAATTATAATTATATTGTAGCTATTTTAGGACTAATATTTATTTTACAGGCAACTTTGTATTTATTTTAACCAGGTACAATAGCTATTAAATAGTTAATAACTATTTAATAGTTACCTAGTTAAAATAATTACAAAATTACCTGTAAAATAAATCCTAACCTAAGTTACAATTAAACCTAACACTACACTATCAATAAATTAATTAAATAAAATACCTACAATTATCTACAATTAAACCTAACACTACACTATCAATAAATTAATTAAATACAATACCTACAAATAAATACAATTAAATAAACTAACTAAAGTACAAAAATAAAAAAGAACTAAGTTGCAAAAAATAAAAAAATATTTACAAACATTAGAAAAATATTACAACAATTTTAAACTAATTACACCTACTCTAAGCCCCCTAATAAAATAACAAAGACCCCCAAAATAAAAAAATGCCCTACCCTATTCTAAAATTAAAATAGAAAAGCTCTTTTACCTTACCAGCCCTGAAAAGGGCCCTTTACGGGGCATGCCCCAAAGAATTCAGCTCTTTTGCCTGTAAAAAAAAACATATAATACCCCCCCCAACATTACAACCCACCACCCACATACCCCTAATCTAACCCAAACCCCCCTTAAATAAACCTAACACTAAGCCCCTGAAGATCTTCCTACCTTATCTTCACCACACCGGGTATCAGCGATCCGTCCAGGCTCCGATGTCTTGATCCAAGCCCAAGCGGGGGGCTGAAGACATCCATCCTCCGGCTGAAGTCTTGATCCAAGCGGGCAGAAGAGGACATCCGGACCAGCAAACATCTTCATCCAGGCGGCATCTTCTATGTTCTTCCATCCGATGACGACCGGCTGATCTTCAAGACCTCCAGCGCGGATCCATCCTCTTCTTCCGACGACTAGACGACGAATGAAGGTTCCTTTAAGAGATGGCATCCCTCGAATTCCGATTGGCTGATAGGATTCTATCAGCCAATCGGAATTAAGGTAGGAAAATACTGATTGGCTGATGGAATCAGCCAATCAGATTCAAGTTCAATCCGATTGGCTGATCCAATCAGCCAATCAGATTGAGCTTGCATTCTATTGGCTGTTCCGATCAGCCAATAGAATGCGAGCTCAATCTGATTGGCTGATCGGATCAGCCAATCGGATTGAACTTGAATCTGATTGGCTGATTCCATCAGCCAATCAGAATTTTCCTACCTTAATTCCGATTGGCTGATAGAATCCTATCAGCCAATCGGAATTCGAGGGAAGCCATCTTGGATGACGTCCCTTAAAGGAACCGTCATTCGTCGGGAAGTCGTCGGTGAAGGCGGATGTTCCGCGTCGGCGGGACGAACTACATGGATCCGGAAGAAAGAAGATTGAAGATGCCGCTTGATAGAAGACTTCAGTCGGATCATAGACCTCTTCAGCTCCTGCTTGGATAAAGACTTCAGCCGGATCATGGACATCTTCAGCCCCCCGCTTGGGCTTGGATCAAGACATCGGAGGCTCTTCTGGATCGATCGGTGAACCCGGCATGGTGAAGACAAGGTAGGGAGATCTTCAGGGGCTTAGTGTTAGGTTTATTTAAGGGGGGTTTGGGTTAGATTAGGGGTATGTGGGTGGTGGGTTGTAATGTTGGGGGGGTATTGTATGTTTTTTTTTTTACAGGCAAAAGAGCTGAATTCTTTGGGGCATGCCCCGCAAAGGGCCCTTTTCAGGGCTGGTAAGGTAAAAGAGCTTTTCTATTTTAATTTTTGAATAGGGTAGGGCATTTTTTTATTTTGGGGGTCTTTGTTATTTTATTAGGGGGCTTAGAGTAGGTGTAATTAGTTTAAAATTGTTGTAATATTTTTCTAATGTTTGTAAATATTTTATTATTTTTTGTAACTTAGTTCTTTTTTATTTTTTGTACTTTAGTTAGTTTATTTAATTGTATTTATTTGTAGGTATTGTATTTAATTAATTTATTGATAGTGTAGTGTTAGGTTTAATTGTAGATAATTGTAGGTATTTTATTTAATTTATTTATTTATAGTGTAGTGTTAGGTTTAATTGTAACTTAGGTTAGGATTTATTTTACAGGTAATTTTGTAATTATTTTAACTAGGTAACTATTAAATAGTTATTAACTATTTAATAGCTATTGTACCTGGTTAAAATAAATACAAAGTTGCCTGTAAAATAAATATAAATCCTAAAATAGCTGCAATATAATTATAATTTATATTGTAGCTATATTAGGATTTATTTTACAGGTAAGTATTTAGCTTTAAATAGGAATAATTTATTTAATAAGAGTTAATTTATTTCGTTAGATTTAAATTATATTTAACTTAGGGGGGTGTTAGTGTTAGGGTTAGACTTAGCTTTAGGGGTTAATACATTTATTATAGTAGCAGCGAGATCCGGTCGGCAGATTAGGGGTTAATAAGTGTAGGTAGGTGGAGGCGACGTTGGGGGCGGCAGATTAGGGGTTAATAAATATAATATAGGGGTCGGCGGTGTTAGGGGCAGCAGATTAGGGGTACATAGGGATAACGTAGGTTGCGGCGGTGTACGGAGCGGCAGATTAGGGGTTAATAATAATATGCAGGGGTCAACGATAGCGGGGTCGGCAGATTAGGGGTTAATAAATATAATATTGGGGTCGGCGGTGTTAGGGGCAGCAGATTAGGGGTACATAGGAATAACGTAGGTTGCGGCGGTGTACGGAGCGGCAGATTAGGGGTTAATAATAATATGCAGGGGTCAGCGATAGCGGGGTCGGCAGATTAGGGGTTAATAAGTGTAAGGTTAGGGGTGTTTAGACTCGGGGTACATGTTAGGGTGTTAGGTGCAGACTTAGGAAGTGTTTCCCCATAGGAAACAATGGGGCTGCGTTAGGAGCTGAACGCTGCTTTTTTGCAGGTGTTAGGTTTTTTTTCAGCTCAAACAGCCCCATTGTTTTCTATGGGGGAATCGTGCACGAGCACGTTTTTGAAGCTGGCCGCGTCCGTAAGCACCGCTGGTATTTAGAGTTGCAGTGGCGGTAAATATGCTCTACGCTCCCTTTTTTGGAGCCTAACGCAGCCCTTCTGTGAACTCTAAATACCAGCGGTATTTAAAAGGTGCGGGGGGAAAAAAGCATGCGTAGCTAACGCACCCCTTTGGCCGCAGAACTCTAAATCTAGCCGATAGTGTTTGCGAAAAAAATGTACGGGCAGTAGATCAATAACTTCAATGTGATAAAAAACAGTGAGTGTTGTGATATATGCAGGGGTGAAAATGAATTAACAAAAACATCGCACAAAGGTGATCTGATAAAAAAACAAACAATGCGGAATATAGTGAACACACTAGTGAATATTAAAAGCAGTTATGACACACTGTATTGACAATGAAACATTAGAGTCTGCAAAGAGGATCTCCCGTACCAGAGACCTCCGTGCTAGTAACTTCAAATAGATTGAAAAAAGAAAAAGAAAATTGTGTGAAAAAGTGTCCGTTCAATGGTGTGTGAGAGTAACAGATGGTAATGCAGATGAACTTAGAATAAGGGCAAACTTCGGTGGTTTCGGTAAAAATAGAAAGTCTCGCTAACAGTCTTTCCTAAGTAAAAATCCCAATTCCGGTAGAGTCCGGTTAGGAAGGCTTGCTAACAGTTTTTCAAGTCCCAATTTTAACAATAAAGTGATAGTTCTCTGTAGAGTTTTGCAAAATGTAAAGACCCCAATGCTTTATCCAAGGCAGGTGTTCCTTACCTGTCAGGGAAAGAAAAATACATATAGTGCAGAGGGTTTCAATAAAATTTAACACAATTAGAAAGCTCCTTACCAGTAACCAGCCAACGCGTTTCGGTCCTCTCTGACCTTTATCAAGAATGGTTTTTGATGTGAAGTAAGGTTATTATATACTTTACTAAGTGTCAGGTAAATTAGCACCTGTACGATTGCACCGGAAGTGAAATTGAATCATTCCGGGTGATGACAAAATCATTTAAACTTTTTATAGAATAAAACATTATGTTCTTCCTAAAGGATATTTATATTTTTAGATGAGTGTATCATTACATGAGTGTCTGCCTTTATTATGATGTCTCAAAAGATCGCTATGAATTCTTATAGTAATTGATACAGGGGGCTTGGCAAAAGCCAGTTTATTATTGGCTAAGCCGGAGGTGTGCTCAGAGCTTTCAATCTGATTGGGTAGTGTGACGGATTTTGTGATTGTTAAACTTCATACTATTTTTTCACATGTCATCTGTAGGATAAATATATAGACGGAACAGGGAGGTGTGATCTAATTTCCAACAGCGGTGTTAGTATAACTTTATTGTGATATTCGCTATGTTATCCATTGGGTATTCATATTGTTAAGCGAATTAAAGAGAACGGATATATTTAGAGCAAATTGAAATTTCTGGTATCTTTTTGCTTACATTCCGTATAAAAAATGTATAAACGAATCAGGCAGATCTAATTTCCATAAGCAGTGTTACTATAAGTTTATTGCGATATTATGCCGACTAAGCAATATAGAAAAAACATAGGCATTTGGTATGTAACTCATTGGTTTGCAATGTGGTTAAACAGAGTGGATATATAAACGAAAAAACACGGTGCTGTCTAATTTCCATACACAGTCAGATTTTAAATTAATATTGGTATAAGTTTGTTATGGCACTATAGCAGATATTCTTAGTATAAACTTGTTGCGGCACTATAGCAAATTATCTATAGTGAAATAGTTCCATAATAGAAAAGATCTATAGTAAAAGAGAAGACATAGGCCCCTAGTTATCAAGCCATCAACCTCAAATACGCTGGAATTCTGCAGCGTATTTGTGGCGAGGCTGATTCGCCTTAGTTATCAAGCCCTAGACACCGGCAAAAGTAGAATTTAGTGACGTAAGTTTCGATCCGCCGGACTCAGTCCGACACAGATCGATTCTTACGTCACTACAGATGTTCCGCACACAAGTTCGGCACTATCTGACTACTTTTGCTAGTTATCAAAAAACTAGCAGGTACGCTGGGCACTTTTCCGGCCCAGCGTACCTGGTTTTCAAACCACCGCCCTGGAGGTGGCGGATCCCATAGGAATCAATGGGAGTCTGACCATAGCGAAAGTTCATGTTCGCTGCTGCCAGACATCCCATTGATTCCTATGGGAAACGTCTGCACCTAACACCCTAACATGTACCCCGAGTCTAAACACCCCTAATCTGTCCCCCCCCTACACCGCCACAACTAAATAAATGTATTACCCCCTAAACCGGTGCCCCCAGAGCCCCCCGCAACTCAATAAAGTTATTAACCCCTAAACCGCCGCTCCTAGACCCCGCCGCAACTATAATAAATGTATTAACCACTAAACCGCCACTCCCGGACACCTCCGCCACCTACATTATACTTAGTAACCCCTATCCTGCCCCCCTATACCGCCGCCCTCTATAATAAAGTTATTAACCCCTATCCTGCGGATCCCGGACCTCGCCGCAACTAAATAAATAGTTTAACCCCTAAACCGCCGCTCCCGGACCCCGCCGCAACCTATATTAAACTTATTAACCCCTAATCTGCCCCCCTACACCGTCGCCACCTATAATAAATGTATTAACCCCTATCCTGCCCCCCCTATACCGCCACAAATATAATAAATTTATTAACCCCTATCCTGCCCCCGCCTACACCGCCGCCACTATAATAAAATTATTAACCCCTAAACCTAAGTCTAACACTAACCCTAACACCCCCCTAACTTAAATATTAATTAAATACATATAAATAATATTTCTCTTATTAACTAAATTAATCCTATTTAAAACTAAATACTTACCTTTAAAATAAACCCTAATATAGCTACAATATAAATAATAATTATATTGTAGCTATCTTAGGATTTATTTTTATTTTACAGGCAACATTCTATTTTTTTTAACTAGGTACAATAGCTATTAAATAGTTATTAAATATTTTATAGCTACCTAGTTAAAATAAAGAGAAATTTACCTGTAAAATAAAAACTAACCTAAGTTACAATTACACCTAACACTACACTATACTTAAATAAATTATTCCTATTTAAACTAAATACTTACCTGTAAAATAAACCCTAAGATAGCTACAATGTAATTAATAATTACATTGTAGCTATTTTAGGATTTATATTTATTTTACAGGTAACTTTGTATTTATTTTAGCTAGTTAGAATAGTTATTAAATAGTTATTAACTATTTAATAACTACCTGGCTAAAAGAAATACAAAATTACCTGTAAAATAAATCCTAAGCTAAGTTACAATTAAACCTAACACTACACTATCATTAAATTAATTAAATAAATTACTTACAAATAACTACAATTAAATTCAATTAAATAAACTAACTAAAGTATAAAAAATAAAAAAAGCTAAGTTACAAAAAATAAAAAATTTTTTTACAAACATTTCAAAAATATTACAACAATTTTAAGCTACTTACACCTAATCTAAGCCCCCTAATAAAATAACAAAGCCCCCCAAAATAAAAAAATGCCCTACCCTATTCTACATTAAAAAGTTACCAGCTCTATTACCTTACCAGCCCTTAAAAGGGCCTTTTGCGGGGCATGCCCCAAAGAAAACAGCTCTTTTGCCTGTAAAAAAAATACAACCCCCCCCAACATTAAAACCCACCACCCACATACCCCTACTCTAACCCAAACCCCCCTTAAATAAACCTAACACTACCCCCCTGAAGATCATCCTAACTTTAGCCGTCTTCAGCCAGCCGACCCACCGATGGAACTGAAGAAGAGATCCGGAGCGGCAGAAGTCATCATCCAAGGGGCGCTGAAGAAGTCTTCCATCCGATTGAAGTCATCATCCAAGGGGCGCTGAAGAGGTCTTCCATCCGATTGAAGTCTTCATCCAAGCGACGTCTTCAATCTTCATCCATCCGGAGGGGAGCGGAGCCATCTTCAGACGAGCCGACGCGGAGCCATCGGAACAGCCAATAGAATGCAAGCTCAATCTGATTGGCTGATTGGATCTTGGATCTTGGATGACGTCACTTAAAGGTACCGTCATTCGTTGTTAGTCGCTGGTAAGAAGAGGATGGCTCCGCGTCGGCTCGTCTGAAGATGGCTCCGCAACGCTCCGGATGGATGAAGATTGAAGACGCCGCTTGGATGAAGACTTCAATTGAATGGAAGACCTCTTCAGCGCCCCTTGGATGTTGACTTCAATCGGATGGAAGACTTCTTCAGCGCCCCTTGGATGATGACTTCTGCCGCTCCGGATCTCTTCTTCAGTTCCATCGGTGGGTCGGCTGGCTGAAGACGGCTAAAGGTAGGATGATCTTCAGGGGGGTAGTGTTAGGTTTATTTAAGAGGGGTTTGGGTTAGAGTAGGGGTATGTGGGTGGTGGGTTTTAATGTTGGGGGGGTTGTTTTTTTTTTACAGGCAAAAGAGCTGTTTTCTTTGGGGCATGCCCCGCAAAAAGCCCTTTTAAGGGCTGGTAAGGTAATAGAGCTGGTAACTTTTTAATGTAGAATAGGGTAGGGAATTTTTTTAATTTGGGGGCTTTGTTATTTTATTAGGGGTCTTAGATTAGGTGTAAGTAGCTTAAAATTGTTGTAATATTTTTGAAATGTTTGTAAATTATTTTTTTTTATTTTTTTGTAACTTAGCTTTTTTATTTTTTGTACTTTAGTTAGTTTATTTAATTGAATTTAATTGTAGTTATTTGTAGGTAATTTATTTAATTAATTTAATGATAGTGTAGTGTTAGGTTTAATTGTAACTTAGCTTAGGATTTATTTTACAGGTAAGTATTTAGTTTAAATAGGAATAATTTAGTTAATGATAGTGTAGTGTTAGGTGTAATTGTAACTTAGGTTAGTTTTTATTTTACAGGTAAATTTCTCTTTATTTTATCTAGGTAGCTATTAAATATTTAATAGCTATTTAATAGCTATTGTACCTAGTTAAAAAAATAGAATTTTGCCTGTAAAATAAAAATAAATCCTAAGATAGCTACAATATAATTATTATTTATATTGTAGCTATATTAGGGTTTATTTTAAAAGTAAGTATTGATTTTTAAATAGGATTAATTTAGTTATTAAGAGAAATATTATTTATATGTATTTAATTAATATTTAAGTTAGGGGGGTGTTAGGGTTAGTGTTAGACTTAGGTTTAGGGGTTAATAATTTTATTATAGTGGCGGCGGTGTAGGCGGGGGCAGGATAGGGGTTAATAAATTTATTATAGGTTGCGGCGGTATGGGGGGGCAGGATAGGGGTTAATAAATTTATTATAGGTGGCGACGGTGTAGGGGGGCAGATTAGGGGTTAATAAGTTTAATATAGGTTGCGGCGAGGTCCTGGAGCGGCGGTTTAGGGGTTAAACTATTTATTTAGTTGCGGCGAGGTCCGGGATCTGCAGGATAGGGGTTAATAACTTTATTATAGAGGGCGGCGGTATAGGGGGGGCAGGATAGGGGTTACTAAGTATAATGTAGGTGGCGGCGGTGTCCGGGAGCGGCGGTTTAGGGGTTAATGCATTTATAAGAGTTGCGGCGGGGTCTAGGAGCGGCGGTTTAGGGGTTAATAACTTTATTTAGATGCGGGGGACATTAGTGACAGCTTGTGAATAAAGCTGTCAAAAAGCCGAAGAGCAGCGAGATCGGATGAGTGATAACTATCACAGTCCGCTGCTCATTGCCCCGTACTTGGTGCGTGGCTTTTTGACAGATTTATTGATAAATTTGGCGAGATTTTTCAGGTCCGCGGCGGCAATGGTAGGCGAGTTTAGGGGGGCGTATTGGGCTGGCGAAGGCAGGTAAAGTAGACGCGTTGATAACTAGAGACCATAGGCTTTCATTGATATAATGTTAAGAAAACTTTCTATTATTGTTTAGATACTGGCTCAATTTAGAGTATGGTTCAACATGGAGTAATCTCTAGCTCTAATTAAAACAAAAGAAGTTGCAAAAAATAGCAATTTTACATAACTTTAAACAATCATGTTTCCATTTATAGTAGATATTTAATTCCTACATTTGTAATGTATTAATTATTGTTATGGTATTTGAGGTCGATCCAATGGGAGAATGTCTAAGTGGAATAATAAAAAACAAATTATTCTTAAAGTCACTTCTATAATTTACGAGTGTAATCTCATTTTGAAACTTATAGGACAGAGACCTAAACTGTGCATATTTGGGATCATTTTAATGTTTTAAACCCATACTTATAACAATTTGTCTGACAGTAGGCAGATGTTCATCTTACTGATACATAATATGTTATATGGGCATAGAGGAGAGTTTGAACTTGAGATAATCGTTTCAAGCTAAGGGTGGTTGGTAGTTGTAATCTAAAATAGGGTGTTCTAAAACGGTGTAATCTTGAAAGTACTTTTCTAAGATCAATAGATTGAACTACTACAAGTTTTTTAACTTAGATTGTGAACTGAACTCATGTGGAATATGTATATCTTATATAGATATTCTTGGTAACTTATCTTATATAGGTATTCATTGTTACTTTTGTGTCCTAATATGGTGCTTATGTATATGGACTTCCATTTGGACTATTAAAGGCAGCTAGTTGGATTTTATTAGTAATATTGTAAACATAGTGATATTTACATCACAGATAAAAGGTGAGTGGATTATCTTGCTTTTTGAGAGAGCCCACTTTCCACAATCTAATTATCAATTAGAAGTATAAAATTTAAAGTTCCATATTCAATCTGGCCAATGTAAATAGAGGATTTGTATAAATGTGTTAGAAAATCCACTTCTAGTAGAGGGGTGTATAGTCAAGCAAAGGTTCTATGATCAAGCACTTGATTTGGATTGCTTCTAAATTCAAATGGAGAGAGACGAAAAAAATCCTTTGAATAGGAAGGATGTATGTTTTGTTGAAGGCCACTTTGTTGAGAGACTAGTAAGATTAAACATGTCCCTTAAAACCTGTGATATTCTTTTAATCAAGATTTAAAAGGTGGAATAAATCTTCTTTATTATTTAGGCCTCTTGGGTGCAGACAATCTAAATGGAAAATCCATTTAGATTCCTCCGTTAGTAGCCTCTTCTCGTGATTTCCTCCTCTCCAGTTTTTCGGGCACCTTTTGGATCCCTATATATTTCAGTGTTTTAATATCACCTTGGTGTTTCTCCGAAAAATGTTTATAGAGAGGGGTGTCTTCTTTAAGTTTTTCAATGGCTAGGAGGTGTTCGCGTATCCTGTAGATATGTGCAATTCGTTTCGGATTGATTCAGAAATTCAGAAAATTCGGCAAATTCGGAGATTCGGATCGAACCGAATTTCTGAATTAAAATACTGCCGAATTTACCGAATAAATACGAATTAGTTCGGATTTATTCGGTAAATTCGGATGGCCATGGATTACACTAGTATTGTACAGTATATTAGGTTATATCACTCTGCTATGGGTTACACCTAATATACAGTTCATAATACTAGTCTAATCCCACCTAACACTTACCGAAATTCTGAATTTCCGAATTTCCGAACCGAACCGAATCGAACTGAATCCAGCCGAATTTCTTCGAATCCAAATGAATCCTAAATGAATCCGAATCGAATCGATTCAAAATTTTCCGAATTCGAATCGATCCGAACCGAAATTCGAAAAATTCTGAATCGATCCAAACCGAACCGAACCAAATTTTTTCGCCATGCACATATCTAGTATCCTGTCCCTTAGTGGTCTCGACATTTGTCCAACGTATTGGAGACCACAGCGACATTGGAGTAAATAGATCACATTTTTGTCCTGGCACCGGATAAGATTTTTTATTTTATATTTCTTTTTGGTGTTAAAAGAATAAAATTTGGCACTCTTTTCTCCGTTCTTGCATGCTTTACATGTGTGGCATGGAAAAAATCCTACCACATCTCTGCCGAATGCATCTTTGATTACTGGAGGCCTCTTCTGCTGTATACTTGGAGCTAGTCAAGTTTTTAGGTTTTTTGTTCTTCGGTATATAAATCTAGGATTATTGGGTATTTTATCTCCTAGAACATCATCGTCTTTAAGTAAGTTCCAATGTTTACGGAAAATGTTCTCGATAATTTGACTATTCTTGCTGTATTTAGTTATTAGAGGAACATTGAGGGTATCAGTATTTTTATTCCACTTGTTTTTCTCTTTATATTAAGTTAAATCTTTCCTTTCCATTTTATTCACTTCTTATATTGTTTGATCCAGGAGTTCTTCATTATAGCCTCTCTCCATGAACTTTAGATTAATTATTTGTGCTTGTTCTTCCCATTTAGAGAAACTGGAACAGTTTTTCTTCATTCTCATAAGTTGTCCCTTCGGAATGTTATTCTTCCACTTTATATGATAGCAACTTGTCTTGTGGACATAGTTGTTGCTGTCCACTTTTTTAAAGTATGTTGATGTTTCTATTTTTCCTCCTTTTACCTCTATTACCAGATCTAAATATGTCAGTTTTTTCCGACTCCATTCATATGTGAAATTCAAATTGGCTATATTCTTGTTCATGATGTTAATAGTATATTCGAGATCCTCTTGTGATCCCTTCCAGACAATAATTATATTGTCTATATACCGGGATAGAGAACCAGGTCCGCGCCAGCTGGGCAAGAATCCCAGAATATTTCCTCTTATTTTGCCATATATAAATTTGCATAGCTTGGCGCGAACCTGGTCCCCATCGCCGTCCCGTACACTTGTCGGTAAAATTTGTTCTCCTCACAGAAATAATTGTGATTTAAGATATAGTCGATACTGTCTAAGATAAAGTCACATTGTTTGGTTGGGATCTCGGTGTCTTTTTCCAAAAAGAATTTAACTGCCTCAATTCCTGCTTTGTGAGGTATGCTGGTATACAAGGCTGTTACATCACAAGTGCCCAAGATGTAATTTTTCTCCCATACAAGATTTTCCAAAAGATTCAGTAGCTGAGTTGAGTCTCTTAAATATGATGGACGTTGTCTCACATGATTCTGTAGATGTTTGTCGACATATTCGGAGAAGTTGCTACTCAGAGATCCTATCCCCAATATTATTGGTCTTCCTGGGGGGTTGGTGAGACATTTATGGATCTTTGGGAGATGGTATATGATAGGAGTCCTTGGGTAATGTACATTAAGATAATTGTACTCTTTATCATTTAGTATATTGTCTTCTTTCACTACCTTCAATAATTCCATTAGTTTTCCCTTATAGTTATTGACTGGATTGTCTTTCAGTCTCTCATAGGTTTTACTATCGCTGAGGATTCATTCTGTCTCCGCTTTATAATCTACTTTATTCATCACCACGATGCCTCCGCCTTTATCGGCCGGCTTGATGATGAGATTTTGATTTTGTTCTAACAACTTAATGGTTTCTAGTTGTTTCCCAATTAGATTTTGATTCTTCCTATTCAGCCTTTTGAGATCCATGTCTCGTATTTCCCTACAGACCCCTGTCTCAAAGGCTTCTATTGCTGCGCCTTTATGGGTCGTGGGATAGAAGGTTGATTTGGGCCTGAGTTCTGTGTGTTTATAATTATCCTCAGCCCTTATATTTCCATATTCATTGGAGCAATATCCAGTCCTCTCTAATGGCGATTTAAGAAAAAATCTTTTTAGAGTCAGTTTTCTAATGAACTCCTTTGCGTTCACAAAGGTTGTGAATTTGTCCAGACTTCGAGATGGAGTGAATGAGAGACCCAGTCCCAAGATGGATTTTTCTTCTTTACTGAGTTCATATGTGCTGAGATTAAATATTCCTTTCTCAGTCTCGTTTTCCTGATTAGCTTCACTTGTAGAGGTTTTCTTTTTTAGTTTTGCACCTCCTCTTTTTCTCTATGGGTCTTGTTTTTGCCCTTGTAGTGGATTGATTTTGTTCTCTTTCTTTGTATTGGAGATGGTCCAACCCTTAAAAAGGGGAATAGGAGGAAGATTGAGATGGTTGGGAGTGGTGTGATGATGTAGGGGTCAAAGTGTTTGTTGCAGCTTCAATTTTTTTCTTATTGGATTGACCCTCAGTCCTTTCTACCTTCTTGGCCCCTTTTAGTTTCCCATTATCAGGATCCTCCCTCTGTCTTTGTCTTTTTTCAAATATTGGGAGGTCATGAAGGCCTTTATCCTCTGGGTGACTATCGTATTGTCTGTCGATATTTCCTCCTCCATCGCATCTTCTTTCATATTGATCTCTTGGTTGAAAATATCTGTTCTCCTGTTTATATTCTCCTATAGGGTAACTTTGGTGATCCCATTCTCTTTGATAGTTTTGTCTTTCAAAATGGCGTTGGTATTCCCAGTGTCTTTGTCTTTCATATCTCTCTCTTTTTGATTTGGCTTATATTCTCTATATTCTCTGTCTCTATACGAGTTCATAGGGAAATCTCTCCTTTCTCTTGTTTGTTCGTAGTAGTTTTTATCCCTTCTTTGATTCATATACAATCCCTCATAGATATTTTTTCTATATCCATTAGAGTCATTGGGATAGTTTCGGTGTCTAGGGTTATAATTGTAAGAATTGTGCCCATAATGAAAGTTACTATGTCTGTATGATCTATTATTATACATATTCTGCCTGTATGTCCTGTTGTTATTTCGTCTGTAATATAATGTATTGTCCTGATTTTTTGAATATTCTGAGTTTACATTATCACCTTTTTCTTTTGGTTTCCTGTATGTTACCATCTTCCATGTATTAGGTTCCTCAAGATTTGTTTCTGGATTAGTATTTCCTATGTTTGTGTTTTCCTCACTCTCTATGTGTTGGCATTCACCATCCTGTTTCCTCTCTATTTCTCTCATAAGTTTTTTTGTTTTCTTTTTTACAATGTCATCTCTCATTTTACTCACTTTTTTAACTAAATTGTCTTTTTTATCTGCAATTTCTTGACATTCTGGGCCTGAGTTCTCTAAGTTGAGTAGAATTACTTCATTATCCTTGATTTCAAGATCTATATTGGTTATTAGTGTTTCTCTATATTCTATAATTAATTTAATTAAATTTCTAGAGGTTTCTAATAAAACCTTCTTCCATCTCTCAGTGATGGTTTCTGAAAGTGGAAATGCACGCTCTTTGTGTACTAGTAACCCCTTAGGGATAATTTGTAATTCTAAGCATTTTTTGAGAAATTAAATTTCTGCTTTAAACGTCACCTCTGATGTGAGTAATTTCTCAAGATCTTTAAAGATTAAATTAATGTCTAATGTTTCGTCTTTATCTATCCTTGTGTCAGCTTCTATATAATTTTCAGTTACACTTATATCAATAGGCTGTCTCAAATTCCCAAAGGTAGTCATATTTGGGATATAAGAGGGAGTGGTTGGAAGGTATCAAATCTAATGATTTAGGAGGTTAAGAAAAGATTAATGGTAAAATGATACTAGAATAATAATTATTGAGCGGCTGCTCTGTAAGGACTAGGAGGATAGAGCTAATAAATGAAGGAACTACGGAGCGCCAGCTCAGAAGACAGACCTCTAGCTCTGATAATATTGGCACCTAGTTGCCAATGAAGAGTGAGCAAATTAAATTAGATATTTATCAGAGCGCCACACAAATGTTAGGCTGGGTGCAGGATCAAACCAACAAACACCAGTAACAATAAATTTATAAAAAGTGTTATTTTAGTCTGGCGGACCTGATCTGACAGTGCGGATCAGGTCCGCCAGACCTCGCTGAATACAGCAAGCAATATGCTCGCCGTATTCAGCATTGCACCAGCAGCTCACAAGAGCTGCTGGTGCAACGCCACCACCTGCAGACTTGCGGCCAATAGGCCGCCAGCAGGGGGGTGTCAATCAACCCGATCATACTCGATCGGGTTGATTTCCGGCGATGTCTGTCCGCCTGTTCAGAGCAGGCAGACAGGTTATGGAGCAGCGGTCTTTGTGACCGCTGCTTCCTAGCTGCTGTTTCTGGCGAGCCTGCAGGCTCGCCAGAAACACAAGGGAATCAAACTCCATACGGAGCTTGATACATATGCCCCACTGTGTCTTGGATACATATTAATTGTAAATGTATCACCCTTAAAAGGACAGTGTACTAATGTTTCTCTCATCCATTTGAAAGAGCAACATATGAACATTTTTGTTTTTGCATGAACAATTGGAAGTCCAAGCTTTTTGTATTTTTATAAATGTAAATTACACACAATACAGATGTATCAATTGTGCACTTCCTACTGATGTTTATTGGATTATAGACACTTCCTGTTAATGCTCATTGGTTAAGACATCTATACTATAATCACGATTGTAAAGCATCCATCGGTGTCAACAGTTGTGCACGCATCCTCAAAGGAATGTTGGCTGCGCGAGGCAGCCAAAAGAATGATGGCTGCGCGCACAGCCAAAAGAATCCACCTGGCTGCAGCGTAGGCAAACAAAGCCTTAAAAAAACAAAAAACACGCAACCGCCCACACGAAACAACGAAAAAACAAGTAATCGCCCACAAGAAATAAAAAAAACCTAACCACCCATATGAAGTATAACAAAAAAAAACTAACCTCCCGCACAAAGTATTAATAAACACCAAAACCACCAACATCTCAAAATAATAAAGTAATTAACCCCTAATCTGAAAATAACATAATAAAAATATTAACCCCTAAACCGCCAACCCCCCACATCGCAATAAACCTAATTAACCTATTAACCCCTAAACCGACAAACCCCCACATTGCAATAAACCTAATTACCCTATTAACTCCTAAACCGCCAACCCCCCACATCGCAATAAACCTAATTAACCCCTAAACCGCCAAACCCCCACATCACAATAAACCTAATTAACCTATTAACTTCTAAACTGCCAAAACCCCACAACGCAAATAACTAACACCTAGATTTAGAGTTCTGCGTTAGCCGTCAAAAGCAGCGTTAAGGGGTCCTAACGCTGCTTTTTACCGCCCGCTGGTATTTAGAGTCAGTCAAGAAAGGGTCTAACGCTTACTTCCAAGCAGCGACTTTTCCATACCGCAGATCCCCTTATGCCAATTGCGTATCCTATCTTTTCAATGGGATCTTCCTAATGCTGGTATTTAGAGTCTTGGCTGAAGTGAGCGGTAGAGCCTCTACCGACAAAACTCCAGCTGCAGAAAAAAGTCAGTAGTTAAGAGCTTTCTGGGATAACGCCGGTTTATAAAGCTCTTAACTACTGTGCTCTAAAGTACACTAACACCCATAAACTACCCATGTACCCCTAAACTGAGGCCCCCCCACATCGCCGCCACTCTAATACATTTTTTTAACCCCTAATCTGCCGACCGCACACCGCCGCCACCTACCTTATACTTATGAACCCCTAATATGCTGCCCCTAACATCGCCGACACCTACATAATATTTATTAACCCCTAATCTGCCCCCCCAATTTCACTGCTACCTACCTACACTTATTAACCCCTAATCTGCCGACCGGACCTCGCCGCTACTCTAATAAATGTATTAACCCCTAAACTGCCTCACTCCCGCCTCAAAAACCCTACAATAAATAGTATTAACCCCTAATCTGCCCTCTCTAACATCGCCGACACCTAACTTCAAGTATTAACCCCTAATCTGCCGACCGGACCTCGCCGCTACTCTAATAAATGTATTAACTCCTAAAGCTAAGTCTAACCCTAACCCTAACACCCCCCTAAATTAAATATAATTTTTATCTAACGAAATAAATTAAATCTTATTAACTAAAGTCTTCCTATTTAAAGCTAAATACTTACCTGTAAAATAAACCCTAATATAGCTACAATATAATGAATAATTATATTGTAGCTATTTTTGGAGTTATATTTATTTTACAGGCAACTTTGTATTTATTTTAACTAGGTACAATAGCTATTAAATAGTTATTTACTATTTAATAGCTACCTAGTTAAAATAATTACACAATTACCTGTAAAATAAATCCTAACCTAAGTTACAATTAAACCTAACACTACACTATCAATAAATAAATTAAATCAATTAACTACAAGTACAAACAATTAAATAAACTAAACTAAATTACAAACAAAAACAAACACTAAATTACAAAAAAGAAAAAAAGATTACAAGAATTTTAAGCTAATTACACCTACTCTAAGCCCCCTAATAAAATAACAAAGCCCCCAAAATAAAAAAATTCCCTACCCTAATCTAAATTAAAATAGTTAACAGCTCTATTACCTTACCAGCCCTTAAAAGGGCTTCTTGCGGGGCATGCCCCAAAGAAATCAGCTCTTTTGCCTGTAAAAAAACACAATACCACCCCCCAACATTACAACCCACCACCCACATACCCCTACTCTAACCCAAACCCCCCTTAAATAAACCTAACACTACCCCCCTGAAGATCTCCCTACCTTGAGTCGTCTTCACTCAGCCGAGCAGCGATGGACCAAAAGAAGACATCCGGAGCGGCAGAAGTCTTCATCCTATCCGGCAGAAGAGGACATATGGACCGGCAAACATCTTCATCCATCCGACGAGGAGCGGCTCCATCTTCAAGACCTCCGGCGCGGAACATCCTCTTCTCCCGACGACTAGACGACGAATGAAGGTTCCTTTAAGTGACGTCATCCAAGATGGCGTCCCTCGAATTACAATTGGCTGATAGGATTCAATCAGCCAATCGGAATTAAGGTAGGAAAAATCTGATTGGCTGATTGAATCAGCCAATCAGATTCAAGTTCAATCGAATTGGCTGATCCAATCATCCAATCAGATTAAGCTTGCATTCTATTGGCTGTTCCGATCAGCCAATAGAATGCAAGCTCAATCTGATTGGCTGATTGGATCAGCCATTCGGATTGAACTTCAATCTGATTGGCTGATTCAATCAGCCAATCAAATTTTTCCTACCTTAATTCTGATTGGCTGATCGAATCCTATCAGCCAATCGGAATTGAAGGGACGCCATCTTGGATGACGTCCCTTAAAGGAACCTTCATTCGTCGTTAGTCGTCGGGAAGAAGAGGATGGCTCCGTGTCGGCTCGTCTGAAGATGGCTCCGCTCTGCTCCAGATGGATGAAGATTGAAGACGCCGCTTGGATGAAGACTTCAATCGGATGGAAGACCTCTTCAGCGCCACCTGGATGTTGACTTCAATCGGATGGAAGACTTCTTCAGCGCCCCTTGGATGATGACTTCTGCCGCTCCGGATCTCCTCTTCGGTTCCATCGGTGGTCAGCTGGCTGAAGACGGCTCAAGGTAGGATGATCTTCAGGGGGGTAGTGTTAAGTTTATTTAAGGGGGTTTGGGTTAGATTAGGGGTATGTGGGTGGTGGGTTTTAATGTTGGGGGGGTTGTATTTTTTTTTACAGGCAAAAGAGCTGAATTCTTTGGGGCATGCCCCGCAAAAGGCCCTTTTAAGGGCTGGTAAGGTAATAGAGCTGGTAACTTTTTAATGTAGAATAGGGTAGGGAATTTTTTTATTTTGGGGGGCTTTGTTATTTTATTAGGGGTCTTAGATTAGGTGTAAGTAGCTTAAAATTGTTGTAATATTTTTGAAATGTTTGTAACTTATTTTTTTTATTTTTTGTACTTTAGTTAGTTTATTTAATTGAATTTAATTGTAGTTATTTGTAGCTCATTTATTTAACTAATTTAATTATAGTGTAGTGTTAGGTTTAATTGTAACTTAGGTTAGGATTTATTTTACAGGTAATTTTGTATTTCTTTTAGCTAGGTAGTTATTAAATAGTTAATAACTATTTAATAACTATTCTGACTAGCTAAAATAAATACAAAGTTACCTGTAAAATAAATATAAATCCTACAATAGCTACAATGTAATTATTATTGTAGCTATCTTAGGGTTTATTTTACAGGTAAGTATTTAGTTTTAAATAGGAATAATTTATAAAAGTATAGTGTAGTGTTAGGTGTAATTGTAACATAGATTAGTTTTTATTTTACAGGTTAATTTCTCTTTATTTTAACTAGGTAGCTATTAAATAGTTAATAACTATTTAATAGCTATTGTACCTAGTTAAAAAATATTGAAAGTTGCCTGTAAAATAAAAATAAATCCTAAGATAGCTACAATATAATTATCATTTATATTGTAGCTATCTTAGGGTTTATTTTAAAGGTAAGTATTTAGTTTTAAATAGGATTAATTTAGTTAATAAGAGAAATATTATTTAAGTTTATTTAATTAATATTTAAGTTAGGGGGGTGTTAGGGTTAGTGTTAGACTTAGGTTTAGGGGTTAATAAATTTATTACAGTGGCGGCGGTGTAGGGGGGGCAGGATAGGGGTTAATAAATTTATTATAGGTGGCGACGGTGTAGGGGGGGCAGATTAGGTGTTAACAAGTTTAAGATAGGTTGCGGCGGGGTCCGGGAGCGGCGGTTTAGGGGTTAAACTATTTATTTAGTTGCGGCGGGGTCCGGGATCGGCAGGATAGGGGTTAATAACTTTATTATAGGTGGCGGCGGTATAGGGGGGGCAGGATAGGGGTTACTAGGTATAATGTAGGTGGCGGCGGGGTCCGGGAGCGGTGGTTTAGGGGTTGATACATATATTATAGTTGCGGCGGGGACCGGGAGCGGCGGTTTAGGGGTTAACATATTTATTATAGTGGCGGTGGGCTCCGGGAGCGGCGGTTTAGGGGTTAATAAGTTTATTAGAGTGGCATGGGCTCTGGGAGTGGCGGTTTAGGGGGTAATACATTTATTTAGTTGCAGTGGTGTAGGGGGGGGCAGATTAGGGGTGTTTAGACTCGGGGTACATGTTAGGGTGTTAGGTGTAGACAGCTCCCATAGGAATCAATGGGATGTCTGGCAGCAGCGAACATGAACTTTCGCTATGGTCAGACTCCCATTGATTCCTATGGGATCCGCCGCCTCCAGGGTGGCGGTTTGAAAACCAGGTACGCTGGGCCGGAAAAGTGCCGAGCGTACCTGCTAGTTTTTTAATAACTAGCAAAAGTAGTCAGATAGTGCCGAACTTGTGTGCGGAACATCTGGAGTGACGTAAGAATCGATCTGTGTCGGACTGAGTCCGGCGGATCGAAGCTTACGTTACTATATTCTACTTTTGCCGGTGTCTAGGGCTTGATAACTAAGGCTAATCAGCCTCGCCACAAATACGCTGCGGATTTCCAGCGTATTTGAGGTTGACGGCTTGATAACTAGGGGCCTCTGCATTCTTTGGACATTAAACTACTTTCTTGGAAAGTGTTGTTCCTTTTGGCTATCTCTTCTGCTAGAAGAGTTTCTGAGCTATCTGCTCTTTCTTGTGAGTCTCCTTTTCTGATTTTTCATCAGGATAAGGCAGTTTTGCGGACTTCTTTTCAATTTTTATCTAAGGTTGTGAATTCTAACAACATTAGTAGAGAAATTGTTGTCCCTTCCTTATGTCCTAATCCTAAGAATTCTTTGGAGAGATCCTTACATTCTTTGGATGTGGTAAGAGCTTTGAAATATTATGTGGAAGCTACTAAAGATTTCAGGAAGACTTCCAGCCTATTTGTTTTATTTTCTGGTCCTAGGAAAGGTCCGAAGGCTTCTGCTAGTTCCTTGGCTTCTTGGTTGCCCCGCCTCAGAGAATTACAGCTCATTCTACTAGATCAGTTTCCACTTTGTGGGCTTTTAAGAATGAAGCTTCAGTTGATCAGATTTGCAAAGCGGCGACTTGGTCCTATTTGAATAAATTCTACCGTTTTGATGTATTTACTTCTTCGGAAGCAGTTTTTGGTAGAAAAGTTCTTCAGGCAGCTGTTTCAGTTTTATTCTTCTGCTTTTGATTTAAGTTTTTTTTTTCTTTCAACGATTAAATAAACTTATTTTTGTTTTGGGTTGTGGATTAATTTTTTCAGCGGAATATGGCTGTTTTTATTTTTATTCCCTCCCTCTCTAGTGACTCTTGAGTGGAAGACTCCACATCTTGGGTATTGATATCCCATATGTCACCAGCTCATGGACTCTTGCCAATTACATGAAAGAAAACATAATTTATGTAAGAACTTACCTGATAAATTAATTTCTTTCATATTGGCAAGAGTCCATGAGGCCCACCCTTTTTATGGTGGTTATGATTTTTTGTATAAAGCACAATTATTTCCAAATTTCTTTTGTTGATGCTTTCTACTCCTTTCTTTATCACCCCACTGCTTGGCTATTCGTTAAACTGAATTGTGGGTGTGGTGAGGGGTGTATTTATAGGCATTTTGAGGTTTGGGAAACTTTGCCCTTCCTGGTAGGATTGTATATCCCATATGTCACCAGCTCATGGACTCTTGCCAATATGAAAGAAATGAATTTATCAGGTAAGTTCTTACATAAATTATGTTTTTATATAAGAAGCATGATTAAGGGTGTATAATCCGAAATGTCGATTTGCTTTATACTTGAAGAAGTTTATTCTGCCATTGACTAAGCATGGTAGAGTGGGTACATCTCAGCTGTTCAAAAACATGCACTCACATAACCCACAGGCTAATTATAGGTACACCATTCAGGAAGGTAGCCGAGGGACATTATTTTATACAGACTCTACCACTTTAGCTCTAGACTTCCTCGATTCGGTCTAGTAGTTAAAAGAGACAGTTATTTGAGCTTAAAGGAACAGTCTAGTAAAAAATAAACTTAGGACATGTAATTTTAAACAACTTTGCAATTTACTTTTATCATCAATTTCATTTTATTCTCTTGGTATTCTTAGTTGAAAGCTAAACCTAGGTAGGCTCATTTGCTAATTTCTTAGCCCTTGAAGGCTGCCTCTTATCTGAATGCAATTTGACAGTTTGTTCACAGATAGAGGGAGTTAATTCATGTGTGCCATGTAGATAACATTGTGCTGACACCTGTGGAGTTACCTAGGAGTCAGCACTGATTGTCTAAAATGTAAGTCTGTCAAAAGAACTGAAATAAGGGGGCAGTCTGCAGAGGCTTAGATACAAGGTAATCACAGAGGTAAAAAAGTGTATTAATATAACTGTGTTGGTTATGCAAAACTGGGGAATGGGTAATATAGGGATTATCTATCTTTTTAAACAATACAAATTCTGGTGTAGAGTGTCCTTTAAGAACTTTTTTGGTGTGTTTTTTATTTTGTGTATTTTTTTCTGGGGGTATTTTTGAGCACTAATTGTCTATAAGTGAGTTTATAATTTCAATGTTCTTTTATAGATATTTTTACTAGTTTGCTTCCTTTTTCAGTGCTATTGAATGTGCTCCCCTTTTTGCAAGCCAGCTTTTTCACATAGCTTTTTTTAATTCCCCATCCATGCTACCGAGTTGTTTACCCAACACTGCTAAGAATGCTTCACATTTCACATTGTATTTAGCGCAACACTTGGAGTCTGCCTTAATTTTCATTCTCTCTGAGGTACGGACATTAACTCCTTCTAGCGTTCATCCCCATGTCTGCATGGAGGGGGTAAGACTGCAACTCTCCAGGTTATTATATACATTTCTGATTATTATTCCTTTTAAAACAAATTGGTCCACCCAAATTACTCATGGTCTCCACAGCTTGGATATTATTATTTTTTTTTACCTTTGCATACACAAAAACTTAAACAAGTCATGCAAAAATCTAAAAAATAGAATAGAGGCAAAAATAGGTTTGAAATTGGGTGCGTTCACAACCCATCGGAGCACAAAATGTTTTGCTGATACATTTAATACTGTTGGTAAGTGTTCTAAATTGAAAAGTATTTGTGTAGGTTTGCCAGCGAAAATTATATTACAAAACCATGCATTCTAAGAGATTTTATTACAAGACCAGAGACTCATATTTTGCTTTCTTTCTTTTACTACTTTCAATGCAGTCTTAAAAGTATACAGAAAATAAATACAAATAACTGACAATATTTAAAAATGACAGCATACATTAAATACAGACCAGTGACCAATAAAAAAGGGAGACTGGTTAAACAAGAACAAACTGACCAATCAGCTTAAATGTAAAGACCATAAACTGTCCAGTGTCATACAGCAAATCCTCCTTCTACTGCTGTATAAGAGATAAGTATTGATTATAAGCTCTGTATTAAAATATTTGTTTTGTTCTGTATTTATTGTATTGTACCCTTTTCCTTTCTATTATTTGTTTTACTATTGTATTATTTGTTTCTTGTTCCGTTGTTAATTTTAGTATTTCTTATATTTCTTATTTTATTTTCCGTTTTTTCTATTTCATATTTCTTTTATTTATTTTAGGTTTTACCTTTCTTAGTCCCGTTTTTTTCCTCTTATTTTCCTATAGTTTGTTTGTCTTAATTTTATTTCCTGCGGTCTGTTTGCTGCCATATGATCTATGCTTGTTTTCCCTTTGCTCCGTTGCGCATGCACAGTCGGCGCCATTCAGTAGTGATGCATCATCTTTGTCAGGCAAGCTAGAATCTCTAAGAGAATAAAGATTTACTAGTAATTTTAACCACAGCTGCTGAGATAAATTTGGTTTTGTTGCTAAGTAGTGTGAGGTAAGCAAATAAATCACCTAGTTGGTGATCTGCAAGCCTCATTAGCGACTTAGCAGTTTGTATAATGGTTGAGATAGTGCAAAGAACTCTAATGCTGCCACCTGTGATATAAACACTAAACTTGCAGCAGAGCCCCTACTTCAGAAACCAATGAGATAAACAACTTTGCGATAAGGTGAGTATAATACAAGTATTCTCAAATCAACAGTACGTAATAGGTAACGTGTGAGAGTGGAAGTCAGAAGTAGTAATATGAGGAGAGATAAGCTTGACTTAAGTTACGGTAATCCTGTAGGTAGTTCCCATCTAAATAAATTGCTAAAGTACCTTGTAATGTATTAGAGCAGGCTGGCAGGTCAAGCTTCGGTAGTCAGGAAGGCAATGAGGGTGACCGTCTCAGTAGCGAAGCGGTAGGAGGATTGACAGAGTAGGTAAGATCCGTGAAGCTGGCGTGTGACGTCACCGCAAAGTAATCCTGAATCAGGCTGAGAGTGAAATGGAGATCCGGCTGGGAAAGGTATGACGATCCGTGCTGCTGAGTCTCAGGTTGGAAATTGAGCAGCGTTTTGGAGATCCAACTTAAGGTAGTTAGATAACAGGATAAAAAGTCACTGTAAGGTAGGTCAGATAACAATAGCAAGTAACAAAATAAATGTGAGAATTTCACAAGACTTAGTGAATAGTTCACCAGTTCAATACCAAGCAAAGTAGTGAGGGCTGCTGGGAAATTTATAGGAATGTGAATTGAGTGTAGATAAGATTTAAAGGTACAGCATTACATATATATACAAACAATGAAAAGGCCGGTTGCTGAGTGACATCCTGACAATCTTATTCCCGCCCCTGTTAACTCAGAGTGGGATCGGGTAGCATTATTCAATTTAGCTACGCTATTAAGTTGTTACATTTTACTAAATTTTGTTCTATTTAGACATTCCGGTTTTGTTATTTAACATTATTCAGTCTTTGTCTCCATCTAGTGTCTCTTTGGTTTATAGACTGTGTTAAAAAATTTATATTTTTTTATTTGGTCAAAAATGTTTTGTTAAGTTTTTATTTATTGTAAACAATTTTTTTTATTTAAGTCAAACCTTGGGGTCTTTTCTTATTTATTTAATAGTTTTTTTTTAAATAATTTTAACATGTGTCAAATGGTTGAAAAAAAATGGGGTTAAAAAAAAATGATAGATTTTTCTATGAATATGTTATTAGGTAAAATTACTTCTTTAATTGATAAGACTAGTGGCAAAAAAGCTGTTAAACGTAGGAGACCTGTCTCGAGTGCCGTTAAGGAAAGCAAAAAATTAATAAAAAAATCATGCAAGGTTGTTTCTGGTTCTAATATTCCTTGCAGCAAAGGAAGAAAAACAACTGCTAAATCCTTTACTCCCAAGAGGTAACTAAAGGGAGATGTTGTAGCCACTAAAAGGTCTCTAAATAATTACTCCTTCTCTGATTATAATTCTGAAGAGTCTTATGAGTCAGATAATTCTGATGATTATATTACCCAAAATTCATCAGAAGATTCTTCAGCTTCTCCAAAAAATAAAAATGTAAAAAAAATGTCTTAAAAAGGCTAAACATATGGATTCAGAGGAAGGAAAATGTTATGATTGCTTGGGAAACCCAAGATTTGATGCTGATGAATTGCACCATCCCAGATCAGCTGAATCAATGAATCAAAGGTAGGTCCACAGCACTATAATAAAAAGTTCACTTTATTTGGAACAGTGTTAATCTGTTCCAAATAAAGTGAACTTTTTATTATAGTGTCGTGGACCGACCTTTGATTAACTGAATTACTGTTTGGCGAATTTTGGCAACAACCCCAGGTTTACATGACCACATACCTATAGGTGCTCTACCCATTGGAGTATATCCAGATCAGCTGAATGGTGTCCTTCTAATGATATTGCTGATTTTATAGATTTTCAGCTTTGTAAACCCTTAAAAATGGACTCTCGTAATAAGATGAGAGCCGAATGTCCCAGGCCTATCCTTCCTAACAATGCTGGTTGTACTCCAGAGGTTGACCCTAAAATCCTGAAATTTATTGGTACTCCAGGTTTTAAGCTTAAAATAGGAATGGATAGAGCTTGGAAAATTTGCCAGGATAAGATGTTAGATACTGAGGGTCCTTTATCTAAACTCTTTGATTTATCTGAGCAAGCAGTTTTTGACAATGCTATAATGGACCCTATTGTTGTTAGAGAATGGCTCCAAAGAATGCTGAGCTTTCTAGGTAATGCCAATTCTGCTATGTATACTGAACGTAGAAGAAATATTCTTAGAAGAATTGACCGCACGGTTTCTGACTTTGCAGTCAATGAAATTCATTCTGATACCAATGATTTATTGTTTGGAGAAACATTTATTAAATAATTGAACAATCATGTATATACTTTTTTGAACCTCAACAAAGTAAGAACATCTATGAAGAAAATCTTTTATCAAGATCGTTTTTCTGATCAGGCCAGGAAAGGAAGAGGCCGTTTTCCTGGGCGGGCATCATACCACAATTGGTTTCAATTCTCTTATCAACAATTCCAATATCAGCAACAAAAACAATTCCAGAATCTAATCTCCACTGGTTTTTTTCCTGTCCAGAGGAAGGTCTTGGAAACCCATATTCCAATGTTCAAGACAGAGATCTCGTGCCCCTCAAGGTAAATCTTCCTTTTCTTCCCTCTCATGTTTCTTTCCAAAACATTATAGGAGGCAGAATCGCTTTGTTTGCTCACAATTGGAACCTTATAACAACAGATCAATGGGTTCTTCAAATGGTTTCAGGTTTTTATATAGATTTTATTTCTCCACCTATTCAAAACACTCTTCCTCATCCAATAAAATTCTCAGATTCAGGCAAAATTCTGATTCCAAAACTTAATTTCAAACCTCTTATTAAAACAAGCCATAGAGCCGGCAGAAAATTGTCAAAATTGTTTTCTAAGCAACCTTTTTATCGTAAAAAAAAGAAAAATGGACAGTTATAAATTTAAGATCTTTAAACGCCTTTGTTGTTTATCAACATTTCAAAATGGAAGGCATTCATCTTCTCAGAGATTGCCTTCTAGACAATGATTTTTTAGTCAGATTACATCTGACAGATGCATTATTACTTGGCTTCGTTTACGAGGTGTCCTTCTTATTATTTATTTAGACGACATTTTGATTATGAATCAGAATTCTGTTATTTTACAATCTCAACTCCAGCTTACTATTCACATTTTAGAGAATTTAGGCTTTTTAGTCAACAAACAGAAATCTGTTCTTTCTCCTACCAAATCTTTAACCTTTTTGGGATTTCAAATAGACACTTTGAACTCTACCCTCAGTCTCCCCAGAGAAAAAATTTTTAATATAAAGAAAGAAATTTCAAAAACTCTGTCTTTAACTATGGTTTCCATCAGGACTATAGCCAGAATAGTTGGGTTACTTTCATCCTCTATTCAGGCTATTTTTCCTGCTCCTCTTCATTACAGGGAACTTCAACGTCTGAAAATCTGTCATCTTCGGAAAGGCCTTTCGTATTCTCATCTTATTCCTTTATCTCCAGAAGCCAAATAAGAACTTTCCTGGTGGCTCTCCCATATAGAAGCTTGGAATGGAAGAGCCATTTTTGGGAAATCTCCAGATTTAATTATAGAATCCGACGCCAGTCGTTCAGGCTGGAGTGCTCATTGCGGTCCCTCGATCACAGGTGGAAAATGGTCTTCTGAAGAAAAAAGGTTTCACATAAAATGCTTAGAACTTTTGGCAGGCTCTTTTGCTGTCAAGAGTTTTGTCAAAGATTCTTTTCCTGTGTCTATTTTACTCAGAATGGACAATATTTCTACAGTTCGTTATTTGAATCGTCTCAGTGGTACAAAATTGAGAGATTTATCCATTATTATGAAAGATTTCATTCACCTTTGCTTGGACAGAAATATTTCTTTCAAAGCAGAATATATTCCAGTACTATACAATGTTGAAGCGGATTGGGGTTCTCGTTACCTGGCAGATTCAAGTGATTGGAAACTTCACAGTCAAGTTTTTCTTTCGCTTCAATCTCTCAGAGGTCCCTTTTCTATGGACCTTTTTGCGTCGAGACTGAATTTTCAAATTTTTCCTTATTTCAGTTGGCGTCCAGACCCAGAAGCGTTTATGGATCGATGCGTTTCTCCACCCTTGGCCTCTTCAGACAGCCAATGCGTTTCCTCCATTTTCCATGATTCAGAGAACAATCTCGGTAGTCCAATGGGATCTTCTTTCAATTCTTCTCATCACTACCCTTTGGCCATCTCAACCTTGGTACCCATCTCTCCTGGAGTTATCTGTCAACCATCCTATTCTTCTTCCTTTTTCCCTCTTCTTCTGTCAGATCAAGAAGGTTTACCTCAAGATCTTATCATTCACGGTTCACTTCGTCTCATAGCTTGGTCGATTTCGGGCAATCTTCTTCTCTCCAAGGCTTATCACAACAAGCTAAGTCACTCTTGCAAGATTCTTTGTCCCCTGGCACCAAAAAATGCTATTTTTCTGCATGGTCCAGATCGTCTTGTTGGTGCTTGGAGAGATATTTTGATCCCCTTTCAGCTGATGTAACTTCTGTTATTAATTTTCTTACTTCTCTTTTTGATTTAGGTCTAGCAAATAGGACCATTAACGTTTCTAGATCAGCTATTTCTGCTAAACATTTATTTATTAATAATTTTCCTGTAGGCCAACACCCTTTGGTATGTAAATTAATGAAAGCTATTAAACTTTAAAGACCTCCTGCCCCTAAATATTCTTCTTTTTGGGATGTGGATCTTGTTTTTTTTCTCTTTTTAAATCTTGACCTTCTAATGATTCTTTATCTCTCAAGCAACTTTCTGCCAAATTAGCTACTCTTTTATGTTTAATCTCTTTTCGGAGAGTTTCTGATGTTCGAGCATTAGATTTTAATTCAAAACGTTTTATTCCAGAAGGTGTTTCTTTATTTCTAAAAGAACTATATCTTTTTCAACTTCTATATTTTATACTTATTTACCTTCTGAACCATCTCTCTGTGTTGTTTTATGTCTCAAAGAATATGAACGTAGAACCTCTTCTTTTCGTACTTCTTCTTCAATTCAACTTTTATTATCTTTCATTCCTCCTCATTCTCCTGTATCCTCTACCTCTATTGCAAGGTGGGTTAAATGGGTTATGAGTGAAGCGGGTATTGATTTATCTTTTTCTGCACATGCAGAGGATCAGCCGCTTCTAAAGCATTTTTAAAAGCTGCTACCCTTCAACAAATATTGGATGCAGCTGACTGGTCTTCAGATTCTATTTTTAAACAATTTTATTTTAAACCCATTGAACATGCTCTCTTAATTTATTTTGTTAGTTTGCTTTAAACTAGCAACATATGAGTGTCTGGTCTTGTAATAAAATTCGGATTATCCTAATTTGTGAAGATATAATCTAGATTTTATTAAAGACACAGAGACGAGTATTTTCCCTCCTCTATATTGTGTTACATATTTTCTCTTCCCTTTTTAAGTTTTATCATGTTATTAATCATATTTTATTGTATATTTTGTTTTAGTTACCAACCAATAATCAGGATCTTATTTCAAGTGGTTTTGCTCCATCTCAGTTGATCCACAACTCTTCACTTCATTCAAGTCCATTCCAGTTCCTTCAATGTTCCAGTTGGTTTTCGAATTCTTCAGATGGTCAGGATTCTTCTTTATGAATGGTCGTCATCTTTTGGATTCTTTTTTGTTCATTTTGTTGCCTATTTGGTCTCAGTTATTTATTTGTTATGGACTTTGTTTTTCCTTCAACAGCTTCCAAGAAAGAGGATTTGCTGTATGACATTGGACAGATTATGGTCTTTACATTTAAGATGATTGGTCAGTTTGTTCTTGTAAAACCAGTCTCCCTTTTTTATTGGTCACTGGTCTGCATTTATTTTCTGTATACTTTTAAGACTGCATTGAAAGTAGTAAAAGAAAGAAAGCAAAATACTCGTCTCTGTGTCTTTAATAAAATCTAGATTATACCTTCACAAATTAGGATAATCCGAATTTTAATGGATTCAAATTCCACTTAAAAGCCTGTGCAAACCTGTTAGCACAGCTTTTCTAACAAATTAGAATATGCAACTGTCTTGTTTCTCTGATGTTTTAGCTACCCATTGTACAGCAGTTGTGCTAGTGCAGTGTTTACCACAATAGTTATTTCTTTAGCTAAAATAATTTGCTATATGTTATTAATGGCATTAGTCACAGAGTATGAGTAATTTGTACAATATTGAGATCTAACAACAATTATGAAAGTGTATAGTAACCCCTTTCTAATGCTTATTATGACCTGCAATGTTTGTTATTCCTTGTGCAACTTCAAGTGCATTCCAGAGACTATTAAATAGTTGGAAAAAAAGAAAGCTCTATGAAGCAAGTAAGGCAACACTTTTTTCTTTCTTTCATTTTTTGTATTAATAAAATACATAAAAAAAAGTTTTGCTCATGTTATACTTTGTTATACATAATTTATGCTTACCTGATAAATTAATTTCATTCATGGTGGTCCATGATCCATTGCTCCTGGGAATTTCTCTTCTCTGCCACTAGGAGGAGGCAAAGATTCCCAAACCCCAATAGCTATATTAAACCCCTTCCATCTTACTAGAGACAAGTCTGATATATAGCCAAGCAAAAAAAGATAGGAAAAGAAATAAGAGCAAAAAAAAATAGGAGCAGGGAAATAAAGATGTGGAAAAATAAATTAACCATCACCAGACAAATAACAGGGTGGGGTCCTGTGGACTCACCAACTTGAAATAAATTAATTTATCAGGTAAGCATAAATTATGCCTTATCCTAATGAAAAATAAGATAAGGAGGATCACATGAAAGAGCAGGCAAGTCAGAGGGGCTAAATTATCAAGCTACGAATGAAGCTTGACGCCCCTGTTTCCACACCTTCAGGCTCGCCGGAAACAGCAGTTATGAAGCAGCGGTCTAAAGACTGCTGCTCCATAACTGATCCGCTGCCTCTGAGACTGCGATCTTCAATCCGACCAATCCTATACGATCGGGCTGATTAACAACCCCTGCTAGTGGCCAAGCAAATCTGCAGGGGGCGGCATTGCACAAGCAGTTCACAAGAACTGCTTGTGCAATGATAAATGCCGACAGCGTATGCTGTCGGCATTTATTGATGTGCGGCGGACATGATACGCTACATCGTATCATGTCCACTCGCACTTATATAAATTGGCCCCAGAGACTCTTCTAGCAGAAAAGACAGCCAAAATAAACAAAACCTTACAAGGAAAAAGCTTAATATCCACCTTATGCATTGGCTGAAATCGATGAGCCTGCAAAACTTTCAATACCAAATTTAGATTCTAAGGAGGAGAAAATGGTTTAATAACAAGCTTAATTCTAGCCAAAGCCTGAACAAAACCATAAATGTCAGGAAGATTAGCAATCTTCCTGTGGAATAAAACAGAAAGAGCAGATATCTGACCTTTTGAATAACTGGCAGATTAACCCTTATCTAAACCATCCTGCAAAAATTGCTAAATACTAAAAGAATGCCAGGAAAAACCATGATCCATACACCAAGAAATAAAGACCTTATAATAAATCTTTCTGGTCACAGGCTTACGGGCCTGTATCAAAGTCTAAATAACAAAATCAGAAAAAAACTTTCTGCCTAAGAACTAACCTTCAATTTCCATGCCATCAAGCTTAGAGAATCAAGATCTAAATGGAAAACCGGACCTTGAGAAAGAAGGTCTGGGCGCAGTGGAAGTGGCCAAAGATGACCAAACTCATACCAAACTCTGCGAGACCACCTGGAGGAATCCAATTTAATGATGCCTCCTCTTAATTAATCCTGGCAATCAATTTGGGTAGAATAACCTGAAGAGGACAAACATAGAATAGTCGAAATAACGATGGAGCCACAAGAGCATCCACAAACTGCGCCTTAGGATCCCTGGACCTCACACAGTACCTGGGAAGTTTGCGGTTTAACCAAGAAGCCATCAAATCTCTGGGAGACCCTAAAGCTCCACTATCTAACTGAAAATATGAAAATGAAGAGACCACTACCCTGGATGCATAAACTGATGACTGAGGAACAAATTCAAAACACTTCCTTCATGGCAAGGGAACTACGAGTTCCACACTGATGATTAATGTAGGCCACTGCTGTGCACCATTGCTGAAGCATTCAAAGCTAAAGAGGCCTCATATGCAAACGAGCAATCATGAGAACTAAGTGTTAAAAAAGTGTATCTCACAGCACTTGACAAATTGTGTTCCTTGTGGCTCCTTGAGGAAAGGGTTCCTAGCTAACCCTAAGGGGGAATAGTTAAACTAATGTACAAGGAGTGCCTTTAAATCACAAGGCAAAGGAAAGTAACTTACAAGAAAGTGTATGCACATATAATCTAATATCATGGATCCATGTTACATAAAATCTGATAGGAGAAATAACAGTATTAGTGTTATGTCTTATAACCCTATCAAACAAATACAGATACAAATAAAATAAAGTCCAAGTGGTTTGGTAATGTCCTACAAATGTTTCTATTAGCAAATCCGCTGTGAAGTGTCTTTTTAATCCAATAGAAAGTGCTTAAAAAACAGTGCTGAAAAAAACTAAAAAATGGGATTCCTTTTGGGGATAATGAGTTCCTCACAACAAATAGTGGTAAAAAGTGGAAAGTAAAATACAAAAAATATAAAAAAGGTAAAAATGGTATTATTAGTAAAAAAGTGAAAAAAGATAAAAGATAAAAATAAAAGTGTTGAATGAAGTGATCTCTCCTAATAGTGAATCCTCTAGGTTGAAATTAGGAACTGAAGCAAACGTTGGGGGAACATTTTTGGTTTCTCAAAAACATTTCCCTTAAAGTACTTAAACTTCTATACCTGTAAATGGAAAAAATAAAAAATAAAACATGGTGCAATATTGCTAAAGACAAGTATAAAATATCAGAATGAAGCTTAACATAAATGTCAATGTGTTTCGGCCCTATTTGAATGGTGCCTGTGAGGCTTTGTTCTAAAACCTAGCTAAAAAGTATAGTCGCCAGTGCCTAAGTACTCATACAAGCTTACTATTATAGATCAACTAATAGATCCAGAATAGAAATTAAATTGACATATAAATAATAGGAGCACCTAAAGGCTAAAGTATGATATTAGGCAATTCACATAAGTATAAATAATTACATTTATTGTATACAATTAAAAACATTAAATGAATGGTAAATAGATAAAGCAAATATCAATAAGAGATTCAAGGAAAAAATCTCAATGTAGTGTTTTAGTCCAAATGTCCAATAAGTTAAACGTTAGTGTCTTTAGTTGATTCTTAAAGGTGATCCTCAGATAATATATGTGATATCCAAAAACATTAATCCATAGTAGACTAAAATGAGTCTATACATATAGTGCACTATAAAAATAAAAATAATGAAAAAGAAAAAAAATATTTGAAGTGTAGATCTTTGTGAAGTTTTTGATGAAATTATGCAAATCCGCTGTTAATAACCTAAAAATGGAAAATAAACCAAAATGTGCAAAATCTCCTAAAAGTGTAAGCCAAATAGAGATTTGCTTACCAGTAGGAAAACTCGAGCCTCAATCTTTATGAATCTGTCAACGCGTTTCGGCCCAGCTTCGGGCCTTTATCAAGAACAATAAAGGAAGAAGAACAATCACTCCCATAGATAAAGCCTGAGCTTTAAGTGGATTTTTCGGAAAATTGGACAGAATAAACCTTTCCCTGGGAGGCTTTGTTCTGAAACCTATTTGGTAACCCTAAGACTATATTTAGAACAGGTGGAATTTTAACTAAATAAATAGTGGACTCTCCTGGAGGTGCGCAAAAGGTGAATTGTGACTTGACCGGAGGATGATCGTGAAGGTGAGGAGATTCCTGAGCCAACACTACACTTGGATAGACAGGCAGCACTCTTAGTGGGAAAGTCAAAGCAAATATCTGTAAGGACAGAAGAAAGAGAGGCGCCTTATGGGACAGTATCGCTCGTCACAAAGAGGATAAAGAACACACAACAGCCCAAAACCGGGGTACTCACAAGAGTTGCGGCATAACAGTATGCCTCACAGCGCAGGTCGGGACCTTAGTCGCCCGACAGACAAGCCAGCAGGAGAGAGCCCGGGAGTCCAGGACCCAATCAGCAACCGCTAACAGCAGAACGTCACAGGATAGCCGTCCGTGGTGCGTCCAATCACTGGTGACCCAGTTAGAGAGACAGGCAGGTGGACCAACCAAAAAACAGCAAGCGAAGAGCGGGGATATCACAATAAAAGGATTTTATTTAAAAAACAAAGTTTTAAAAACATGTGCATGATATGCGGTAAAAGCAATGCGTTTCTCGACCTTCCGGTCGTTTCATCAGGCTAATAATACAGATGATAACCCGCTCTATTTAACAAATGGATTGTCCATTCACAAGCCGATCTACGTCTACACCCCTTATACAGCCAATCATAGGCTCTCACAAAAGAGACAAGGGCTATACCAATTAGACCAGCCCAAAAATAAGGCGTGTACAGGTAGTCCCAGCTGTGATAGGTACAAACAATGACAGCAAAGGATATACATATGAACAGGCTTTATGGTATGCAAAAATAAAAGAATGAATTTACCCAATAGTTGTAAGTATAAATAATAACATACATGTATTATACATAATAGTCTAATTAAAATAAGACTTTATAAAAATAAAGAAAATGGGAATAAAGTATAACGTATAAGCTCAGTAAAAACGATCAATAATCAACATTGCGGCATAGATCTATGAAGTGCAGATGTAGGCAATTCATGTGTCATAAACAGTAACTAATGCGATTTTAAAAGTGCATATATATATAATAAATTCAATTTCACATAAAAGATAAGGAGAAATATAAGTAAAAATACCAAAAAATGACAAATATGGTCCGTGTATTATACATAAACAGAAACCAGTTACATTTTATAAATGTGTATAAAAAAGTATATAAATGCAATTGCGCGTAAAAAATAAAAATAATAATAAAAATAATAAAAAAGGAAACATGCAGTTTTCCATATGAATTCAAACGAAAATATATAGTGATATATTAAAATGCCAAAAAGGGCTCTGTGTTGATTTGGCCGCTTTCTCTTAATGCTATCGTTTCCCTCTGCCTGAGTTTGATGTTTTGTTCACCTTTCAACTACTAATATCCACTTTGAATCATCTCAGTTTGAACCATCTGATGTATTAATATCATTAGAGGTCCCCTTTTTGGCATTTTAATATATCACTATATATTTTCGTTAGAATTCATATGGAAAACTGCATGTTTCCTTTTTTATTATTTTTTTTATTATTTTTATTTTTTACGCGCAATTGCATTTATATACTTTTTTATACACATTTATAAAATGTAACTGGTTTCTGTTTATGTATAATACACGGACCATATTTGTCATTTTTTGGTAATTTTACTTATATTTCTCCTTATCTTTTATGTGAAATTGAATTTATTATATATATATGCACTTTTAAAATCGCATTAGTTACTGTTTATAACACATGAATTGCCTACATCTGCACTTCATAGATCTATGCCGCAATCTTGATTATTGATCGTTTTTACTGAGCTTATACGTTATACTTTATTCCCATTTTCTTTATTTTTATAAAGTCTTATTTTAATTAGACTATTATGTATAATACATGTATGTTATTATTTATACTTACAACTATTGGGCAAATTCATTCTTTTATTTTTGCATACCATAAAGCCTGTTCATATGTATATCCTTTGCTGTCATTGTTTGTACCTATCACAGCTGGGACTACCTGTACACGCCTTATTTTTGGGCTGGTCTAATTGGTATAGCCCTTGTCTCTTTTGTGAGAGCCTATGATTGGCTGTATAAGGGGTGTAGACGTAGATCGGCTTGTGAATGGACAATCCATTTGTTAAATAGAGCGGGTTATCATCTGTATTATTAGCCTGATGAAACGTCCGGAAGGTCGGGAAACGCGTTGCTTTTACCGCATATCATGCACATGTTTTTAAAACTTTGTTTTTTAAATAAAATCCCCGCTTTTCGCTTGCTGTTTTTTGGTTGTTCCGCCTGCCTGTCTCTCTAACTGGGTCACCGGTGATTGGACGCACCACGGACGGCTATCCTGTGACGTTCTGCTGTTAGCGGTTGCTGATTGGGTCCTGGACTCCCGCGCTCTCTCCTGCTGACTTGTCTGTCGGGCGACTAAGGTCCTGTCCTGCGCTGTGAGGCATACTGTTATGCCGCAACTCTTGTGAGTACCCCGGCTTTGGGCTGTTGTGGGAATTTTAACTACTTAGCAATCAGAGCACAAAGATTACTATCTGTGGATCAGGACTACATATTGGCCCTTGATAAACACCTGGGAATACTAGAATAATCCAAGCTGTTTCTATTGCCAATTTTTTTAAGCAGCAGATACTAAGGCCTCCTTGGCAAGAGCAGAAGGCAACAGATTTTGCTTCCTTCCTCATCCTGCAAAGTTGTGTAGTTATCAGGTTAATCAAATAAAATACACAAATCATTCTTAAGTTCCATGTCAGTCTGTTCCCATAGTCGAAGGAAAATAATAGTGGTTACTACTCACGATGCTATTGTTATTCCTCTTGTGCCTGAGGCTATTTTTAAAGCAAATTTAATTTTAAATCCTGGTATCGGTTGGTCAAACTTTTTCATACTGGGCTCCACCATCTTGGAACTTAGGTTTTTTTCACACTGTAAAACAGAAGCAGTGCCCATTCACATATCACTAATATTGCCAGCATTTTTACAACTGTACAGTGCAAGTTGGGTTAAAGCAGATGCTTCAGTGCTATATATTATTTATGTTGCTTCTTTAATATGTTAAGCAACTTTTAAACTAGGAATCAAAACTGCAAAAATGTAAGCATCCCACGGTGTATTGTATGTGCTATCCCAAAACACGATTCAGCTGTTAACAATGAGATGTTCAACAAGATGGCCCAGTATGAAAATGAGAAGCCTTACAAATTGGCACTGTTAAAGGATTAAAAACATAAATTATGCTTACCTGATAATTTAATTTCCTTCTGTATGAGGAGAGTCCACGGCATCATTCCATACTGTTGGGAAATACTGAACCTGGCCACCAGGAGGAGGCAAAGAACACCCAGCCAAAGGCTTAAATACTCTCCCTACTTCTCTCATATCCCAGTCATTCTGCCAAGGGAACAAGGAACAGTAGGAGAAATATCAGGGTATAAATGGTGCTGGAAGAGAAAATAAATTTTGGTCCGCCCATCAGAGTATAAGGGCAGGGGCCGTGGACTCTCCTCATACAGAAGGAAATGAAATTATCAGATAAGCATAATTTATGTTTTCCTTCTTAATATGAGGAGAGCAAAAAACATCATTCCTTACTGTTGGGAAAACTATACCCAAGCTCTAGAGCAGTGATTTTCAACCACTGTGCCGTGGCACACTAGTGTACCGTGAGAGATCATCAGGTGTGCCGCCGTCACAGAGGCAGACTGACAGGCTCATCAGGCAGACGGTATCATTTACTGGGGCAGCTGCAGAAGTGTGTGAAGATTGAGTAGCAAAGTTCTGCTCACTTTGGGAGCACATCGGCAGAGACCCGCCGCCGCCATAATGTAATAAGTTATAACTCTAGGGTGTACAGACCCTACTGCACGTGACATAGCCCTTTAAAGACTTTAAGTTTGCAGGGCAGCAAAGGAAAAAAAATGCTGTGTTGCTCCTGCAGGCTGCATCCAACGCCGGTTCAGTATGTAAGTGCCTGCAAGCTATGGCACTGTGCTGCACACACTGCGCAGGCTTTGAAATTAAGTTTAAACTTTAAAGTGAAAAAATAAATAAATAGATGCTGAACTTTCAGCATGAGTCCAAATGTGTGCTGCACCACATAGAGCTGTCCCTGCCTCTAAACCTGTGCTCGCTATAGCCCCTGCATCTGGAATGTACCCGCACATAACATAAGAAAATAACAGGTTACAACTATCCTGCTCTGCAGCCTGGTTGTATTTTGAATTCTGAATTGTATTGACTAAACTTTACTAAATTGTTCATATATTTATATATATTTATATATATATATATATATATATATATATATATACACACACACACACACATATATATATATATATATATATATATATATATATATATATATATATATATATATATATATATATATATATATATATATATATAGTAAAATTTTGGGATGGCAGTGTGCCGCAGGATTTTTTAATGTAAAAAAAATGTGCCGTGGCAAAAAAAGGTTGAAAATCACTGCTCTAGAGGACACAATGATAACGGGAGGGGTAAAAGAAATGCAGACCCTAATCTGAGGGCAGCACAGCCTGCAAAACCTTTCTCCCAAAAGCTGCTTCAGCCGAAGCAAAAACGTCAAATTTGTAGAAAAAAAAAGTATGTAAGGAGGACCAGGTAGCCGCCTTACAAATCTGATCCATTGAGGCCTCGCTCTTAAAGGCCCAAGAGGAAGCCACCGCTCTAGTGGAATGAGCCATAATCCACTGAGGAGGTCTAAGTCCCGCTGACTAGTAAGCTAAGCGTATAACACTCTTTCAGACCCTTACGCTTCCCAGAGTAGAAAACAATTAAGGAAGAAGTTTGTCTAACATCCTTAGCTTGAAGATAAAACTTCAAAGCTCGAACCACATCCAGATTATGAAGTAAACGTTCCTTCGAAGAAGAAGGATTAGGACATAAGGAAGGAACCACAATCTGATTGATGTTCTGATCAGACACCACCTTAGAAAGAAAACCCAAGCGAGTACGTAAAACAGCCTTATCAGGTTGGAACACCAGATAAAGAGGCTCACATTGCAAGGCCGCCATTTCAGAAACTCTGGATGTCGACGCAATACCCAATAGAAAAAGAACCTTCCAGGACAACAATTTAATGTCAACCGAATGCATAGGCTCACACGGAGCCCGTTGCAAAAACTTAAGAACAAGATTCCAACTCCAAGGTGGAGCGTTAGATCTAAACACAGGTCTGATCCTGAGCAGAGCCTTAATGAAGGATTGCACGTCAGGGAGTTCTGCAAGCCTCTTGTGCAGCAAAACACAAAGGGCCGAAATCTCAGGAAAGAATCCGGGCAGCCTTGACCTTATGCCAAGCGAAACCACACTCTTCACACCAGAACAAGTAAGCTCTCCACACCTTATGATAGATGCGACAAGTAACAGGCTTACGAGCCTGAATGAGAGTGTCAATAACTCTCTCAAAGAAACCTCTCTTGGCTAAGACTAAGAGTTTAATCTCCACGCAGTCAGCCTCAGATAATCTAGATTTTGTTGAAGAAAAGGACCCTGTTCCAGCAGATCCCTTCGTCAAGGTAACTTCCATGGAGGAGATGAGAACATCCCTACCAGGTCCGCGAACCACATCCTTTGCGGCCACGATGGAGCAATCAGTATCACTGATGCTTGCTCCTGCTTGATGCGGGCCACTACACGAGGTAGAAGTGGTAAAAGCGGAAATATGTAAATTAGATTGAACCTCCAAGGCAATGCTATTGAATCTATTAGCTCTGCCTGAGGATCCCTGGATCGCGTCCCATAACTGGGTAGCTTGGAATTGAGCTGGGACGCCATGAGATCTATCTCCAGCACCCCCATTTGTTGCAAATCTCTGCAAACACCTCGGGATGGAGAGACCATTCCCCTGTATGAAAGGATTGTCTGCTGAGGAAATCCGCTTCCCAGTTGTCCACACCTGGAATGTAGATCACTGACAGCGAGCAGTTGTGGGCCTCCGCACATTCCAGAATCCGAGATACCTCCCTCATTGCTAGGGAGCTCCTCGTTCCCCCCGATGGTTGATGTAAGCCACCAAGGTTATGTTGTCTGATTGGAATCTGATAAACTGGGACGAACCCAGAAGAGGCCAAGCTTTCAGAGCATTGAAGATCGCTCGAAGTTCCAAAATGTTGATTGGGAGGAGGGATTGCTCTTGTGTCTACAGGCCCTGTGCCTTCCTGGAACCCCAAACAGCTCCCCATCCTGATAGACTTGAGACCGTAGTCATAATCTCCAAGGATGGTCTCAAGAAGGATGTCCCTTGGGACAGGTGATCTGGACAGAGCCACCAAGAGAGCGATTCTCTCGACCGGTTGTCCAGAGAAATCTGTTGAGACAGATCCGAATGATCACCGTTCCACTGTCTAAGCATACATTGCTGAAGTGGTCTAAGATGGAATCTGGCCAAAAGGAATGATGTCCATGCTGGACACCATGAGACCGATCACCTCCATACACTGAGCCACAGAGGGCCTTAAGGAGGTATGAAGGGCAAGACAAGCGGAAGTTAGCTTTCAACGTCTCTGGTCTGTAAGGAATATCCTCATGGATATGGAATCTATTATAGTACCCAGGAATTCCACCCTGGTACCGGGAATAAGATAACTCTTTTCTAAGTTTATCTTATCTCCATGAGATCGAAGAAGAAATGAAGAGCTTTTGAATGGTCTTCTGCCAGACGACAGGATAGTGCTTGAACCAGAATATCTTCCAAGTATGGCGCCATTGCAATACCTCTGGTTCTGGCGACTGCAAGCAGAGCCCCTTGAACCTTCATACAAACTCTTGGTGCAGTAGCTAGACCAAACGGAAGTGCGATAAACTGGAAGTGCTGGTCAAGGAACGCAAACTTTAGGAATGTGAATTGTTCCTTGTGTATTGGAACGTGAAGGTAAGCATCCTTCAGATCTATTGTGGTCATGAACTGTCCTTTCTGTACTAAAGGAAGGATGGAACTTATTGTCTCCATCTTAAACGAGGGGAAAACTAGGAATTTGTTTAAGCACTTTAGGTCCAGAATCGGGCGGAGAGTTCCCTCCTTCTTTGGGACCACAAAAAGGTTTGAATAGTATCCCAGACCTCTTTCTGCAAGAGATACCGGTACAATGACTCCCAGGGAGGAGAGCTCCCTCACACACCCCAGAAAGGGTTCTCTCTTTTCTGGCCTTGTGACAGGTTTGACAAGAGGAATCTGCCCCTGGGGGATGAGACTTGAAACCTGCCCTGTATCCTTAAGCGATGACCTCCAGGACCCACGGGTCTTGCACGTCCCCAAACCAAGCTCTGCCCCCTACAAGATCAAGAGCCGGATTGAGGGCTACCCCTTCACTTTGTCTCGGCTGGCTTCGTGTTTGGCTTATATTTATTCCAGGACTGAGCCGCCTTCCAAGTCCCCTTGGATTGCTCAGGCTTTGCGGAGGGCTGCTGATGTTGGGATTTATCTGAACGAAAGGAACGAAAATTAGGACCTTGTCCTTTAGGTTTGTTCTTCTTATCTTGTGGTAAAAAGGCACCTTTGCCTCCAGTAACCGTGGAGATAATTGAGGCCTGGAACAAATAGAATATTTCCCTTAAATGGGAGGGAAAGAAGTCTTGACTTCGAAGTCATGTCCGCAGACCAGGACTTCAGCCAGAGTGCCCTACGGACTTGAACAGAAAAACCTGAAGCCTTAGCATTCAGGCGAATAATTTCCATTACAAATAAAAGAATTAGCCACTCTTAAGGCCTTAATTCTTTCCTGAATCACGTCGAGGGGACCCTCCACCTCGATCAACTCAGATAAGGAGTCCCACCATTAGGTAGCCACTCAAGCAACCGCAGCAACAGTCGCTGCCGGTTGAAACAAATATCCCGTATGTTGAAACATCTTTCTTAACAGAGATTTTATTTTCTTATCCATGGGCTCTTTAAACGATGAACTATCCCCAAGCGGGTTAGTAGTGCGTTTAGCAAGTGTGGAGATAGCGCCATCCACCTTGGGGATGGAACCCCACAACTCCAATTGAGAGTCCGCAACCGGGAAAACATTTTTAAAAGAAGGGGAAAATAAAGAACAAATTCTTTCCCATTAATTCTTAATAATGTTTGCCATCTTTACGGGAACCGGGAAAGTATGTGGTACAACCCTGTCCACGTAGAACTTATCTAATTTAGGAATCAAAGGTTCCTCAAGCAATTTAGGCTCCGGAACCTCTAAAGTAGCCAAAACTTCCTTTAGCAGAAAGCGTAAATGTTCAATCCTAAATCTAAAGCCTGGTTCCTCCGCAGCTAGAGGCTTAGAGGCAGACTATTCCGACTCAGAAAGAGCACCCTCTGAAGTATCAGAGGGGTCTTCAACATCGGATAATCTTGTATCAGATGAATCCAATAAGCTAGTAGATGACCCCTAAGAAGGATAGTAATATTTGACCTTTTGCTTAGCAGGGCAAGGTAAAGCACTAAAGGCCACTGACACTGTCGTTTGTAACTGCTCAGTAAAGTCTGGCAGTAAAAGGGCCCCTCCAGATAGAGGATTAGGACTCCAACTGACTCCAACTGCTGCCTGAGCCACATCTCACACAAATCGCAGCATAATCATAATAAAATAAAAGTATGTGATTAATCCCCCGTTCAATAATCCCCCTCCGGAGATTATACCCTTGATTCCATACAGATAAAAGAAGCCACACTGTGACCCTGTCTTCTTGCGTTAACATATGTGTATAAAAAATTAAATGATATTACCGGAATCTATGCCGTGGAACAGAAACACAGCCTCTCAAGTTTGACAGTCTTGTAGCATCGCTCCTGACATGGGCTTGAGTGATGGAAGCAGGCAGTGAAACTAGTCAACACTGATTGCTTAGGAGCTGTTAATACGAGTCTGGATGGATTTGCAGAAAGACTCTAACATTCGTCAATGCTCTCACTGAGAGGCTGACAAGACTACTTAAAACTCCAGTCCCATTTCAAAGGGTAGATACCCGCCTAAGGAAATACTCTATCTTCTGACACTTCTCTGCCAACCTCCTGTGACGATAGGCAAAGAATGACTGGGATATGAGGGAAGTAGGGGGAGTATTTAAGCCTTTGGCTGGGGTGTCTTTGCCTCCTCCTGGTGGCCAGGTTCAGTATTTCCCAACAGTAAGGAATGATGCCGTGGACTCTCCTCATATTAAGAAGGAAATAACAGAATACTTCTGAAGAGAGCTGTATCACAGGATGAAAAACATCATCACTGAGTGCAGGATATGAAAATAATTACTACTTAGAACAACCAAATACACTACACTATTAGTTATGAATATGTTTCAATGATGGGGTAAATGGACTCCCTGAAGAGATTGTGTGTGTGTGTGGGGGGGGAGCAGTGTACAAATATATATATATATATATATTTCTGGGGGAAAAAAGATATGAACAGCAGCACACTTGTAGCACACAGGAGAGGTAAACACCTGACGCACCTTTGAAAAAGCAGTAGATGAAACTCGCGTTTGTCAGCAGGATTCTTTAGGTGATAACTGTGATGTAACTGTGGAATTCAATTGTGGTTTCACCAGAACTTTTTGACAGTTGAATTGTTTTGTGAGATGGATTGAAAGAATAGGGTAAGCCCAACAGCTATCACAGTTTTTGGGTATTAATGCAATCAGTCAATTTGACAAAGTTCATACCTCCAACAAATTGTACTTTGTAATTTTTGGGACTGATAATTATGTGTGATTAATGTACAAGAAGATAATTGTATAAGTTGCCTAGATTTCTGCAGACTTGGACAGTGACTTACCATATTTGTTTGTTTTTTAATCCAATATGGTGAGCAATAACCATCCTGTTGAAGCTGTGTCCAGCAGTTTTATGTTCCTTTAAAACAGTGTTAATTTACCCCCTGCCTTATGGTGACCAGAAAAGCAAAGCCTCACTCTGGGTGTGAAGAATAAACATTCTTTATTAAAAAGAAACACAAACACGCAACAAATGGGTTCTGATTTTGTTTTAAATTTATTTATGTAACACAGTGTAGAAAGCTATTAGTTCATAAGCAATGATTCTGTACAATCATCCAGCAGAAAGTTTTAATTTTGTAAGGAATCTCTGCTAATTTTAGACCAGCAGGGCACTTTTTTTCTCCTAAAAAAAGTGCTAAGAATTATCAGAGACACACACAACCCCGTTTTAAAACTGGAAGCTACTGCAAAACATTGTGTCGCAGACACATCCAGCACAGACGTAAAGGTAAAGCTCATAAAGGTACATGGAAAAGAAAAAAAAAATGTATATATATTTTTTATTTTTTAATTTAATTTTGCAATTCCTAAAGTGTGCACATAAAACAGGCACAAAGAAAACAGATGTGTATTCCCATGATTTTCTACATCACTAACACAGCAGAACAATCTGTACATTTACACAGTAGAGAAAAAATCTCAATAAATTGTATGGAATACTTCAAATAAAAAAATCCAGATTTACTTTTAAATGCATAGCGGTGGTATGAAAAAAAAAAAATATATATATATATATATCAGCATAGGGAAAGCATCAAAACCTCACATACACAAAAATGCATCCCAGTCAGATTTAAAAGCATTTTTCAATCAGGACTTAATTTGTTTTCATCACAAATCACAAGAATAATATACAACTGGTTAAGGAACTACATGATAAATTATCAAGAGAGAGGGAAAGCTATGCATGCACTAGTTAATTCTTTACAATACACAAAAAACATTCATTGATAATGTTATGTGAAAAGTCTGAAATGTTTAGAGAATACATTACTGATTTTTTTTTTTCCTTATTAATTATAGTTCAAGCATTTTACTTGTGTTACAGCACAGCTGTCAAAAAGGCAGAAATGAGTAAATAAAACAGATTGGTAATTTTTGTTTTGTGTGTGTTTGTTCGTTATTCTCTCAACATGATCATTTTTTTATTTTTCTATATTTATATATGTATATAGTTGAACACCGATGGGCAGAGAAGCAATCATTTGCTGTCCGAATCAATAGGCTCCTGCGGTGCTCTAATTCTGCATTTGTTCAAAGAATTTATATGTGGGGTTTTCATAACCGTTCTGTTGCATCTTTGTGAGGTGCCGCTCCTCAGGGGTAACTGCAGCATCGACCTGAAACATTAAATAATAGAAATACAATAATTATTTAATGCTCAATAGCAACAACGTCAGTAGATTTTATTTCACATAAGAGAATAATTTATATTTAGTTTGATTTATTTTATTCATGTATTTTATAAAAAAAAAAAATTAATTGAAAGATAAAAGCCATGTTGATGTTTTGAAAGATATTCAATGAGATTTTCTGACTTTAGATCTCTGAAAAGTCATTAATTTTTGTCAACTGTAAGCTGTTTTGCATTAAAGCAAATAAATAAATAAAAATACATTCTCAAAAAATGTTTAATGCTTTTTTATACTTAAAATAAATCCCACAATGCCTTTTTATTACTTATTTCAACCACTTTTCCTGTAATTTAACTCGGAAATTGTGTTTTTTCCACTGTTCCTTGAGAGAATGCAGTGGACACTGCAGGATTCAGATTGCTGATCCTAGAACATTAACCCTTTGATGACAGGGTTAATTTGTCTACATTCGAACAACATTCCGATGTAAACCAATTGAAATCTCGTGATCGCAAGATTTTAATGATGAGATCGGTTCAGGGGGGCGTCCCTATGAAACTAGGTACGCCGACCATGACCCGACCCCATTCTGGAAGCGCCTTTGGCTTCAGGACGTTCCATGCGGTCCTAACGGCGCTAAAGCCCAGCACAGTTAGGACGGCAAGGAACATCCTAACGGTGTTAAAAGGTTAAACACAGTGATTGATTTTGCAAGGGCTTATTAATATCTAATTAGTCACAGAAAATTAGATAAGATAAACCAGGGATGATGAATCTATGGCTCGAGTGTCCAAGGTGATAATCATAACAAGTTTGTAAATGTCAAAAATGCAATCGGATATCCATGTTCTTAGACAAAGTTTCACAAATAGAAGAAACAAGCTAAAAAGCTGTCAATTTACACACTCCCAAGGAAACACATTTATAAATATGTATATCCTTTGGTTAAAACAAACAAACAAAAAATATATATATATATATATATATATATTAGATAGGCAGATAGATCAATAGACATTTTTTTCTTTCACACTGCTGTTCCCTTAAGTTTTATTTGGACTATGTTCAAATACCTAACCTCAAATGAAATAGGAAAATCTAAAATAGAGTATATATTGTTTTAAGATATAAAAGTTCACCCAATTGCTATAAAAAACAAAAGTGAAATCAGGGTAATATACTGTATATAATTAATCACATAATAAATATCTTCAAATTCCAGGTAGGATTTGAACACAGTAGAAAGCATAATTTGGTACACAATATGGTAAGGTATACAATAAAGAAAATACATTTTCTAAAACAGCTGGAGAATTTCACAGATGAATGCTACCTAAATAGTAAAACCTGCCGGGCTCTTACTTGTACTGCAAGCAAAACAGTATGCAAGATGCTTCATTTGAAGTCATATTTTATAAATTTAGATAGATGCATGAAGACTCATAAAATTGATGAAAAAAATTGTTTAGCATATGGGGACGCTCTGCAATCTGTTCACACAAGTTGACAGGGTTAAACAGAATAACACGACCACATAAATAGGAATGTGCATTCATCCACAAAATATTAAATTAACTATTTTATAAATGACCACACAACAAAACTACCTGGAGTTTACAGCGTATTGTGCCCTATTTCCATCTGATATTTCCTGTAGATATACAAGCTAAGCAGATTTTACATGGCAGAGGTTTACTTCTTTAATTAAATAATATAAATTGAGCTTAGTGGGTTTTTTCTCTTCTTTTCAATAGGAAGGAATATAGTTAAATTTCCTGGGTTTACCTTCTTTGGCCAAATAATCAATTAAAATAGCTGTGTTTTCAATGAGAGTGATTTGTTTTCAATTAGAGTGATTTGTTTTCTTTAGAGTTTCATTTCTGGAAACAGTTTTGATGTACAAAAAATTCAATTACAAATGCTTTGTGTTTTAAATTTATTTGCTGGTGAATTTAATTTTGGTCATATCTAAACATATATTTACTACTCATGCACAGCTGTCTATTTGTCTGTCTGGGATAGTGGATAAGAACTTCCAAGGAAACATCATAATCTGTTAACATTTATAGGCAGATTTATTTACCAAGATGATTGTTTTCAAACACCTATAAATGTATTTAAAATGCACATTTTTTCCCATTATGGAGATATTCAAAATTACTTAAACTAACAGCTGGAATGCAAGAGAAAATTTAGAGATTGTTTTAAATGAAAATGAAAATGACCTTTTGTCACATATATACATGGATTATATGAGCCTGAAACTACTTTAATATGAGGTGGACTCTTATCCTTCTATCTCACCAGTAATCTTACCAAACATTAGAACATTAGAAGCAGTTTACTATGTCTCAAAAGTAAAGGAAATAATAACTATCTTGATTAACTGTGACAACGGAAGAATTACAGTACACCAAACACACACATTCACTAACATGCATCAGAGATAGTACATCAAGCAGACACATTTACTAACATGCTATAGAGATAGTACACCAAGAAGACACATTTACTAACATGCATCAGAGATAGTACATCAAACAGACGCATTTACTAACATGCATCAGAGATAGTACATCAAACAGACACATTTACTAACATGCATCAGAGATAGTACATCAAGCAGACATATTTACTAACATGCTATAGAGATAGTACATCAAACAGACACATTCACTAACATGCATCAGAGATAGTACATCAAACAGAAACATTTACTAACATGCTATAGAGATAGTACATCAAGCAGACATATTTACTAACATGCATCAGAGATAGTACATCAAGCAGACACATTTACTTACATGCTATAGAGATAGTACATCAAACAGACACATTTACTAACATGCATCAGAGATAGTACATCAAACAGACACATTTACTAACATGCATCAGAGATAGTACATCAAACAGAAACATTTACTAACATGCTATAGAGATAGTACATCAAGCAGACATATTTACTAACATGCATCAGAGATAGTACATCAAACAGACACATTTACTAACATGCATCAGAGATAGTACATAAAGGAAACATATTCACTAACATGCATCAGAGATAGTACATCAAGCAGACATATTCACTAACATGCATCAGAGATAGTACATCAAGCAGACATATTCACTAACATGCATCAGAGATAGTACATCAAGCAGACACATTTACTAACATGCATCAGAGATAGTACATCAAGCAGACACATTTACTAACATGCATCAGAGATAGTACATCAGATACATTTACTAGCATGCATCAGAGATAGTACATCAAGCAGACATATTCACTAACATGCATCAGAGATAGTACATCAAGCAAACACATTTACTAACATGCATCAGAGATAGTACATCAAACAGACACATTCACTAACATGCATCAGAGATAGTACATCAAACAGACACATTTACTAACATGCTATAGAGATAGTACACCAAGTTTACTATGTCTCAAAAGTAAAGGAAATAATAACAATCTTGATTAACTGTGACAACGGAAGAATTACAGTACACCAAGCATACACATTCACTAACATGCATCAGAGATAGTACATCAAACAGACACATTTACTAACATGCATCAGAGATAGTACATCAAGCAGACACATTTACTAACATGCATCAGAGATAGTACATCAAACAGACATATTCACTAACATGCATCAGAGATAGTACATCAAGCAGACATATTCACTAACATGCATCAGAGATAGTACATCAAGCAGACATATTCACTAACATGCATCAGAGATAGTACATCAAGAAGACACATTTACTAACATGCATCAGAGATAGTACATAAAGCAGATACATTTACTAGCATGCATCATAGTACATCAAACAGACACATTTACTAACATGCATCAGAGATAGTTCATCAAGCAGACACATTCACTAACATGCATCAGAAATAGTACATCAAGCAGACACATTTACTAACATGCATTAGAGATAGTAAATGTGTCTGCTTGATGTACTATCTCTGATGCATGTTAGTAAATGTGTCTGCTTGATGTACTATCTCTGAAGCATGTTAGTAAATGTGTCTGCTTGATGTACTAACATGCATCAGAGATAGAACATCAAGCAGACAAATTAAAAAATATGCATCAGATACAGTACATCAAGCAGACAAATTCACTAACGCATCAGAGATAGTACATCAAACAGACACATTTACTAACATGCATCAGAGATAGTACATCAAACAGACACATTTACTAACATGCATCAGAGATAGTACATCAAACAGAAACATTTACTAACATGCTATAGAGATAGTACATCAAGCAGACATATTTACTAACATGCATCAGAGATAGTACATCAAACAGACACATTTACTAACATGCATCAGAGATAGTACATAAAGGAAACATATTCACTAACATGCATCAGAGATAGTACATCAAGCAGACATATTCACTAACATGCATCAGAGATAGTACATCAAGCAGACATATTCACTAACATGCATCAGAGATAGTACATCAAGCAGACACATTTACTAACATGCATCAGAGATAGTACATCAAGCAGACACATTTACTAACATGCATCAGAGATAGTACATCAGATACATTTACTAGCATGCATCAGAGATAGTACATCAAGCAGACATATTCACTAACATGCATCAGAGATAGTACATCAAGCAAACACATTTACTAACATGCATCAGAGATAGTACATCAAACAGACACATTCACTAACATGCATCAGAGATAGTACATCAAACAGACACATTTACTAACATGCTATAGAGATAGTACACCAAGTTTACTATGTCTCAAAAGTAAAGGAAATAATAACAATCTTGATTAACTGTGACAACGGAAGAATTACAGTACACCAAGCATACACATTCACTAACATGCATCAGAGATAGTACATCAAACAGACACATTTACTAACATGCATCAGAGATAGTACATCAAGCAGACACATTTACTAACATGCATCAGAGATAGTACATCAAACAGACATATTCACTAACATGCATCAGAGATAGTACATCAAGCAGACATATTCACTAACATGCATCAGAGATAGTACATCAAGCAGACATATTCACTAACATGCATCAGAGATAGTACATCAAGAAGACACATTTACTAACATGCATCAGAGATAGTACATAAAGCAGATACATTTACTAGCATGCATCATAGTACATCAAACAGACACATTTACTAACATGCATCAGAGATAGTTCATCAAGCAGACACATTCACTAACATGCATCAGAAATAGTACATCAAGCAGACACATTTACTAACATGCATTAGAGATAGTAAATGTGTCTGCTTGATGTACTATCTCTGATGCATGTTAGTAAATGTGTCTGCTTGATGTACTATCTCTGAAGCATGTTAGTAAATGTGTCTGCTTGATGTACTAACATGCATCAGAGATAGAACATCAAGCAGACAAATTAAAAAATATGCATCAGATACAGTACATCAAGCAGACAAATTCACTAACGCATCAGAGATAGTACATCAAACAGACACATTTACTAACATGCATCAGAGATAGTACATCAAACAGACACATTTACTAACATGCATCAGAGATAGTACATCAAACAGACATATTTACTAACATGCATCAGAGATAGTACATCAAGCAGACACATTTACTAACATGCATCAGAGATAGTACACCAAGCAGACACATTTAATAACATGCATCAGAGATAGTACATCAAGCAAACACGTTCACTAACATGCATCAGAGATAGTGCGTCAAGCAGACACGTTCACTAACATGCATCAGAGATAGTACATCAAGCAGACACATTCATTAACATGCATCAGAGATAGTACATCAAGCAGACACATTCACTAACATGCATCAGAGATAGTACATCAAGCAGACACATTTATTAACATGCATCAGAGATAGTACATCAAGCAGACACATTTACTAACATGCATCAGAGATAGTACATCAAGCAGACACATTCACTAACATGCATCAGAAATAGTACATCAAGCAGACACATTTACTAACATGCATCAGAGATAGTACATCAAGCAGACACATTCAAAAACATGCATCAGATACAGTACATCAAGCAGACACATTCACTAACATGCATCAGAGATAGTACATCAAGCAGACACATTCAAAAACATGCATCAGATACAGTACATCAAGCAGACACATTCACTAACATGCATCAGAGATAGTACATCAAGCAGACACATTCAAAAACATGCATCAGATACAGTACATCAAGCAGACACATTCACTAACATGCATCAGAGATAGTACATCAAGTAGACACATTCACTAACATGCATCAGATACAGCACATCAAGCAGACACATTCACTAATCTGTATCAGATACAGCACATCAAGCAGACACATTCACTAATCTGTATCAGATACAGCACATAAAGCAGACACATTCACTAATCTGTATCAGATACAGCACATCAAGCAGACACATTCACTAATATGTATGAGAGAGAGCACATCAAGCAGACACATTCCCTTACATGTATCAGGTACAGAACATCAAGCAGACACATTCACTAACAAGCATTAGATACACAACATAAAGCAGACACATTCACTAATGCATTAGATACACAGCATAAATCAGACACATTCACTAACATGTATCAGACAGCACATCAAGCGGACACATTCCCTAACATGCATCAGATACAGCACATCAAGCAGACACATTCACTAATCTGTATCAGATACAGCACATCAAGCAGACACATTCACTAATCTGTATCAGATACAGCACATCAAGCAGACACATTCACTAATCTGTATCAGATACAGCACATCAAGCAGACACATTCACTAATCTGTATCAGATACAGCACATCAAGCAGACACATTCACTAATCTGTATCAGAGAGAGCACATCAAGCAGACACATTCCCTTATATGTATCAGGTACAGAACATCAAGCAGACACACAACATAAAGCAGACACATTCACTAATGCATTAGATACACAACATAAATCAGACAAATTCACTAACATGTATCAGACAGCACATCAAGCGGACACATTCACTAACATGCATCTAATACAGCACATCAAGCAGACACATTCACTAATCTGTATCAGATACATTCACTAACACGCATTTGATAAACAACATCAAGTAGACACATTCACTAACGCATTAGATACACAACATAAAGCAGACACATTCACTAATGCATTAGATACACAACATAAAGCAGACACATTCACTAATGCATTAGATATAGATCATCAAGCAGACACATTCACGAATATGTATCAGAGACAGCACATCAAGCAGACATTCCCTAAAGTGTATGAGAGACAGCACATCAAGCAGGCACATTCATTAACACACCTCAGATACAGCACATCAAGCGGACACATTCAATAATATGTAACCGAGACCGCACATCAGACAGACACATTCACTAATATGTATAAGAGACAGCACATCAAGCAGACATATTCCCTAATATGTAATAGAGACAGCATATAAAGCTGGAGCATTTGCTAGTATGCAGAGACAGCAAATAAAACAGGAACATTTACTAATTAAAGTAGGTGTTGCATTTTTATTATAAATCTGCAACTGTTGTAAATATTCCTTACCTCAACCACACCATGATGAATAGATGTGTACTGCTTCTTCTTCAACATCACTAAAGTGATTACGATTACTGTTGCTATGACAACACCTCCAACCATTAGGCCAATGATGGCTCCTTTGTTTGAGCCCACATCCTCTGCAAAGAATACCTAAGGACCGAAGGGTCAGATGTTACTTTATAACCATAAAAACTACTTTCTACATACACCTATGCAAACACAAAAACGTACATAATACAAATTTACTTATAATATGAACTTTCACTAGAAATTGTTTTCTGTCAGAATCTCAGAAACTTCAGATGAAATATTTATTTTCTGCTAAGCAGTAAACGGCACAATTTTCTTACTTTAAATGGGCATAAAAATCATTATTTTCCATTTGCTTATGTTATCAAATATACTTGACATCCTTTATTGAAAGCACATTTTCTTTTTGCAATTGCGTGTCCATTTAGCGTTGCAAATAGAAAATAAAATTATTTTGCTAGTTATAAGTATTATAAATAATTTTATAAATATATAATCTGTTTATACAGATAAATAAATTAAAAATGATAAAACACTAACAAAGCAACGTTCTGATACAAATAGCTAATGTCTGCATCGCTGAACAAATGCTGCATGACTGTAAAGCATTCAACATTTGCTTTGACATACAAATGTTAACATTTTAATACTGAAAATAACATTCAAATATTTGCACAGTAACATTCAAATGTTGACTCTCAGACTTCAAAGTTAGTCTACAGGAAGCAACAAATTAAAATGGTATATTGGATTGGTAATCAACACAGAAAAAAAATTGTGTTCTACTCTTCATATGTTAACAAGAGCAGAACAAAAGTAGGTGTGACAGAACACACCAAAGTAGTGCCAGTCCTATAAATGGTTAATAGCAATCTAATATAAAAAACACAATCAATACTAGATGATAGATGTTATCATAGAGTGATAAAAGCACTTAAATTGTATATTGCACAACAATTTATTAAGTATATAAAATATATATAAGTCCAAGTCCAATATGTAATCAATAAAAAAAAGCAATCTAGATGAGGTTGAATACCAGACTGAATGGGAGCAAATATTACATAACTGTTCCAAAGCCCTGATAAAGTTATTAATTAAATATAGGGAGTATAAACTTGAAAAATTAAAAACGGAGATAGATGTCTTGGTGGTTAAAATACAACCCTATGAACATATACAACAGTGGCAAGAGATGAATACCAATATTCAAAAAAGAGTTGATATATTTTCTAGAGAATTAGAAGCTACTAAGGTTAAAAAATTACAGAGAGATCTGGAAGATTTTTAGGACTGATAAGGTTTTTTCATATAAAAAGAATTCAGTAGCCAATCAGGCACTCAGTAAGGAACAAGAACCTGGGAACAGTATGACACCTAATTCTGACTTGACAGGATATAAACAGAACATGCAACATCAAAATAGATCTTATAGAAAGCATAAGGTTGTAGAATACAATAGGAAGACAGCTGTAGCTAAGAATAGTAATAAAAACATCCACAATCGACAAAACATCAATTCCTATCAATATGAGCGATATGATGGTAATGTGAAACATACCACGAGACACTATTCCTCTACTGACTCTTACCAGGGGCCCCCTTTAGAAAATAGATATGCCACTTTAGAATCACAGCCACAATCACCTCACTGGCATAAACAAGGGGCGAGACCCAGATGGAGCAATTCCTATTATAGTGGGAATTGTTCACCCAGACACAACACTAACACGTTTAATAAGAATAAAAGCAAGCAAATAGACACACAACAACATAGAGAGAGCAATTCCTTCGCTGCCTCTTTTTTAGGGGTTCCCCCTTGGAGACAACAAGGGGGGGGGGAGCCACCCAAGCCTTACCCTTATACCAACCACTAAATCAAAGAAATCCAAAAAGACCCCACGAGGAGGAAGACCAAGAGGGAGTAGAGGGGGATTCAAACAGAGAAAAAAGAAACAGAGAAAGATGGAGTTAGAACAGGGGGTTAAAATTATATTCAACTTTTCCGATAAACAGTTTGATAAACATGAGCTTGAATTATTAGCTAAAGGTATGAATTTTTCGCCTACCAGCTGTCCTAATTATTTTAATTTATATATAGATTTTCAAAGATTTATTCGTAATCTTACGTTAAAAATATATTTTTTCAAACAGACAGATAATGAGTTTATTCCTTTAGAACCTGCACTTAATAATGATGATTTAGAAACTTTAGATGTTATAACAACTCTGAACAATAACACAGATTTGGGCATATTGGATATAGCATCAGAGAATCTTAATTGGCTAGATCTATCTGTATATGAGGAGAATGAGGATTTCCCTATAAAACATTGTGATCTTAAAAGAAAATCCATTTTCTATCCCCTACATACACAATCTGAGTATATAAAGATTTTTAACAAATTAGTATGCCGAAACTTGGATACTCTATCTAAGAATCCTTTATCTCATGTTTCACATATAAGAGATAATCTGTCCAAAGAGGAGAGAATTGCCTTAAAAGACTTGAGTGAGTGCACTGATGTTGTCTTTCGGGCAGCAGACAAAGGGGGAGGGATTGTTGTCCAAAATAGGAGGGACTACTTGAAGGAAGCTGACAGATTGTTATCTGATTTAACAACTTATCAAAAGCTAACTTTCAATCCTACGGAGAAATACAAAAAATAATTATTTGAATTCTTATCAACAGCAAAATCAAATGGTATTTAAATATTAATGAATACAATTACCTATATGAAGTGGCACCAAAAATAGCGTGTTTTTACCACCTACCCAAAGTCCATAAGGACCCGCTAAACCCTCCAGGTAGACCGATTGTCTCTGGGATAGGCTCTCTATGTGATAACTTATCTAAATACATTGATTTCTTCTTACAACCTGTTGTTACATATACGAGGGCCTATCTCAGAGACACAATTGATGTTATTAACAAATTTGAAGGTTTTTCTTGGGCACACAATTATATGTGGATTACTTGTGATGTATCCTCCTTGTACGAGTATTCCTCATGAGAAAGGAGTCTCTGCTATTAAAGAGATACTGGGTAAAAATAAATTTGCAGAAAAACAAATAGAATTTATAGTTGATGGAATATTCTTTATCCTGAGCCATAACTATTTTCTCTTTGAGGGCTCATACTACAGACAACATCAGGGTACTGCGATGGGGACTAATTTTGCCCCATCATACGCGAATTTGTATGTGTCCCATTTTGAAGATAGTTTGGTTTGGGATAATAATCCTTTTATTTGTAATATTGCCAAATATCATTGCTATATTGAGGACATCATTATGATTTGGCAGGGCCCGGAGAATAAAATTGCCGATTTCCTGAACCATATGAATAATAATATATACAATTTAAAATTCACTATGGAGAAATCTTCTGTGTCAATAGCATTTTTGGATTTGACTTTGTATCATGATGAACTGACCAACACAGTAGCCGTAAAAAACTTTCGTAAACCAACAGACAGAAATAGCCTGTTGCATGTCAAAAGTGGTCACCTAAGGCAGTGGAAACAGAATATTCCTCTAGGCCAGTTTCAAAGAATCAGGCGTAATTGTACAAAGATAGATATTTTAATAAGGAGTCCGAAATTCTCATGGACAAATTTAAAGAAAAGGGCTATAATACCAAGCTTTTAGAGGAGAGTAGAGAAAAAGTTAATATGATGGACAGAACCTCCCTCTTAAACAGTACCCTCAATAAAAATAGTAAAAGTGTACAAAAAGATAAAAACAACCATCCTAAGTTTGTGACACAGTACAATAATCAACATTTTAGGATCCAGAACATCCTAAAGAAACATTGGAAAGTTCTGAAATTAGATCCCATTCTTAACCAGATCCTAGGAGATAAACCCAATGAAATTTTTAAAAAGAACTAAGATATCAAGAATCATATTGCCCCTACAAAATTAAGAAACAATAAAAAGAACTCTGAATCAATTAATAAATGGTGTGGGGGGGAAGAATGGATTATATCGGATTGTGTGCTATGCCCTTTGATAGATCGTAATAGTGCTCATTTTCTAAATTTTCTAAATTTTAATAGAACCAAAAAATACTTTTGTAAAGATAGATGTACCTGCCATACAACATATGTGGTTTATCAACTGGTCTGTAAATGTGGGCTCATTTACATTGGGCGCACAAAGCGCAAAATCAAATATAGAATTAGAGAACATGTGAAAAATATAGAATCCGGCTTTGAAAATCACAGTGTTTCTCGCCACGTCAAGACCCATCATAACCAAAATCCCTCGAATCTCACTGTTAAAATTGTAGAATGGGTAAATCCTAATGTGTGGGATACCAATAGATTGCTGAGACTTAGAAAAAGAGAAACGTTCTGGATTAAAACCCTTAACTGTTTGTAACCCAATGGGTTAAATATAGAGATAGATCTACAAACTTTTCTTTAAGTTTTTAAATAAATAAATTTTACACATATTAGGCTTTTTAGAATGTATTTTTATATAGAGGTTATATCATGATTGTATTATATATGGAATTAAGGACAAGATTAACTTTTTATGAAATTATTATTTTTTTTTTTTAATTATATATTTTCGAACAAGACATTTGCATGTATTTATATATTAATGTGTTTTCTTTTACTGATTGTTTTGTTTTACATTGGTAAGCTTTCCCTCTCTTTTAATATTATATAATGTTTGATACGTTTTATATAACTATATATTTGTAGGTTCAGATCGTGCCTTGCTTATTGCCATTAGCCATTGTTAGCAACTTTTTATTGGTGGTTAACATGGGAGTGTAAACACACACCCCCTTTTAAGAGCACGGCAATACCTGAATCAATCACTCTTGAGAAAGTCCCGCTGTGATGGGACGAAACGCGTAGAGGCCTGCCCACTCCTTTTAGCCAATCATTCCTGTGAGGCCGCCCAAGTTCCGGGTCTGCAGCTAGGAACTCTGTGGTTTGTGTGCCGAGGATCGATGTTTACATTAAGTTTGTTTTTATAATATATGAAGGTGTTTGCTTGTCATCCTCACTGTGTATTATCCCTATTGTGTGCAAACGAAACACTCTGACGGACATGAACACTGTTCCACTACCAGCCTGGATTTGGTGACTGTGGAGGGATATAGAGGTATCTTTGACTGTCTGGAGTCGTCCTTGGAAATACACGCTGAGTGGCTAAGTTACTTGTGTATAAGATACACATATGATGTTTTAACTTTTATCTCTTGTGAGTTGCCATTTGTCATGTGTGACATTTATTAAATTATCTATACTCTGCATTTGAGTCTGCGCTCCTCTCCTCTATTTTTTAGATATGTTAACAAGACAAAAATTGTTCTACAGTTCTAAGGAGGGCATTACTTAAAGGGACATTAAACACTTTGTATGTATGTATTGGAATTTGGGTACTTGTAAAGCGTGGCTAATCACCCATAAGGGTCTCAAGGCGCTGCTTATTTTATCGACCTCTGAAGGATGAAAGGCTGAGTGGACCTTGCCAGGGATCAACCTGCAACCCTTGGGTTGCTACAGAGCTCAGCCACAGTGCCTTAGCATGCTGAGCTATCTGTCCGACTAAGACAGTAATTTCAAATGATAAATTGTATATATAAAAAACTGTACAATACACTTTCATTATTTATGTTTCTCCTTTTTCTTGTAATTCCATTCTGAAATTGTGAGCATTTTAGTTCCTGTTAGAAATGCAAGTGCAGAACACTGTGATATTGCCTGCACACACTAGTGACCTTTTTATAACTGTCTCTAATTAGCCACAGCAGAGAAAATAACTTCTGAAATTCCATACCTAAATAAACCTTTCTAAATTAGTAACATCCCAGCGTTGTCAAAAATAAAATTTGTATATTTTAATTTTCTAAGTACAGTAAAATCATACCATTATTATGCTTAAATAGTCCCCTGCTGCAGAGTCCGACCCGCCCTTCCAGAAAGCAGTTGTCTGTCAGTCTCCGTATTTCCACCAATAAAAGTATACACTTCCTTATTAGCCTTATCCCACTGTAGAATTCCCTCAGCATACTGGGCGCTCGCTATTTTTATTACATTGCTAATATAGGCGGTGTCACAATGGGCATTAGATTTTCTAATTGAGTGACAGCGCTTTGCGGTCTAATAGCATCTGATAGTGCAATTACACAGTGCCACTGAGAACACCGACAATTCATGCAGCCATGTATTACATATAATTAATAATCTTCACAAATGCTAAAAAGTATTTCTGGCATAATACCCAACTTATTAAAAAGGAATCATATTATGATGTGGATACTACAATTACTAAAATGTATAATAAAACAAGATAGTTTTTTTAATTAAAATTGTGCTGCATAGATGATTTTTTTTGCTAAAAAAAATAAATACAAATATTTCAGTAGATAAAAGTGTTCTAGTCTCCATAAGTTCCATGTTATTTATCCCATAGATCTGTTCACTAAAGCAATAATAAGTATTTGCAGATCCCCCTTCTCCCAAGCCTAGAAATACAAAAAAATTAGCTGCACACACAGCTAAAATGCATACTTCTATTATTTATTTTGCATCCTTCTCTTGTTATCCTTTGCTGAAAGGTTTATCTAGGTAAGCTCAGGAGCAGCAAATAACCTAGGTTCTAGCTGCTGAATGGTGGCTGCATATATATACCGACTGTCATTGGCTCACCTATGTGTTCAGTTAGAAACCAGCAGTGCATTGCTGCTCCTTCAGCAAATGATACCAAGAGAATTAAACAAATTAGATAATAGAAGTAAATGAGAAAGTTGTTTAAAATTGTATTCTCTATCTGAATCATTAACGTATTCCGTTCTGAAAACATTTTTGAAATTTGAAATATTTGATTTTCATGTACACTTTTCGAGGAGAATATGTCATGGGCTTTGTGCAATAGATTAGGGTTTTAGTGTTTTTTGATTTTTTTTTAACTGTCTTCTCCTTTGACTTCTATGGAGACTATGTGAACTCGCACGCAATTTGGCTGTTTGGATTACGCGAAATAAGCTATTTTGCAACTTGTAATACTTGCGCAACCCCAAATGCGAAAAAGCCATAACATGCGCAGTGTTTTCACAACTGATTTGCTGCATGACTTGTAGTCTTGCCCAAAATACGTACATGCAAGGTTCTTGGTGCGCTTGTGCAAAAATGTATTATTTCGATGTTATTTTTTAAAGATTTTTTTATTGGTAATAAGAAATGTGTTACAAACATTATCACTCCGTGGTATACAAAGTAAAATAAGTATCATATCTCTATCAGCCCAATCCGGCTGCTTAAATGTCCATTTTCTTTATGCAAAGTCCATTATATAAGCTTCAAATTAGAGACATAATCCGTTGTTACATATAAAATGTCACAAACATCTGTACATTCAAATCAAAAGTGGTTTAAATATTGTAAGAGTGCTATATGTGAATCATGTCTCCCTGGCCCTAGCCTACATACCACATAGGGGCAGGGAGACTGTCGGGCTCTAGTGGAAGAGGGATTGAAAGAAGGGGTGAACAGGTAATGGGTGAGAGGGGGGAGTATTGCTACATTAGCGTATGAGTGGTAATTATTAGGTATTAAATGGATTTGCTATTTTCCCAGGTATTTAGCATTAGCTCATGTATTTCAACAGCGCTGGTTCTAATGTAATGAGGTCTTTCCAGCAGTAAGAACTTGTCTACCTGTGTAAACCAATCCGTCAAAGAGGGAACTATGGAAGATTTCCAAAGTCCAGGGAATCAGAATTTTTGCACTACTAATCATTATGAGCAGCAGTTGGCGTTTGTCTTGGTTCTATTTTTTTTAGCTCTTTAGGAGGTAAACAGTAGGATCTTTGGATCTCTGGGTACTATGGTTTCTGCACATGTGGGTTATGACATCTAGCCAAAAATTTTGGAGTGTGGGACAATCCCACCAAATGTGTTGTATTGTCCCTACTTCTGAGCAGCCCCTACAACACTTTCCCATGGTTGTGGGGTATATTATCTTTAATTTTGCTGGTGTAAGGTACCATCTCACTAAAAAATTGTAGTTTGTTTCTTGAATTTGTGCTGAAGTGGAAGCTATCTTGGTGTTAATGAATATTATATTCCAAGTCTCTAGTGGGAGTTCTGTTGCTAATTCTTTCCCCCATGTTTTAGTATATTTAGGGAGGTGGTCTCCATTAGGTACAAAGAGCATTTTGTATAACGTTGATATTAGGTAGCTTGGGGTCATTAGGCATAACTTTTCAACGTTTGTAGTCGATCTAAGTAATGATTCTTTGTGTTTATGAGAGGCAATGAAATGGGCGATTTGTGCATAAGATAACCAGTTCAGGGAGGCGTCAATGTCTGAGGTCTGTGAAGAACCTCAATTTATTCTGATGGTAAAGTTGATGAAATGTGTTTTTCTCTATGTGGTGTCCTGTATACGCATAGTGTTTTGATATATTTAACTGTAAAGCTGGGTTATTTTTATATGGTGTTAATGGTGATGTTGGTGTAGATATGCGAGAGGTGGTATGAGTTGTTTTATCCCAAACACTAAAGAACTCCCAAAGTATCGGGTAGTTATCCTGCATGTTCGGTCAGCCTTTCTTTAAAGTCCATGCTATTTAGCCTGGGTTATTGGTGTGAAGTATGGATCCGTCTATTTGAATCCAGTGTTTTTGTTTGATAATTTGCACACCATTCCACTAATCTTTGCAGCATTATTGCCTGTCTATACAATGATAAGTTGGGCACGCCCAGACCACCTTTCTCCTTGGGTAAGTAAAGTGTTTGTTTATGGGTCCTAGGTTTTATCCCGTTCCATATGAAAGCTTCTATGATATTTTGCAGTTTCGTTAGGTAGTCTGATGGTAGTGGTACTGGGAGAATCTGCATTATATAGAGGATGCGAGGGAGTATGGTCATTTTTACCACACTAATTCTGCCTAACCACGAGATATTCTTACTGTTCCAATTTGAGAGATTGCTCACTAGTGTTTTTCTAAGTGTATGTAATTAGCTTGATACACAACATCTGGATCTGCTGTAAGATAGACCCCTAAATACTTCATTTTATCTTCCTGTATTTGTAGTGGGCAATTTGTCATGATCTGGGATACTGTGTTAATTTCTATTGATATGTTCAGGAATTCGGATTTATTTACATTTAGTGAAAAGTTTGATAGCCTCCGGTATTCACTGAATGATTGTAATGCATGCGGTAAAGAGGTTTCTGTGTTTGTGAGGGTAAGTAGTAGATTATCCGCGTACATAGCTAGTTTATGTTCTGTGTTATCCATAAGTATCCCAGTAATTTGCGGTTCGCCTCAAATTTTTGAAGCTAAGGTTTCCATGATTCAGATTTATTTTTTTATCAAACAAATTCCAAATATGGCTGAAGGTTGCAGGATTCAGTAGTAGTGTACACACATAAAAAAAAGTGTATGTTGCACTGTAACACTAATATAATCAGCACCAAAAATAGCCTAATGCTATCTGAAGCCATATTATTTAAAGCCATCATTTTTTAAATAAAGTTTCTTTGCTTTAATTGCTATTGTTTTTATTTTTTATCTTATCAGGACACTTAAAGTGAAAGTAAATTTTACAATCCGCAAATAACATTATGGATTCTACTACAATAATACTATGTAGTCGCTAACTTTTTTTTTTTAACTTTGTGCTGAATTTAAAAATATTTATATTTTATTTTCTGTACCTTTTGCTAGCTTCCTCTGCCCCCTGCTAGCTTCCGGCTTTAGTAGTTTTACACGTAAGAGCAGTCCCACCCGCTCTATACATATTGATCTATGCTCGCTCTCGTGAATAAATTTTTTTGTGCATGTGCAATAATACAATCTCTGCTCCGATATGTGAATCATTCAACGTGAGTACATGGGATTGCCGTTTAGAGCTTAAATGCGCATGCGGCTATCATGAACATGCATCGGTTCATGGATACATTTCTAGGATAGCCGCATGCGCATTTCAAAACGGGTGTGTCGATCTAACGCTTTTAGACGCCCATGAGGGACCAATCAATTTGTTATATAGGTATTCGTCCCTGCACAACAAAAACATTTTTTTCATGTGGGCGGAGGAAGCTTAAAACAAGAATTAGAAAGAAATCATGAATAAAAGTTTAGTTATTCTTAAATGTATTTTATAAACATACATAGGCTATATGTAACATAGCGATATACTAAAGTTTACTTTCACTTTAAATGTATTACATGAAAATGGTTTCCTATAGACTAAAAATGATCTCTAACATTTAGCTGATATTACAAGTTATTGTAAAAGCTGCATCATTAGCCTAACCACATTTATTAACAAGTATTTATGTAAACTATTTATACACAATATAAGATTTGCTTACCAATTTCTGTGGGTGCACTTCATATCCAGTATCATGTCTGTACTCTGTATCGATCTTTACTTCAGATATTTCCTCTGGTTTGATGTTAGTCAGCCCAGACCCTGGAGCAAACAGAACACACAATTATTTACTCATCTTGGCTAAAAAACTGCTTTTGAGAAAAGAAAAAGGACGCGGCCAACTAAAAGATATACTACACAGCTTAGTCTGATATAACATTATTTATATTAATGATTGTATTCATCATCACTCTGGATCATCTAACAAACGTATTGAGATGAACTGAATGCAGGAGCCAGTGGATATTCTCATACACAATATTGCTGTATTAATATAGACTTGGAGGCCCATTTATCAAGCTCCGTATGGAGCTTGTGGGCCGTGTTTCTGGCGAGTCTTCAGACTCGCCAGAAACACCAGTTATGAAGCAGCGGTCTAAAGACTGCTGCTCCATAACCCTATCCGCCTGCTCTGAGTAGGCAGACAGGAATCGCCACAATTCAACCCGATCGAGTACGATCGGGTTGATTGACACCTCAATGTTGGCGGCCCATTGGCCGCAAGTCTGCAGGGGGCGGCGTTGCACTAGCAGCTCTTGTGAGCTGCTGGTGTAATGCTGAATACGGAGAGCGTATTGCTCTCTGCATTCAGCGAGGTCTTGCGGACCTGATCCGCACTGTCGGATCAGGTCCGCAAGACCTTTGATAATTCGGCCTCAAGGTCTGAAACACGACACAACTAAAGAAAGAGGCAATTAACTTAAAAAAAACACAACCAAATGCATCTGACTCCTTAAGTAGCTCTAATCATTTCCAATACAGCTGTTCTCCCCAGCTGCTGTCACAGTCCATAAATCATGGTAAAGCCACAATTCTTCCAAATAGGGCCCTGATTTTAACCTGATCAGAATTTCCTGATCTCCCCACTTTTTTTTACATTTTTTAATATAGTTGAATCCATTAAAGAGCTGCTGACTTAAAGGGACATAAAAGTCAAAATGAAAAAAAAAACTTTATTATTCAGATAGAGCTTTTAACTTTCCAATTTAGTTAGATTTGCAACCACTGCTGCCCCTAGTGCTCAACAGTGTATAACGATGGTAAAACCATTGTCACAAAAAGTTCTCCTGTAGAGTTCAAGGACACGCTCAGGCTTCTGAGCCAATCTAGGTATTTCCTTCAACAAAGGCATAAATAAAAGACAAATTGGGTGCATAAATGCATATAAAAGAATAACCGGCAAAATACCTCTGCAGAGAAATTAAAAACATAGTAACAAGTCCGTTCCAGAGCAGCAATGCATTCCTACTCCTAAGCTGAACATAGCAGTAGATGCTCACATATGTTGCCCCTGAGTGGTTCACCTGTCCATGCTCAGCTCAAAAGTACATTTCTACTCTGCAGCTGACCAACTATGTGTTTAAACCTTTTTTTGTGTGTGTGTGTGTGTGTGGGGGGGGGTTAAAGGGACACTAAACGGATGGTTGTTACTACTAAACAGGCTATTGTTTCTCCTCCTGGGCCCACTGCTCTCTTTAAAGTAATTTTCTTATTTCAACCTATTACAAATAGGCAATGGGATAGGTTGCACTCTGTATATTTATACTGGGCGCCGCCATCTTCTAACGCATATACTGTTTCACCCGTTTCAGTGAGCGTTCACAGATCAGTGATGTTACCTGCTTTTTGACAGCTTGCACGCACAATAGAAAGCAGAAGCTTTACATTTCAGCATTATTTACACATTTTAAAAGTTACAAAGCAAATAAAAAAAACAGAATAATATAGAGTAATGCAGCCACTGCAAAAACATACAGTTCCTGTTCTGTATTGTGCGCTCTAAACTGAAGTTCACAACACAGCTTGCCAACGAGATAACAATATCACTTATGTGTTATTCTCACCAATGGTGCATCAATAAACTCCAAGATGGCGGCTCCCAGTGTGAAGACACAGCGCTTCACTAACCAGCACTTGTAAAGGGTTCAAATAACAGAACAGCAGGCATAAGAGGAAAAAATAATATCATGGCGAGTAGTAACCATACCACTGTAGTTATAACTAGCAGTTTCTGGTCCCTTTAAACACAATAGTACAAAATTCATAGATTTTAAACTGGAAAAACAATTGTGTTTATTAATATGTGACCTGAGCACGCATAAAACAATAAAAATATGCAGTGTGCAGCCAATGGTACTGAATAGAAAAGTACAAAAATGATATGCTGTGGAAAACTGTCAAAATGGCCCCTTGGAAAAGATCCAGTGGGTGTTGTAGCGCAAAAAGCCATGCCACACACAGGTGTTGAATAACGGTTTGCGAACATGATGCAAATTTACCTATAGAAAAAAAGCATTAAATACCTACAATATTACGCGAATGTCAAATGAAACGTTATTTTAGCTTTTCATATATGACATACAGCAAAAATGACGTTCCAGCTGACAGCTTCCTGCCATGATTCTTCTGTAACTTTCATTTTATTATAATACAAAAAAAAGCAAAGAAAAAATAAATAAATAAATGTAGTGAGCCTATTACCACAACAGATCAGTCAATCATTAACCTTTAGTGGGAGCAGCACTAGAAGCACTGGGCAGCATTTTTGTTAATTGTATAAACCTTAAAGTATTAATACATTTTCCAAGTCATATACGATATACATTTTAATATCTTTATTATACAATTTATAATATAAAATAATATGCACATTTAAACAATAAGCAAATACATTTACATATAATTCAAAGAAGAATGTATAATTTATGCCTATAACTCCCTAACTCGGCAGATGCAGCCTGTGATTGGCTGCTCCAGACACACACACAAACCTGACTTTGATAGTGGGCTATATTCACTAACTACTCTCTCTCAGTTCCATATATCACCACTTTAAGGTCCTATAACTCAAATAAGTAATTTTCTGTGTTACAGTTCTATTTTTTTTAATATTTGTTTTAATACAGGATACATCATAATCACGTAATTGTACAATTTAAATGTTCTGGAAAAAACTATTTATTAAAAATATATAATAATATTTATATCTCATGGTTTATATCTACCTCTTTGCTTGTAATGTTCAAACTATTTTTTATGTAAAACATTTTTTTAAACTCTGAATTTCATATAACACTATACATATAACAATATACATATAAATATAGACACACATACATATATATATATATATATATATATATATATACACACACACACACACACAATTCTAAAAACTAAATAATTGGACTACTATAGAGATAATAGTATATAAGTATTATTATGCATAGCATCATTTACTTGTACTGGTGGGTACACAAGTAGGAATACACAGTTACACTGTTTCATGGTAATTAAAAAGATATACAAAACAAAATAACCATACAGGAGGAGGAGAATTATATTATACCGAGAGATCATAGAAGCATGGGTCAGATTGTCACCGGCTGGGTGCTCTGTCCTACTGCCCCTTTAACAACTTCCCCTATCCTATTTATGTTTCAGTTTTAAGGCTGATGAATCCTGAAAAACTGGTGAAATGGACATGTGACCGAGGAAGGTGTTGCAGGTATATTTTAAGCACTTACATTTCATCTTATAAATGTCACCGTTTCTGTGAGAATATCTTTGACTGTCTGTATAGGACCTGGAGCTGCCTGATTTTTGTCAGTACATTGTTTGGAGCTTTGTTTTATTGGGAGGTGAAATCTGAATTTGGCACTATAAAGGGTAATAAAAATGGTTTACTTAAAAAAAAAAAAAGAGGATTCCTGCTATAAAAAAGGGTTGGACAAACATAGTGCATTGCTCTTTAATGAAGCACCTATGTGTAGTATTTATTTGGTATCAGTATATACTTGTATTGACTGCTCAAATATTTTCATTGTAGCACTTTGCTTTGGCTTCAAGAGGATGGACTTATTGCAAGTGAAACATTACATCTAAACATTGCGTTTGTTTAACTTTCTCCCAGGGAGGTTTGGGTTAATACGTTTAGGCAATTTATGTAAGCTTTTGTTTACTTTAACCTACCTCCCTAAGCTTCTCTGGTGTCGCATGCTTTCAAAAGGTGGATTATCAGTTTTGTATCAACAATCTTTGCAATAGTAACTAAGTTGAATCAGTGCTAAACCTCCTTAAGGGAATACAAAAGGGAAGGCTACAAATGTGTGTTATATCTGAATATTAGTTTGTGATTGGTTAGCAGGGACTCTTGTTCTGAGGGACAGGAAAAACAGATAAAAAAAAAAAAAAGTATACTCATTTGACAAAACAAAGTTGCAGTTTTCATTGCAAAATTATTCTTATATATGAAGGTTCATAATAATGTAATTTACAATTTGTGCTGAATGTCCCTTTAAGTGCTGAGCAGCAGCTGTGCCGATACAATTGTATGTAGGACTGATCACAGCAATGGGACAGGAGCAGATATAAAGTTGTAATTTAAAAAGTGAGATGCCCTTGCAGAGTTGAACTCAAGCACACCCCAAATTTTATCCTTTTTTGAGGGGAAGATGAAGTAGTGATGTCACATCAGTGACACAGTTATTAAATATATTGATGATGTTATGCTACAAAATTATACAAACACATACAAGAATAGCATACAAGGAAACTAGAATTGTACACAGAGGTCTCATATATGCACAAAATAACCAGACAAGATAACTCATGCATGACATGCACAAAGCAAGTTATATATACCTGGCCGTGTAGTCAGTCCTCTGTCTGCAGCCGGGCGCGCATCAACTGGTTCAACTTGGCACGTGCAGCAAAAAAATATAGAAAAAAATGCATAATTTGCTTAATGGATAGGGAAAAAGGGATAAAATGGTAGAGCAGTAGGAAAACATAACAGGGCGATTAACATCAGAGAGCAAAGGAAAGGCGTCAGCGCTGAAAGCAGGTGTATTGTGTTCTGCTGGTCTATTACACTGAAGCTTGCAGCTTATATCCTTTATAGCCTACGGATCATCGTCTAACGGGCATCATACAACCATAGATGATTCATACAGTTATGTGGCACAAACTCCTCAAATTTATATTTACTAATCAAATGATAAACTAGAGCACGGTAATTGCACCAAGGAGCACCATGTTTTTTAAATTGAAGAGAATATTTTGTTCCCAGTGGATTACTATGAAGATATTTTAAAATATCCAAAAGGCCCCATAGCATGTGCTCAGTTAATTGTGATTATTTATAAACGATTACATTGCCAAAATGTTTATTAAAAGGACATAAAACCAAAACGTGTGCTTTCATGAATCAAATAGAAATCCAATTTACTTCTATTATCAATTTTACTTTATTCTCTTGGTATAATTTGACAAAATGGCAACAATACACTACTAGGAGCTAGCTGAATATATAAGGTGAGTCAATCACAGAACGCATATATGCGCAGCAACCAATTACCTGCTAGCTCCCAGTAATGCACTACTGCTTCTAAGCCAATCTATGTATGCTTCCAAAGAAGGATACCCAGAGAACAAAACTATTAGATAATATAAGTAAATAGAAAAGTTGTTTAAATTGTTCTGTCTAAATCATGAAAGTTTAATTTTGACTTTACAGTCTCTTTAAGTAGCTTAAAAAGGACCTTGTACTTTAATAAATAAAAAATAAAAAACTACCAATATGACAAAAATAACATTTAAACCTGGACATTTTTATTGCCCAATGTCAATATCTGTTTACATATAATTTTAAACTAGCATACTAGTATCAGTTGTACACTTCATACTAATTCTCATTGTTTTATAGGTATTTCCTACTATTTACAATAAGCATAGGACATAAAAATCAACCAATGAGCATTAGAAGGAAGTACTAATCAGCCAATGAGCATTAGTAGGAAGTACTAATCAGCCAATGAGCATTAGTAGGGAGTACCAAACTGATGCAGCTTTATTAGTTTAAATTTAAAATGAATCCACTTTTACTTCACATATCTTTATGAAAAAAACAAAACAAAAACATAAATTATGCTTCCCAGATAATTTTCTTTCCTTCTGTATGAGGAGAGTCCATGGCTTCATTCATTACTTGTGGGAAATACAGAACCTGGCCACCAGGAGGAGGCAAAGACACCCCAGCCAAAGGCTTAAATACCTCCCCCATTTCCCTCATATCACAGTCATTCTGCCAAGTGGATAGGGTATAAAAAGGTGCCAAAGAATAAACAAAATATTTTGTTCCGCCCAACGGAGAACACGGGTGGGGCCATGGACTCTCCTCATACAGAAGGAAAAGAAATTATCTGGTAAGCATAATTTATGTTTTACTTCTTAATATGAGGAGAGTCCACAGCTTCAATCATTACTTGTGGGAAACGTATACCAAAGCTCTAGAGGACACAATGAAAACAGGAGGCTAAAAGAAAGGCATACCCTATTCTGAGGGCACCACAGTCTGCAAAACTTCTCCCAAAAGCTGCTTCAGCCGAAGCAAAAACGTCAAAGTTGTAAAAATTTAAAAAGGTATTAAAGGGACAGTCTACACTTTAGTTATCTTAAAGTCTTACCTTAGATTAAGCTGCAAATAGTGTCCTGCACCCTTTCTATATCATGCAGTAGGAATGGTAAAAACGTTATTTTAAAATGAATATTGTTTCTGGCCAGTTTGAAATGGCTCCCATGCTCCACCCACCGATGACATCAAAATCTGGGCTGCATCTATGCACTCTGCTCAGTAGCATTGCTAGTCTGTTGAATACAACTAGTGAGCCTTTTGTGATTGGAAGCAATATGCAGCCCAGATTGTGATGTAATCAGTGGGTGGAGCTTGGGAGCCATTTCAAACTGGCCAGAAACAATATTCATTTCAAAATAACTGTTTTACTGTTCCTGCTGCATGATGTAAAAAGGGGTGCAGGAGGCTATTTGCAGCTTAATCTAAGGTAAGACTTTAAGATGACTAAGGTGTAGACTGTCCCTTTAAAGGAGGACCAGGTAGCTGCCCTACAAACCTGCTCCATAGAGGTGTCATTCTTGAAGGCTCAAGATGAAGCCACAGCTCTAGTTGAATGAGCTGTAATCCTCTGAGGAGGCTTATGTCCCGCTGTCTCATATGCTAAGCAAATAATACTCCTCAACCAAAAAGGTAAGGAAGTGGAAGAGGCCTTCTGCCCTCTATGCTTCCCAGAATAGACAACAAACAAGAAAGAAGTCTGTCTAAAATCCTTCCTAGCCTGAACCACATCCAAATTATGAAGTAACCGTTCCTTAGAAGAAGAAGAATTAGGACACAAGGAAGGAACCACAATCTCCTGATTGATGTTACGATCAGAAAGGACCTTAGGAAGAAAACCCAACCCAGTACGAAGAACAGCCTTATCAGCATGAAAACCTAGGTAAGGAGGGCTCACATTGCAAGGCCGCCATCTCAGAGACTCTGAGTGCCAAAGCAATAGCCAGTAGAAAAAGAACCTTCTAAGACAGTAATTTAATGTCAACCGAATGCACAGGCTCAAACGGAGCCCTCTGCAAAACTTTAAGAACTAGATTTAAACTCCAAGGAGAAGCGGTAGTTCTAAACACAGGCCTGATTCTAGATAGAGCCTGAACAAAAGACTGCACATCAGGAAGTTCAGCGAGCCCCTTGTGCAATAACACAGATAGAGCAGAAATCTGCCCCTTTAGGGAACTAGCAGAAAGGCCCTTCTCCAAACCATCCTGAAGAAAGGAGAGAATCCTGGACACCTTGATCTTATGCCAGGGAAATCCACACTCTTTACACCAGAATAAGTAGGTCCTCCACACCTTATGATAGATGCAACCAGCTTTCTAGCTTGAATGAGTATCAATCACTCTCTCAGAAAAACCTCTCTTGGCTAGGACTAAGCGTTCAATCTCCACACAGCCTTAGAGAATCTAGATTCTGATGAACAAAAGGACCCTGTTCCAGCAGATCCCTGCGACAAGGTAACCTCCAGGGAGGAGATAAAGATATCTCCACCAGGTCCGCGAACCACATCCTTCACAGTCACGATGGAGCAATGAGAATACCCAAAGCTTGCTCCTGCTTGATGCGGGCCACTACACAAGGGAGAAGTGGTAATGGTGGAAAAATGTAAACTAGACTGAACATCCAAGGCACTGCTAATGCGTCTATCAGCTCTGCCTGAGGATCCCTAGACCGCGATCCATATCTGGGTAGCTTGGTATTGAGTCGGGACGCCATGAGATCTATCTCCGGCATCCCCATCTGTTGCAAATCTCTGCAAACACCTCGAGATGGAGAGACCATTCCCCCAGATGAAAGGATTGTCTGCTAAGAAAATCCGCTACCCAGTTGTCCACACCCGGAATGAAGATCTCTGACAGCAAGCAGTTGTGGGCCTCCGCCCATTCCAGAATCTGAGATACTTCCCTCATTGCTAGGGAGCTCCTCGTTAGCCCCTGATTGTTGATGTAAGCCACAGAGGTTATGGTGTCTGATTGGAATCTGATAAACTGGGACGAACCCAGAAGAGGCCAAGCCTTCAGAGCATTGAAGATCACTCAAAGTTCCAAAATGTTGATCGGGAGGAGAGATTCCTCTCAAGTCCACAGGCCCTGTGCCTTCCTGGCACCCTAAACAGCTCCCCATCCTGATAGACTTGCGTCTGTAGTCACAATCTCCAAGGATGGTCTCAAGAAGGATGTCCCTTGGGACAGGTGATCTGGACAGAGCCACCAAGAGAGCGATTTTCTCGACTGGTTGTCCAGAGAAATCTGTTGTGACAGATCCGAGTGGTCGCCATTCCACTGACTCAGCATGCACAGCTGAAGAGGTCTGAGAAGGAATCTGGCAAATGGAATGATTTCTATGCTGGACACCATGAGCCCAATTACCTCCATACACCGGGCCACAGAGGGTCTTAAGGAGGTCTGTAGGGCAAGACATTTGGAGGTAATTTTGCAACGTCTCTGGTCTGTAAGAAATATCCTCATGGATATGGAGTCCATTATCGTACCCAGGAATTCGACCCTGGTACTGGGAACCAGAGAACTCTTTTCTAAGTTTATCTTCCATCCATGAGATCGAAGAAGAAGTAGAAGAGCTTTTGAATGGTTCTCTACCAGCCGACAGGATGGAGCCTGAACTATGATGTTGTCCAAGTATGGCGGTACTGCTATACCTCTGGATTTCGCCACCGCGAGCAGAGCCGCAAGAACCTTCGTAAAGACTCTTGGGGAAGTAGCTAGACCAAATGGAAGTGCTGGTCCAGGAACGTGAATCTTAAGAATTTGAAGTGATCCTTGTGAATTGGAACATGAAGGTAAGCATCCTTCAAGTCTATCGTGGTCATGAACTGTCCTTCTTGAACTAGGGGCAGAATGGACCTTATAATCTCCATCTTGAACGATGGAACCAACAGGAACTTGTTTAAGCACTTTAGGTCCAGAATCGTGCGAAAACGTACCCTCCTTCTTTGGGACCACAAAAAGGTTTGCGTAGTACCCCAGACCTCTTTCTGCTAGAGGTACTGGCACAATTACTCCCAGGGAGGAGAGATCCCTCACGCACCTTAGAAAAGCTTCTTGTTTTTCTGGTCTTGAAGACAGGTTTGATAAGAGGAATCTGCCCCTGGGTGGATAGGATTTGAAACCTATCCTGTATCCCTGAGCGATGACCTCCAGAGTGCAAGGGTCTTGGACGTCCCCAAGCCAAGCTTCCAAAAAGAGAGATAGTCTGTCCCCAACACAATCCAGCGACAGATCTGAGGCCACCCCTTCATGCAGATTTTGCTTTGGCGGGCTTCTTATTCTGCTTGGATTTATTCCAAAACTGAGACGGTTTCCAAGTTCCCTTGGACTGCTCAGGCTTCGCGGAGGGCTGCTGGCGTTGGGATTTATCCGACTGAAAGGGGCGAAAATTAGGACCCTGTCCTTTAGGTTTATTCTTCTTATCCTGCGGTAGAAAGGCACCTTTGCCGCCAGTGACCATGGATATGATTGAGTCCAGGCCTGGACCAAAAAGAATCTTCCCCTTAAATGAAAGGGAAAGTAATCTAGATTTTGAAGTCATGTCCGCAGACCAAGACTTCAGCCAGAGTGCCCTACGGGCTAGAACAGAAAAACCTGATGTCTTGGCATTCAGGCGAATAATCTGCATATTCGCATCGCAGATAAAAGTATTAGCTACCCTTAAGGCCTTAATTCTTTCCTGTATCTCGTCAAGGGGACCTTCCACCTTGATTATTTTCGATAAAGAGTTGCACCAATAGGTAGCGGCTCCAGCCACCGCAGCAACCGCTGCTGCCGGCTGAAACAAATACCCAGTGTGCTGAAACATCTTTCTTAACAGAGTTTCTAGCTTCTTATCCATGGGCTGCTTAAACGAGATAGTAGTGCACTTAGCAAGTGTGGAGATAGCGCCATCCAGCTTAGGGACAGAACCCCACAACTCCAACTGAGAGTCCAGAACCGGGAGCAATTTCTTAAAGGAAGAAGAAGGGGATAAAGAAGAACCAAGTCTCTCCCATTCATTCTTAATAATATTCACCATCTTTACGGGAACCGGGAAAGTCTGTGGCACAACCCTGTCCTCATAGACCTTATCAAGTTTAGGAATAGAAGGTTCCTCTGGTAATTTAGGTTCTGGAACCTCTAAAGTAGCCAAAACTTCCTTCAACAGAAAGCGTTAGTGCTCGATCCTAAATCTAAAGTCTGGTTCCTCCGCAGCCGGAGGTTTAGAGGCAGCAGATTCTGACCCAGAAAGAGCATCCTCTGAAGTATCAGAGGTGTCTTCATCTGCGGATAATCTTGTATGAGATAAATCCAACAAGTTGGTAGATAACCCCTGGGAAGGATAGCAATATTTGACCTTTCGATTGCACTTAGCAGGGCGAGGCAAAGAACTGAAGGCCGCAGACACTGCCATTTGTAGCTATTCAGTCTGGCGGTAAGAGGGCCCCTCCCGAAGGACGAATACAGGGAACGCACCTCATGGGACGGAGACCCCTCAGAGGTGGACAGCTCAGTAGTATTAAACAACTTTGTTTTCTTAGATATAATTACTTTATCAAGGCATGTGGAACATAATTGAGCAGGCGGGTATACCATAGCCTCCTCACAATAAAAACAGGTATTAGATTTAGGTAAAGAGGAAGTACCCTCTAATGTATCAGAGTCCTCCATAGCTTGCACTTTTAATATGGACTATAGAAAAAGATAAATGGCACCTTTATACCCCCAATGGCTGGGGCACTCACCATCTCCTATGACTCAGGCCCCACAGAGAAACCAATTAGTCTCCTGTAAACCACACGGTCAGGAAGAGGAAATAAGTGTGACCCCACTCGGTCATGTGGTGCGCCATGCAGGACCGCCCCTGCTCCTGGAAAAAGCATGCCAAGCCTAATAGGTCACGCAGCTATCCAAAACCTGAATGTTCCAACATCTGCCTGAGCCTCATCTCACACATGTCGCAGCATAACATATAATAAAGCAAATTATGCATAAATCCCCCCTGTTCAATAATCCCCTTCCGGAGATATTGACCTTTGATTCCATACAGATAAAAGGAGTCACACTGTTGCGTTATCATATGTCTATAAAATGAAACAATCTTACCGGAATCTCCCCCATGAAACATACACACAGCCTCTAAAGTTTGACAATCTTGCAGCATCGCTCCTGACATGGACTTGAGTGATAGAAGCAGGCAGTGAAACTCATCAACACTGATTGCTTAGGAGTTGTTAATACGAGTCTGGATGGTTTCACAGACAGACTCTTCCTGCATCTCCAGACCCTAACATTCGTCAATGTTCTCACTGAGAGGCTGACAAGACTACTTAAAACTTCAGTCCTATACCGAAGGGTACTACCCTCCATAAGGAACTACTCCATATCTTCTGATACTTCTTTGCCATCCTCCTGTGACGAAAGGCAAAGAATGACTGGGATATTAGGGAAGTGGGGGAGGTATTTAAGCCTTTGGCTGGGGTGTCTTTGCCTCCTCCAGGTGGCCAGGTTCTGTATTTCCCACAAGTAATGAATGAAGCCGTGGACTCTCCTCATATTAAGAAGGAAAATATATTAAAATGTGCTTTTTCATATGAATGCCAGATGTTTCTTAATAAATGTCTTCCAAGGGCATTTGATAATGACCAAATACAAGTTACAATGAAAATATCTAAATAAATTATTCATATCTGACAATAATTGTTCCCCATAAGCTTTCCTACATTGGAGTTATTTACAATAAGCAACTGACAGCTATAAATTACCCAAATGTGCCTTAGTAATGGCACAGAGCTTAGCACTGTTGATGAGGTTAGGCTGGGACACCCAGTAAAAGCAGGAAGAGAAGACCCCCCCTCCCCTGCATATGAAAAGACAGATTACAGACTCCTACTTGCTCCTGTGTATGTACATGCGTGCACATTTAATACTTTGGAGCTTGGTTAGGAGTCTGAAAATCTGCATGTTATTAAAAAAATAAGCAAAACTATACATTGTTACAAAAAACACTCCCAAGTGGGCTATATAAATAGATCATCTACAAAACATTTAGTGTACAATGTCCCTTTACATGTGTTTGACTTTTTGAGTTAGACACAGGTTAGGAGTGTGTATTTGAGAGATTTACTGAATAGTGGTAGCAATGCAAACACAGTTCTGATATGTATATGAGGTTATTTACAAGACGTGTACATGATTACTAATATTTACTTTGACACATATGAAGATAAAATATTTTGCAATAATTAAAAAAAAAAATATATTTTTGTTAACATTTTTGTACACAATTGTTCCCCTCGTGTACTGTTAGACGTAGTCAAGCAGTCTGTAAAAGATCATTTGTGCAATGTAAACTTAGTAACAGATTTGGTTTAACAACAAATTTGTACTACGTAAACTTCTAGTAGACGCTGCTCGTTGAAAGAGCACTAACGGTTAAAGGGAAGCTAGAATTAATTATTGGCAACTACATAAACACAGCCTGTGCGTAAGCACAGTGAAAGCCCATTCATGCTTGAGCAGGGCATGGCCTGTGATTGGTGTGCAACTGACACTTTTGATTGGCTCATTTGGCCATGTTGTACTCAGAACCTACAATGCTAAACCCATTTTTTTCTTTCATGATTCATACGATTTTAAAAAACTTTCAAATTTTCTTCTATTAGCTAATCTGCTTCATTCTCCTGACATCCTTTGTTGAAAGAGCAGCAATGCACTTACTGGTTGCTAGCTGAAAGACAATGGCAAGATGCATACATCTGCCACCAATCAGCAACCTTTAAGCCTACCTAGGTATTATATTCAACAAAGGATACACAGATTAGATAATAGAAATAAATTAGAAAGTAAAATTGCATGCTCTATCTGAATCATGAAAGAAAAAAAAGTGGTGTTTCATGTCCCTTTAAGGCTCATTTTTAGAGATGTGCATTTGGTAGTTTTGTTCACTGCCAAATGGGGAAGTAGGAGGCTGCTTTCAGTATTCTGCTCTTTTCAGAGCTGAATATTCTTGTGTGCAAGTAAAACACTGTAAGATCTGGATTTGCACAGATCTTAGTGTGTTTCACTTGGACAAGAGGATATTCGGCTCCTATAAGAGGAAATTACCTAAAAGCAGCCTCCTATGTCTGCATTCGACAGTGAACTAAACTACCAAATGCACATCTCTACTCATTTTATAAAAATAATGATTAAAAAAAAAGTGTAGTTAAAACTGTTGATTTAAGTTTATTCTATTATACAAACAAAAATCACAAAATGTAGTAAGGGTGTTTACGAAGTTATGTGAAATTCAGCACAAATGTATATGTTCTTCTCAATAATATGCACGGACATCAGCCATAATAACCATCATCAGCCCTTGATTGTAGGGCAAGATATAGGATGTGATTAAACAGGTTGTTCCAGACACAAACCTTTAAAATGTCAGACAGAGAACCTTTTCCATATGAAAGCATATTTTTATCTGTTACTGCCCATCTGTTCGTGTCCATACAGTGCCCTCCACTAATATTGGTACCCTTGGTAAAAAATTGTCTTTATTGTTTAACATTTTGATCTTTTGTTCAAAAAATACACAAAAATACCCTGCTTTCATGGATATCAAAAAATTGCAAACACAGCACAGGCTTATCAAAAAAAACTTTGTTAAATATATGTGTGGCACGATTATTGGCACCTCTGAATTCATATGAGAAAAATATATTTGAAGTATATTCCCATTGATATTTTAAATTTTTTAGTACACCTGGGTGACTAGGGACAGGAAATTGTTCAACCATAATTTCCTGTTTGACAGGGGTATGGGTATGAGAATGAGGTAACACATAAGCCAAATTCCCTTAGTCATTCATCACAAGGAATATAGATGTAATGTGCAGCAAAAGTTTTGTTGAGCTTCAAAAAATGGGAAGTGGCTATAAGGAAATAGCAAAAGCATTGAAAATGCCCATTTCTACCTTAAGGGCAACAATTAAGACGTTCCAGTCAACTGGAAATGTTATGAATCAACCTGGAAGAGGATGTATATCTATATTGTCTCAACGCACTGTAAAGAGGATAGTTTCAGTGGTCAAAATACCTACAAGGATCACAGCTGGAGAAATGTAGTAGTTAGTTGCGTCTTGGGCCATGGTTGGATCCTCCCAATGATCACAAATATACATCAAAATTAACACAACAATGATTTATTGACCACAAAATCAAGGTCCTGCCATGGCTATCCTAGTCTCCGGACTTGAACCCCATAGAAATCCTGTTGGGTGAATTGAAGTGGAGAGTACCCCAGCATCGACCTCAAAATTTGAAGGATCTGGAGAGATTTTGTATGGAGGAATGGTCTCTGATCCCCTTGAAATGTATTGTCCAATCTTATCAGTCATAATAGGAGAAGACCCAGAGCTGTTATCTTGGTAAAGGGAGGTAGCACAAAGTATTGTCTAAAAGGGTGCCAATAATTGTGCCACACATATATTTAACTTCATGAATATTATATGAAAAGTTTCATGAAAGTTTAATTTTGCTGTCCCTTTGAGTGCCATTGCTTTGTCCTTTTGTTAGGCATGTGTCGATTACACAATTCTAGTGTATCTAATAGTCCTTTGAGTGTCACTTTTACTACCACATTTGTTTATTTGCACTACCACACCAAGCGCTCTTACTGACTTTCTGTCACTACCTAACTTTTAGTCTTAAAAAAACTGCTGCCCCCTCCTACCTCTGAATTCTTGGAACAATAGCTGCTGATATAACATAAGATTTTATGTTTTTTTATCCTTTGCACTAGCTATTATAAGCAGGACCACTAATATTTACCCTTTTCCTCAATGCTAAAAAATAAATAAATAAATCACCACTCAAAGTTAAAAGGATGTTAAACTCAACATTTAATCTCTGCATAAAATGTTTCGTTAAGGAAAGTGTTACTTGAGCCTGCAACATTCAAGACACCGATTGGGTAGCTCAGATCACAAGCACATTTACACTGGCTACACCTAACAAGACAATATGGATTCCGTATACCTGATATGCGCTATGACTTTATTGTTGCTTTAAGATTACATGGTTTGCATGCAATACATTTAAATTCATCAACCATTTAACTAGCAAGTTGGATTTTAAATTTATTTTCAGTGAACATGCAGAAAACATTTAAGCAACCACAACAAGCAGTTTAACAAAATGCAAGTAATACTTTCATCCAACGTGCATAAATAAAAATAATCATATTATTTCCACATGTTAAGCTTACCTTCATTCTCAGTGTTTGCTGGTACAGAGTCTACATTAAATGGGTGCCATGGCTGGAGGTCCTCTACATTGAAATCGCCATCCTCTGGAAGCAGTTCCACTGTTGTCTTAGTCTCAGTCAATGAAGGCATAAGGGCATCGTTTCCATAGCTGATTCTGGGTTCACTTGCCAAGTTTGACAATACATCATCTGAGTAGTTCTGTTCCTTTTGTAATAGTTCATCTAGAAATAAAGGTATACTTAAATAAGCGGATAAAAATATAAGTAACTTTAATGATATGTATATTATAAAAAATAATGCTTTAAAATATACATTCTATTTTAGAACCTAAACAATGCATTTAAAACATATTTCAACTAAGGTAAAAAAAATAAATAAAAATACAATATATTAAGGCAAATATAACTAATTATACCAAGTATAGTTGGCCACATTTGAAAAAATGTCCAGTGTCTCTTTGTACAAAAACATGATAGCAGACTGGATACCCTTTCCTGGCTTATAATTGAGAGGGTCACAGTACCCAAGAGAGGGGGGATAGACTTAAAGGGACATAAAACCCAATTTTTTTTCTTTCATGATTTAGAAAGAGCAAGCCGTTTTAAACAACTTTCTAATTTACTTCTATTATTTAATTTGCTTCAGTCTCTTAATATTCTTTGTGGGAAAGCATATCTAGATAGGCTCAGTAGCTGCTGATTGGTGGCTGCACATAGATGCCTCATGTGATTGGCTCACCCATGTGCATTGCTATTTCTTCAACAAAGTATATCTAAAGTATGAAGCAAATTAGATAATAGAAGTAAATTGGAATGTTGTTTAAAATTGTATTCTCTGTCTGAATCATGAAAGAAAATTTTGGGGTTTAATGTCCCTTTAAGCTTTTGGGGAGGCAGAATATGTACTGGATATTCAAATTGAAAACTTGAGTCCCACTAGGGTTGAACTTAGAGTATGATCTGATCTATTACTGGCAATGATCTACACTCCTGCCTCCCCATTTTAGCTTGAATCTAATTCTATGTCTATCTAAACCCTATTTTTGCAAATTGTATAAATTATGATACTATATTATTGAATATTTACACATCCTTGGCCCCCTGTTAATGTTATTTTCAAAGACACATGTAAGTCTTTTTGGAAACAACAGATAATATGTGGTATTTATAACATGAAATACATATATATATATATATGCGTAGGGATATACCATGTATTATTTACATTTAAGTTTGTATACATATATATTATGTACTACAGATATTATGTGGTTTGATAGAGAGCCAAGTGTAATGGTATTAGCTTTGAATTCTATGTTGCACTTTGCATACATGTATATATTTACAAACATGTGTGGCTGATATAATTAGCACTGAATACTGTGTCACTTTAATGGAGGTGTGTTTTACCCATTTTCTTTTAAACAATAAGAAATGTAGTGTGATCTTAAATAGGTACTGTGAATAAGAAACATTAGGCTATAATAACGTCTCCGGCCAAAACGCGTAAGCCGTTCCTGCTCACAGCACTTCCATTTGCTTCATGATGTTCTTGTTTTTAATTATTGTGATAATAAAGGACTGAATTTTATCTTGGACGGATCGCATCTTTCTTTTTTGTTCAGTTTGCAGCAGACCAATCAAGTAAGTGGATAACAGGAGTATTGACCACACCCACCAACGGTTTCCATAGCCTCTCTGCTCCACCCCAAAACACCCAATTTAAAATTACACACAATATGCACAATATATTAAATATTAAATTATTTAATCTAATCTGTAAAATGCAGGAGATTCACAGATGATGCCAGTTCACCAACATATGAAATTATTTTACTGGCCTTCTGCTCTAAAATATAGGGCAGGAGACAATATGACACAATATAAAAACAAAATATATTAGGACAGAATTTAACAATGTGGTCCCAGTACAATAAAGCAATGGAAAAGAAAGCTAATAAGTCCCACAGTCCTGGGAATACTGGGATAGTTGGCTTGGTGGTTTTTAACGCTAGTTCTATAGGAACTCTTCATGCAAGTAAGATAATTGAGCTACTTTGCTCACGCAAGATTATCTTCTAAACCTCAACAGCTAAGGATCTAAGATTAATGATATTGACAACTACTGTTGTAAGTTTGACTTAAAGGGACGGTATACTGTAAAATTGTTTTCCCCTTAAAGTATTTCCAATGACTTATACCAGCTGCATTGTACAAAATGTATGTGAAATTTCATTTTTAGATTTATTTGTGTATAGGCTTTGAAACCAGAGCCTATTATAATGGGTTGAGCTTGCAGGTAAAATTATATCTCATTACGTTATCACTTTGTGTACACACACTTGCTCCCTTATATCTGTTTGTAAACCAAAGCCCAATACTTAGAGAGAAAAATGGGAAATTATAATTTCATTAGTTATCTCTTCTACAGCCCACAGGGAGTGAAATTTCTTCTGCTGGCTGTGTTTACATAGCCTGTCAATAGCTTGGACTTAAGTCCAGAAACTTATAGTATAGGTGGGGATACCACAGGTAAAATACACTCCAGCAGATCAAATTGAACATTTGGAAAAAATCAATGGGGAGAAATGTATTGGGTAAACTGTTCCTTTAATAAAATAGCATTAGCTCACATAAAAAAGAATTAGCTCACCTAAAATGATTCATAAAGGAATATAAACAATGCACAGTATCTAGCAACATAACTTTGCAAATGGTTCAATAAACTCAAAATATAAAGTTCTCTTTGTGATAGACGACCATTTTACTTCTGTGTTACAATGGTAAAAAGGATAGTTATATACACAAAGACGTATCTTAGTATTTAACACTTTTTAATTTAATATGGCCTTAATCAATCATTCTACTAAAAATGGATCTTGACTAAGATAACCAGAATAAAAAAATAATAATTTTCAAAGGATTTTGTATGGTAATTTCTTTCACAAGGAAGCTCAAGAGGGAGTTTGCTCTAGTAAGAGAATTTTCTTTGGTAGAATTTCCCACAGCGATTTAGGAAGGAGGAAAGCTTTTAATGAGCAGATTTTCACTAATAAAGAAGATGAAACTAGAAAATAAATGAATAAATACATCAGGAAAGCTAATCACAGGTAAAGTGTACACAACCGAATGAGATAGGACATACTGATAAAGAATCTCATTTGCACAATATAATGTTACATTTGTAATGATAAGCAAATACAGGGACAAGAAAATGAGTATGTCATTTTACAATCATTCCTTCGTCTACCTCTACCTTGTGTTGTCCCCTTTCCTGGAAAAAATTGACATGCTAATTAGCATACATTTGCATATGTAATTATGTAGCATAAACCAAGAATTAAACCTGCTAGGATTAATTTTAAATTAATATTTGTTTATAATTAGATTATATAACACTTATATGACAGCATCTTCATTTCTATAGTTAAAGGGACAGTCAACACCAGAATTTTTGTTGTTTAAAAATATAGATAATCCCTTTACTACCAATTTCTCAGTTTTGCATAACCGACACAGTTATAATACACTTTTTACCTCTGTGATTACCTTGTATCTAAGCCTCTGCTGCCCTCTTATTTGCATTTTAGCCAATCAGTGCTTACTCCTAGGTAACTTCACGTGTGTGAGCTCATTGTTATCTATATGACACACATGAACTAACGCCCTCTAGTGGTGAAAACCTGCATTCACATAAGAGGCGGCCTTCAAGGTCTAAGAAATTAGCATATAAGCCTACCTAAGTTTAGCTTTCAACTAAGAATACCAAGAGAACAAAGCAAAATTGGTGATAAAATTAAATTGAAAAGTTGTTTAAAATTACATGCCCTATTTGAATCATGAAAGTTTATTTTGGACTTGACTGTCCCTTTAATCTTTATTTTCAACTTAAAAATACTGGCCATGTCAGTAAAATATCGGATGAGTGTCAACCCTACATGTACTCTCTGAGAAACAGTGCATACTTCTTCCCTCTTACCTGCAAAATGAAGTCTGTGTCAGGTGAGGCAAATTGTTACCCATAATGCTGAGGGTAACATTGTGCATCATTATTTACCTGGGTCTGCAACAGACATTCATCAGCTAGATGGAGGGTAGAAACATACCTTAGGGGCTGTATAAATGAATTATGTGCACCCTACACACTTACCTCCCAACTTTTTCTTCTGGGGACAGACTCTAGGAAGCCAGGGGCAAAGCAGATAAAGGATCATGGGTATGTCTGGGACAGAACCAATGCACTTGTAATGACTTCAGAAACCCCTGAAGTTAATACAAGTCTTGGATTAAAGGGACATTGCAGCCAAAATTGGAATCTACGTGGATGCATTTCAGTTTTGAAAAGAAGCCTTTTTGTAATATACAGTACATGTATTAGCAAAAATGCTTATAATAAAAGCTACAGCTGTTTCAAAAGTTTTTTTTAGTGGAAATTTAAACTGTTCAATGCTGTTTAATTTTTAGAAATAAGTTCCCAAAATATATGATAGGTTTAAAAAATATATATATATATCTCCAAAACAGGAAATATACCTCATGCAGTAAAAATGCTTTTATTATATAGGCATCACTTTTCTAAACTAATATTAAATGTAGACAATGCAAGTGAACTGTAGCCTTGAGATTTCTGTACAAGCAATTCTGTCTCTGTATGTTATTTAAAGAAAGGAAATATATAATCTATAAAGACTCAAGCGAGAGGAAGGAAATGCTGAGAGCAATTTTGGAATCTGTAATTTGCACATGAAAGGGGATTTTTGTCCTAAAGTTAAACAATGCTTTTATGTTATAGCAGAAACCATTTGAAGGTGTTACTTCCTAGATTTCATGTAGCATAAATATATGACAGGACAGAGTTCTATTGTTTGATTTCTAATGGGTTCAAAATAAAGGTAATTTCATAAATTGCCTATATTATCATATGTTTACCTATTTCTTTCTGTATAGACGGAAATGAAAACCTTTTGAGTCATGATATATTAAAATGAGACACTGTAGTCAACAGTTTTTTTGCTTAAAGGGACAGTCTACACTAAAATTGTTATTGTTTAAAAAGATAGATATCTCCTGTACTACCCATTCCTCAGCTTTGCACAACCAACATTGTTATATTAATACACTTTATAACATTTAAACCTCTAAATGTCTGCCTGTTTCTAAGCCACTATAGGCAGCCTCTAAATCACGTTTTTTTATTTGCTTTTCACAACAGGAGCCTGCAAGTTCAGGTGGGCAATATAGATAACGTTGTGATCATGCCCAATGAGTTTTTTAAAGGGACACTCAAGTCAAAATTAAATTTTCATGATTCTGATACAGCAGCAATTTTAAACAACTTTTCAATTTACTTCTATTAGCAAAATGTGCGCAATACTTTTTATATTTAGACATTTGAGCCACCAGCTCTTACTGAGCATGTGCAAGAAGTCACAGAATATACGTATATGCATTTGTGATTGGCTGACGGCTGTTACATGATGCAGTGAGAGTGGAAATAGACATAACTTAAAAATGTTTTAGAATATGTGGGGGGATTGGTTGGAGTTAGAAAATGACAGATACTGTGCCCTTATGTGAGTCACAATAAGTATATTTTATACCAATGTTGTATAATGATTTTTACTCACTGGGATGAGTATCTGTTGTGGATTCTAAGAGAGCAGAACTAAATAACTAGAAATACTAATTGTACAGAGAATACATTTAGAATTGATAGCAAAGAATTCCACAAAAGTAGTATTGTTATTAACTCCAAATGGTGAATTGGATATAGGGTTACTCTATATATTAAAAAGTTCCATGTCATTCATAAATTAAGTCTTTATTCATTAAACTAGGAACAAACATTCACACAGTAGTAGCCAGAAAAAAGTTAAAAACACTTAAGCCCAGCCAAAAATAATTATAGATTCACTAAATAAGCCAAAATTATTAATCAACATGGGCCCACAAGAAAATAATCTAGAGTAAGCTTAGCCCTTACAATCCGAGGGCTGAATTACTTTTAAGTATTAACTCATAATATCAGTGGGCACCATGTATCAAGAAGAGTTTAAAGGCATTAATTCTTATTTGAACTTAGGCAAGCAAGTTTAAAAGCGACAGACAGGAGAGACACAGCTGCTCCTGCTGGACCCCTGACGCGCGTTTCACAGAATGATTCCTCAGAGGAGTAATCCTATATCCAATTCACCATTTGGAGTTAATAACAATACTACTTTTGTGGAATTCTTTGCTATCAATTCTAAATGTATTCTCTGTACAATTAGTATTTCTAGTTGCTTAACTTTAAAATGTGTCAGAATTTTTTTTACTACTTATAAAAAGTTCAGACTAAGTGCTATTGTACTGTCTTGTTATCATGCATTTGTAGATTATGAAAATCTATTGTATTAACTGGTCTTTTAAGATTTAGCACAACACAGTACTAAATGCAAGTTAATAGATAATAAATACAAAGTCATCTGATCAGGGGGCTGTCAGAAGATGCTTAGATACAAGGTAATCACAGAGGTAAAATGTTTATTTATATATCTGAGCTGGTTATGCAAAACTAGGGAATGGGTAATAAATGGATTATCTATCTTTTAAAACAATACAAATTCTATTGTTGACTGTCCCTTTAATCTATTTCTAAATAAATTTAAAAGGACATGAAACCCAAATTGTTTCTTTCATGATTCAGATAGAGAATACAAGTTTAATCAACTTTGCAATTTAGTTCTATTATTTAATTTGCTTCCTTCCCCTATTATTCCTTTGCAGAAATGTTTATCTAGGTAAGCTCAGGAGCAGCAGAGAACCTAGGTTCTAACTGTTGATTGGTGGCTGCATACATATATTGATTGTGATTGCCTCACCCATGTGTTCAGTTAGAAACCATTAGTGGATTGCTGCTCCTTCAACAAATGATACCAAGAGAATGAAACACATTAAATAATAGAAGTAAATTAGAAAGTTCTTTAACCCTTTGAGTGCTAAGCTGGATTTATTTATTTTTTGTTTTTTACTATTTTAAAATTTTTATTTTACTTTTTTTCTTTTTACCCCAGATTCCCAAGACCTATATCGTAGGAAAGGTTAGGCGATTACCTTTCCAATGGTGGGTCTTGGGGTCTGTAGCTGCTTAGATGCCTGATATACAGGCTATCTTGTCCATTGTAATATTTAAATAAAGTTTCACGGTGACGTCATCACATCATTGCACGTAACGTCACCGCATGTAACGGGAAGCCCCGGCGATGCCTGTTACTATACAGGCCCGATCGCCGGGGTGGGAGTTGATGGGAGCCCCCGGTTTGCCCTCAAGGTAGGTGAGTGCTAGCGATGGCTCTGAGCCGTCGTTAGCATTCAAGGGTTAAAATTGTATTCTCTATCTGAATCGTGAAAGAAAAAAATTGGGTTTCATGTTCCTGAAAAACAAAAAACAACCCCCCCCCCAAAAAAAAAAACTTGTTCCTGTTTTATAAACATTTTCGTTACACACTAAAATAGTTGTGTCCCTCTCCACCAGTAAAGCATGTCCTTATCAGCCAATTAGTATTAGCAGGAAGTATAAAACGAATGCTGCAGTTTTTACAGATTTTTTTTTAAGGCCAAAGAAAAGTTTTCTAGACACGAGTAAATGCAGCATTTCATATATATGAAATAAACTTTTAGTACAATGTTATTTTACAGCACATCTGCTAATATGTGTCATAGGATGGTTTGTTCATGAACTGAGTAACACAAATTTTCAGAAACTTTGTGGGTATGGGACATGCTGTGAGCCAATTAAGATACCAGATTATAGAAAATATACCTGTGGATAGATGAGGGGGTGACAGAGAGAGGAGATTAAAAAAGAGGGAGGCATTTTGGATTTATCAGTTAGAATCTAAGGGACCTTTAGGAATGAATAGAGATTGGGATCTTTCAGTATTTTTATGATTATAGGGGTGATTGGTGGCTGCATAAAAACAGCTAATTCCTAAAAAATATATTTAAAAATATAAATACAATATTAACAACCCTTAAACAACCCTTTTAGAACAGTGTGTTGAAAGAACAAAATAGGATGAACAAGGCAACGTCTAACTTCACTCTAAAATGAACACAAACTGTGAAAGAGTGCTAATCCTACAGAAATTCGGGACTGCAGCCACACGCAATAACATTATTATATTAGATATGTATTATATTATTATCTTTCACCTTCTGACTTGTCATCTACCTACAAGATGTAGTCTCTCCATTTTCTCCTAGATGACAGCCTACTTCATTATCAATGGATGAGACTGAGAATAAAGGGTTTCTCCTCCAAACACAGCATCAACACACCAAACCTCTCCCTTAGAGAATATTGCCATTATTATCTTACATTTATCAAACCTCTCCCTTAGAGAATATTGCCATTATTATCTTACATTTATCAAACCTCTCCCTTAGAGAATATTATCATTATTATACCACATTCACAAAACCTCTGATTTGGAGTTGTTTTCAACATTTTTATGCAAAATGTGAAAATAATTTCTTATCAACAGTTAAGAAAATGTATCAATATGAAGACTGACATTTAACATTTATGGCACCTAATAATATATGTGTTCAATCATAAGAGAATAGTTAGATAATGTAAATTTTCATATTCTACATCTGTAAAAAAAAAAAAAAAACAACATAATTTATGTAAGAACTTACCTGATAAATTCATTTCTTTCATATTAGCAAGAGTCCATGAGCTAGTGACGTATGGGATATACATTCCTACCAGGAGGGGCAAAGTTTCCCAAACCTTAAAATGCCTATAAATACACCCCTCACCACACCCACAATTCAGTTTAACGAATAGCCAAGAAGTGGGGTGATAAGAAAAAAGTGCGAAAGCATATAAAATAAGGAATTGGAATAATTGTGCTTTATACAAAAAAATCAAAACCACCACAAAAAAGGACGGGCCTCATGGACTCTTGCTAATATGAAAGAAATGAATTTATCAGGTAAGTTCTTACATAAATTATGTTTTCTTTCATGTAATTAGCAAGAGTCCATGAGCTAGTGACGTATGGGATAATGATTACCCAAGATGTGGATCTTTCCACGCAAGAGTCACTAGAGAGGGAGGGATAAAATAAAGACAGCCAATTCCTGCTGAAAATAATCCACACCCAGAATAAAATTTTAATGAAAAAACATAAGCAGAAGATTCAAACTGAAAACACTGCCTGAAGTACGTTTCTACCAAAAACTGCTTCAAAAGAAGAAAACACATCAAAATGGTAGAATTTAGTAAAATTATGCAAAGAGGACCAAGTTGCTGCTTTGCAAATCTGATCAACCGAAGCTTCATTCCTAAACGCCCAGGAAGTAGAAACTGACCTAGTAGAATGAGCTGTAATCCTTTGAGGCGGAGTGTTACCCGACTCAACATAGGCATGATGAAATAAAGATTTCAACCAAGATGCCAAAGAAATGGCAGAAGCTTTCTGGCCTTTTCTAGAACCGGAAAAGATGACAAATAGACTAGAAGTCTTTCGGAAAGACTTAGTAGCTTCAACATAATATTACAAAGCTCTAACAGCATCCAAAGAATGCAATGATTTCTCCTTAGAATTCATAGGATCAGGACATAATGAAGGAACCACAATTTCTCTACTAATGTTGTTAGAATTCACAACCTTAGGTAAAAAATTCAAAAGAAGTTTGCAGCACCGCCTTATCCTGATGCAAAATCAGAAAAGGAGACTCACAAAAAAGAGTAGATAATTCAGAGACTCTTCTGGCAGAAGAGATGGCCAAAAGAAACAAAACTTTCCAAGAAAGTAATATAACGACCAAAGAATGCATGGGTTCAAAAGGAGGAGCTTGAAGAGCCCCCAGAACCAAATTCAAACTCCAAGGAGGAGAAATTGACTTAATGACAGGTTTTATACGAACCAAAGGTTGTACAAAACAATAAATATCAGGAAGATTAGCAAACCTTCTGTGAAAAAGAACAGAAAGAGCAGAGATTTGTCTTTCAAGGAACTTGCGGACAAACCTTTATCTAAACCATCCTGAAGAAACTATAAAATTCTCGGTATTCAAAAAGAATGCCAAGAAAAAAGATGAGAAAGACACTAAGAAATATAAGTCTTCCAGACTCTATAATATATCTCTCTAGATACAAATTTACGAGCCTGTCACATAGTATCAATCACAGAGTCAGAGAAACCTCTTTGACCAAGAATCAAGCGTTCAAACTCCATACCTTAAAATTAAGGTTTTGAGACAGAAAGACTGGTCTTAACGGAAGAGTCCACAGCTGGCAAGAGGCCATCCGGACAAGATCCACATACCAAAACCTGTGAGGCCATGCTGGAGCTACCAGCAGGACAAACGAGCATTCCTTTAGAATATTGGAGAATACCCTTGGAAGAAGAACTAGAGGCGGAAAGATATAGGCAGGATGACACTTGTAAGGAAGAGATAATGCATCCACTGCCTCCGCCCGAGGATCCCGGGATCCGGACAGATACCAGGGAAGTTTCTTGTTTAGATGAGAAGCCATCAGATCTATTTCTGGGAGTTCCCACATTTGAACAATCTGAGGAAATACCTCTGGGTGAAGAGACCATTCGCCCAGGTGCAACGTTTGGCGACTGAGATAATCCGCTTTCCAATTGTCCATACCTGGGATATGAACCGCAGAGATTAGACAGGAGCTGGATTCCACCCAAACCAAAATTCGAGATACTTCTTTCATAACCAGAGGACTGTGAGTCCCTCCTTGATGATTGATGTATGCCACAGTTGTGACATTGTCTATCTGAAAACAAATGAACAACTCTCTCTTCAGAAGAGGCCAAGACTGAAAAGCTCTGAAAATTGCACGGAGTTCCAAAATATTGATCGGAAACCTCACCTCCTGAGATTCCCAAACCCCTTGTGCCGTCAGATACCCCCACACAGCTCCCCAACCTGTAAGACTTGCATCTGTTGAGATTATAGTCCAGGTCGGAAGAACAAGAAGCCCCCTGAACTAAACGATGGTGATCTGTCCACCATGTCAGAGAGTGTCGTATAATCGGTTTAAAGATATTAATTGAGATATCTTTGAGTAATCCCTGCACCATTGGTTCAGCATACAGAGCTGAAGAGGTCGCATGTGAAAACGAGCAAAGGAGATCGCATCTGATGCGGCAGTCCTAAGACCTAAAATTTCCATGCATAAGGCTACCAAAGGGAATGATTGTGACTGAAGGTTTTGACAAGCTGATATCAATGTTAAACTTCTCTTGTCTGACAAGGAGAGAGTCATAGACACTGAATCTAACTAGAAACCTAAAAAGGTTACCCTTGTCTGAGGAATCAATGAACTGATTGGTAAATTGAACCTCCAACCATGAACTTGAAGAAACAACACAAGTCGATTCGTATGAGATTCTTCGAAAATGAGAAGACTGAGCAAATACCAAGATATCGTCCAAATAAGGAAATACCAAAACCCTGTTCTCTGATTACAGAAAGAAGGGCACCGAGAACCTTTGAAAAAAATTCTTGGAACTGAGGCTAGGCCAAACGGTAGAGCCAAAAAACTGGTAATGCTTGTCTAAAAAGAGAATCTCAGACACTAAAAGTGATCTGGATGAATCGGAATATGCAGATACACATCCTGTAAATCTATTGTAGACATATAATGCCCTTGCTAAACAAAAAGCAGGATAGTCCTACAGTAACCATCTTGAATGTTGGTATCCTTACATAACGATTCAATATTGATAGATACGGAACTGGTCTGAAGGAATTGACCTTCTTTGGTACAATGAAGAGATAAAATAAAACCCCAGCCCCTGTTCCAGAACTGGAACTGGCATAATTACTCCAGCCAACTCTAGATGTGAAACACATTTCAGAAATGCTGAGCCTTTGCTGTGTTAACTGGGACACGGGAAAGAAAAAAAAATCTCTTAGCAGGAGGCCTTAACTTGAAGCCAATTCTGTACCTTTCTGAAACAATGTTCTGAAACCAGAGATTGAGAACGGAATTGATCCAAATTTCTTTGAAGAAAACGTAATCTGCCCCATACCAGCTGAGCTGGAATAAGGGCCGCACCTTCATGGGTACTTAGGAGCTGGCTATAGATTTCTATAAGGCTTGGATATATTCCAAACTGGAAATAGTTTCCAAACTGATACCGCTCCTGAGGATGAAGGATCAGGCTTTTGTTCCTTGTTGTGAGGAAAGGAACGAAAAAGATTATTAGACCTAAATTTACCTTAGATTTAATACCCTGGAAAGAAAGGGAAAGCAAAGTTGACTTAGAAGACATATCAGCATTCCAAGTTTAATCCATAAAGCTTTTCTAGCTAAAATAGCTAGAGACATATACCTGACATCAACTCTAATGATATCAAAAGATGGTATCACCAATAAAATTATTAGCATGTTATAGAATAATAATAATGTTATAAAATTATGATCTGTTACTTGTTGCGCTAAAGCTTCTAACCAAAAAGTTGAAGCTGCAGCAACATCCGCTAAAAATATAGCAGGTCTAAGAAGATTACCTGAACATAAGTAAGCTTTTCTTAGAAAGGATTCAATTTTCCTTAAATAAAGTACTATCTGCCGTAGGAATAGTAGTACATTTAGCAGGAGTAGAGACAGCCCCATAACCTTAGGGATTTTGTCCCAAAAAAACTCTAATCTGTCAGATGGCACAGGATATAATTGCTTAAACGTTTAGAAGGAGTAAAAGAATTACCCAAATTATTCCATTCCCTGGAAATTACTTCAGAAATAGCATCAGGGAGATTAAACACTTCTGGAATAACTACAGGAGATTTAAAAACCTTATTTAAACATTTAGATTTAGTATCAAGAGGACCAGAATCCTCTATTTCTAATGCAATTAATACTTCTTTAAATAAAGAACGAATAAATTCCATCTTGAACAAATACAAAGATTTATCAGTATCAGAATGATGATGTTCATTTAAAAATTCATCTGAAAAAAGAGAAGTTTTAAAAGACTTTTATGTAAACTAGAAGGAGAAATAACAGACATAGCCTTCTTAATGGATTTAAAAAATAAAATCTCTTATGTTTATCAGGAACACTCTGAAAATTAGATGTTGACGGAACAGCAACAGGTAATGTAACAGTACTAAAGGAAATTTTATCTGCATTAATAAGTTTGTCATGACATGCAATACAAACAACAGCTGGAGAAACAGATACCAAAAATTATAGCAGATACACTTAGCTTGGTAGCTCCAGCACCGGGCAGTGATTTTCCTGAAGTATCTTCTGACTCAGTTGCAACGTGGAACATCTTGCAATATGTAATAGAAAAAACAACATATAAAGCAAAATTGATCAAATTCCTTAAATGACAGTTTCAGGAATGGGAAAAAAATGCCAGTGAACAAGCTTCTAGCAACCAGAAGCAATAAATAATGAGACTTAAATAATGTGGAGACAAAAGCGACGCCCATATTTTTTTAGTGCCAAATAAGACGCCCACATTATTTGGCGCCAAAAATGACGCCACATCCGGAACGCCGACATTTTTGGCGCAAAAGAACGTCAAAAAAATGACGCAACTTCCGGCGACACGTATGACGCCGGAAACAGAAAGATTTTTTGCGCCAAAAAAGTCCGCGCCAAGAATGACGCAATAAAATGAAGCATTTTCAGCCCCCGCGAGCCTAACAGCCCACAGGGAAAAAGTCAAATTTTTTAAGGTAAGAAAAAATGATTAATTCAAATGCATTATCCCAAATATGAAACTGACTGTCTGAAAATAAGGAATGTTGAACATCCTGAGTCAAGGCAAATAAATGTTTGAATACATATATTTAAAACTTTATAAAAAAGTGCCCAACCATAGCTTTAGAGTGTCACAAAAAATAAGACTTACTTACCCCAGGACACTCATCTACATGTTTGTAGAAAGCCAAACCAGTACTGAAACGAAAATCAGCAGAAGTAATGGTATATATATAAGAGTATATCGTCGATCTGAAAAGGGAGGTAAGAGATGAATCTCCACGACCGATAACAGAGAACCTATGAAATAGACCCCGTAGAAGGAGATCATTGAATTCAAATAGGCAATACTCTCCTCACATCCCTCTGACATTCACTGCACGCTGAGAGGAAAACCAGGCCCCAACTTGCTGCGGAGCGCATATCAACGTAGAATCTAGCACAAACTTACTTCACCACCTCCATAGGAGGCAAAGTTTGTAAAACTGAATTGTGGGTGTGGTGAGGGGTGTATTTATAGGCATTTTAAGGTTTGGGAAACTTTGCCCCTCCTGGTAGGAATGTATATCCCATACGTCACTAGCTCATGGACTCTTGCTAATTACATGAAAGAAAAAAAGTCTAGTATTTTTAAATTAAAATATTTTGTGTTGAAAGAAACTATATATTCATTTAATCAGAACTACAGCCAATCAAATTTTAGTCAAATTGTATTGATTATTATAACTGTTTTTGTTATTTATAAAGCACTAACAGTGCTGTAACATTAACCCCTTAAGGACAAGGCCATTTTTCAATTTCTTTCCCTGAAGGACAGGGCTATTTTTAAATTTCTGCGGTGTTTGTGTTTAGCTGTAATTTTCCTCTTACTCATTTACTGTACCCATAAATATTATACAGTTTTTCTCGCCATTAAATGGACTTTCTAAAGATACCATTATTTTCATCATATCTTATCATTTACTTTAAAAAAAATGATAAAATATGAGGAAAAAATGGAAAAAAACACACTTTTTCTAACTTTGACCCCCACAATCTGTTACACATCTACAATCACCAAAAAAACACCCATGCTAAATAGTTTCTAAATTTTGTCCTGAGTTTAGAAATACCCAATGTTTACATGTTCTTTGGGTTTTTTTTGCAAGTTATAGGGCCATAAATACAAGTAGCACTTTGCTATTTCCAAACCACTTTTTTTTTCTAAATTAGCGCTAGTTACATTGGAACACTGATGTCTTTCAGGAATCCCTGAATATCCATTGACATGTATATATTTTTTTTTTAGAAGACATCCCAAAGTATTGATCTAGGCCCATTTTGGTATATTTCATGCCACCATTTCACCACCAAATGCGATCAAATAAAAAAAATTGTTCACTTTTTCGCAAATATTTTCACAAACTTTAGGTTTCTCACTGAAATTATTTACAAACAACTTGTGCAATTAGGGCATAAATGGTTGTAAATGCTTCTCTGGGATCCCCTTTGTTCAGAAATAGCAGACATATATGACTTTGAAGTTGCTTTTTGGTAATTAGAAGGCCGCTAAATGCCACTGCGCATCACACGTGTATTATGCCCAGCAGTGAAGGGGTTAATTAGGGAGCATGTAGGGTTAATTTTAGCTTTAGTGTAGTGTAGTAGACAACCCCAAGTATTGATCTAGGCCCATCTTGGTATATTTCAAGCTACCATTTCACCGCTAAATGCGATCAAATTAAAAAAAAAAACATAAAATTTTTCACAATTTTAGGTTTCTCACTGAAATTATTTACAAACAACTTTGGCATAAATGATTGTAAATGCTTCTCTGGGATCCCCTTTGTTCAGAAATAGCAGATATATATGGCTTTGGCGTTGCTTTTTGGTAATTATAAGGCCGCTAAATGCCGCTGCGCACCACACATGTATTATGCCCAGCAGTGCAGGGGTTAATTAGGTAGTTTGTAGGGAGCATGCAGGGTTAATTTTAGCTTTAGCGTAGAGATCAGCCTCCCACCTGACACATCACACCCCAGGATCCCTCCCAAACAGCTCTCTAACCCTCCACCTCTATCTTACTGGGAGCCATCTTGGGTACTGGCAGCTGTCTGCCAGTACCCAGTTTGCAAATAAAAATGTTTTGTTTTTTTCCCCCCTTTTTTTCTGTAGTGTAGCTTCCCCCCCCACACAGACCAATCCCCCACCCGCTCCCAGATCCCTTAGATTTACTTTTATTAGGGATTTTATCCCCCCTTACTGCCACTTATAACAAATGTTTTTTCTGTAGTGTAGCAGTTCCCACCCGCTCCCTCCCCGTGCACATGCACGCCCGCCGCCCCCGTGCACGCACACGCACCCGTGCGCGCTCCCGACAACCCCGCCCGCCCCTTTTCAGTCTTTCATCGATGGCCGCCCACGTCAGCTCCCACCCACCAACGATAGCGGCCATCGATGCCGGTGCAGAGAGGGCCACAGAGTGTCTCTCTCTGCATCGGATGGGGGAAAAATGTTATTGCAGGATGCCTCGATATCGAGGCATCACTGCAATAACCGTAAAGCGGCTGGAAGCGATCAGGATCGCTTTCAGCCGCTTTAATCCCCATCGTCGTACAGGGTACGTCACTGGTCTTTAAAGACCAGGTTGTGTGCGACGTACCCTATACAACGCATGTCGTTAAGGGGTTAAGTATACAGTTTTGGAGTACAATAATCAGAATACATTTACATGAATCATAAAAAGACCCCTCCCCTTGAGTCACTGTAAGCCATCTTTACTTAGACTAAAAACGGGACAGGTGGACTCTAATTAGCTGTTTCATCCTGTATGCATTTCTCAAAGCAGCAAATAGAGGGAAAAAAATAAGCTTTTTAATTAGACTTTACATCAAAATCTTCCCTCATTCTACATTTTTCAAGTTTTGTAGCTTTTGGTAATCTGAACCAAATTTCAGGCAAATCAATCATATCAAAAGAAATTAGCATTAAAAAGTAGGCAAAAACTGAGCAGTTGATCAAACAAACTATTACTGCAACAACATGATCATTATTTATATTGATAAAATAAGATAGGACAAGGAAGACCATTTTCTTGCTTACCAACTTCATCTTGGATTTCTTCAGCAACTGCTGGAACTTTGTAAAGAAGAGAAAAGCTCTGGTTCATTCTTTCATTAATAACACGCAGGTGAGTCATAACCTAAATAGAAAAAAATGTAAATACAAGTCAGTTAACATAGGAATGCAACACAAAATAAAGAAATTAAAATGTATTTTTACAAAGAGTTTGTCAGGGTATCTGTAAATGTCAGTGAATAATAAATATCTATATAATAAAATAAAGTAAGTATGCAATCTATCAAATATTAAGTTTGAGCATGCTTAATACCATTTGCTGGATACATTCTGTGTATTGCAAATCTGAAGTTCAGACATGAGATGACTTGCTAACTACATATCAGGATTCAACTTAAACCCTTCTTCCCCTCCCCACTCAATATGCTAAATTATATAATTGTTCAATCACTAATTAAGCTTTGAAGCTCTCAGCTCTGCAGGGGATAGCAAATAGGGACCTGATAATAAACCAAGCCAGCATACATCATGGGATGTTTGGAGACGACATTCTGTACATAAAGTCAGATAAGTAAACAGAAATTCTGAGAATACAGTAATTAGCACAGACCTGTTAATTGCCCCTAAACCTCAGATAAACATCTATACTGACTAGCAGAAACACATGTTGCATTGTAACTTGAATTTTTTTTTTTTTTTTTTAAAGTACAACTTTAAACAGAGGTTGGCACCTTCTCTGATAAAAGGTATGACCCCCAAAATCCCTATGACTATTTCAAATTTACAAGGTTTTTACACCTGTGGGCGCTGTAAAGGTTGCAATTACACTAAACGAACACATAAATCTTTTGTATCAACAACTACAGGTAAAACTTTCCTAATCAAAGACTTTATCACTTGCAAAACCAATAATGTCATATATATTTTGCAATGCATTTGTAAAATTCAATATTTAGGCCAAACCACCAGATTTTTAAAAACACACATTCTAGAACATCTCAACAAAATTGACAAAAAACATTAAGACCATGGGGTACCTTTACATTGCAACACATGCCAAAAATTCGACATCAAAAATTTCCTTTGGTTAGGTATAGAAAAAGTATCTACACATTGGAGGGGAGGAAAACTGGAAGATGAGCTAGACAAAAGGGAACTTTGGTGGATATACACTTTAAGAACCTATAACCATTGGGGTTTGAACAAAAATGTTAGAATAGCAGCATTTGTCTAAAAACTTTTTACTTTATTCTAATTTTTACTTCATCTATTTTACGCATTAATAAAAAGGTTGGATAGATCACAAAGTAGCACTTTAGACCACAGTATTTTTATAACCAACACTTTAAAGTATTTTATTCCTTATACTAAAAATAGAAGACACTGTCTCTATAAATGTCATTTAAAGGATTTCCACAACTTTTTCTCTATATTTGAGAATTTAATATAGTATTTTTTAACACTCTCTACATGCACACCTTGTATATGTATATTGAAATAATGTCTGAATATTATTTTCTTTAAACACTCAAAGACACTAAAAATGGTTCTCAAAGGTCATCATAATTCTCAATTGTCAATGTGTTATGCAAAGGGTCATCATGTTTTACAATTGCTAAGGTATAAATGAAGATTCGTTTAATGTTCCCAAGTATTCATTGCATATTTGCCATATAAATATAATTGTGTCATATAATGCGCTTTATGCGTATTAAACTGTATCTATAGAACATTTACTTGTTATTTTACTTTATAGACGATTACGCAACATTCACGTAGGATTAATCCCTATTGGTTGAAGTCATTCAAACAGGCAAAATCTGGACACCCACCCGTAATACAACAAAAGGCATGTTTACGTATTGCAGCTATAAGACGGATAAAATCATGTGACACAAGCGGACATGAAATAGAACTATGCGCTGAACACTACTCGTTTGAGAACTCATAATTTTAAACCATCTTATTGGTTATTACGCAACATGAATGTCTGTGATTGGTCGGAGTATCCGTACATAGCTATTTACTATTTAATCAACGCTAAAATGGTAAATCAAAGCAACATAGTTGAAAATACCATACTCATCATTTTTTATTGTAAAATTATTATAGCTAAGTACGAATACTAAACTTATTTAAATCCCTTCAAGTTAATTAAAAAGTTTTTTTGTGAGTTCAATTTCCTGTTTTTCCACAGGAAATTGGAACCTAGACATCTGTATTTAAGCCAGCAATCATTGTCACAGCATACAAACTTTTGAATTGTTTTAACTTGGTTTTATTGTGCTCTTGAAAAAGACGTTTGTACACGTTGAAACGCATTAAACTATTAAACTTTTTTTTTACCTACAGTGGAGTACCATCTTGCTTTTTGCTGTGACATTCCTGGATTTTGGGATCTAATGGAGTAAGTTACTACTTGTTTTTTCAAGTAATATTTATGTGTATTTCATTGGAGCCTCTCCTTGTTCCCAGTTCATCAGGTCAAAAATTGATGTATATTGGAGCTTCCACTTTTTCCTAATTTGCAAAGTCATAATCGGTATAATCGTGGGGATATGCACAGATGAGCAGACATCATACATCTTATGGAGTGAGTATATTGCACTCTCATTAATTGACGTTTATATACACAAGAAGTCTGTCTCTTCATGCCATCAGAAATTTAGAAGATTCTTACATATCTACATATCCTCATTTATCACCAAGATCAGTGCCATCTAGCATTGAAACTTTGTATCTATCACAGTTCCTGGGGAGAGACTGAAAGAAGGCAGCGGGGTCTTATAACTCAGGAGAGTATCAGTTCTCAGTCCATTTGTATCAGATTGTTGTTTTTAACCATCTTACAATATCTGTGCATTGTTTTTTGTTATGTTTAAATTACAACTTGTATAATTTTCAATATGTGTATTTATGGACCTAAGAAGCAGTGCATAGCAGTAGCATGTTGGATAAATATTTGCTGAATTTAATAAGTAGCTATACAGTCAATTTAAAATGTCAAATCTATTTCAAAATTAATAACCTATTCTTTTATTTTTTTTCAGGCATCTGACAAGTACATGTGTGGTTGCCCCATAAATTGTGGCATATGTTTTTGTGCACTCAGCAAGAGGTGTACTGAATATGAAATATGCTGTGTTTGTATTAATCTGGGAAAATAATCAAATGCAACTTTAAATGCATTTAAAATAATACTAGTATGATACTAGAAATACACTCATATCTGGTGTATATGAATGCATACTGGATTATCTTAGATAGGACAGATATATGACCAGACAGGTTTAATATTATAAAGAAATAGTGTATTTGATAAACATTTTTTTTTAGATAGTTAAACTGCAGAAATATTTGATGGTAAAACTGCATTTCTGGTTATCTGCTACCTCCTAGTGGATTACAACTGGTATGACAGCCAAACGAATTGACTGTTTAAAAAACATATGCACATCCAAATAACCAATCAATGCTCAGCTCCATTAAGGGCGTATCAGGGACAAGCATTGGTAAGGGCCAATCAGACAAGTTTCAGTAAGGGTGCATCCCAATTTCACAGATGATTAGAATAAAAATGCGTGGGGTATATCACGTGATATAGCCTCATGCAAGAGAGAAAAAAGGGGTCTTTGCTGCTGAATTTTGACTGACAAACTGTTGCTTTGAAATCCAGTCTCTATAAAGCAAATCTGGGCCTAACTTTCATCCATCTTGCAAAATTATCTCTTAATTTATGAGGTAAAATTGGACTTATCGGGAAAAACAAACATTAATTTGGTTATATGGGTAAAGTATAGGCGATTGATAAATATATATATATATAATATTTAAAACAAAGGTATTTGGTAACTATAACTAGATTGGAGTTAGTAATTTTAAAAAGGCACAATTTGTATTTTAAGCTCATGTTCATAGTACTGTGTAGTTTAACTAGTCATATTTAGTGCTAAGTAATTTATATTTGCTACTATATATTTCAGAATTTGCCTTATTGCAACTAAATAATATTTATTTCAGTCCAAATAAATTAGCATATCAATTGGATGTTAAAGTAGTTTAATTATATTTGTCTGAAAGTTAGCGATCCATACCCTGGTATTTCATTGTGGTATTTTAAATGCTTTGTAAAGAATATTGTAACAGCATAAATGCATATAGTTTGATTCATAATCTGGTCTCTATAAATATAATTCAATGAGTTTATAAATTTTAACTAATCTAAAGAATTTAGGAATAATTATTGATTTTAATTGTTTAGTATATGCATTTTAATTGGAGGTTATTTTAAATAATAATTATTAAATACATTATATTATAACCCTGCTATATACTGACAAGTTGGTGTACTATACAGCTTGGTAAGATACAGAAAATAATTTACTAGGATATTTTTAGATTTTTTTAATGTGTCTACACCAGTGTTTCCAGTTGTCAGGGCACACTAACATTACAGCTTTTCAGGATATCTGAACCAGAGCACAAGTCAACTAATCAGTAGCCATTGCTATTAACCTGCTCTTGATTACCCAGGAGTCTCAACAACCTAAAAGGTATTTATTCTGAAAAACATCCTCAAACTGTAATGATGGGAGGTGACTGGGAAAAAGTAGATCTATATAGACCCAAAGAAATATTTCCAGTACCCAAATAGTTACTACAAAAAGAAAGGGTTTTAACTTAAAAATAACAAGAATTATCTTTATTTTTATCCTTAGGAGGAAAATAACTTGCCACTATATAATATTCTGTGATCACAAATTCCAAGCTAGGTCTAAAACAAATTCTAAATAAAATATTCATAAACAAATGTTTAAAACCTATATTAGCAGAACATTTTATAAGGCTATATGTGCTTAAATGCAAAACCAGCTGCAGTCAAATATATAAAAGCTGTAGTTGGTTTATTGCCCATACTCACAAGAGGATTTTTGTTCCACAAATCATGTGACAGAAGAACTTAATTTTTGTCATGTAAGCTACCTTATTCTCTCTGTAGGCAGTGGCTACACTGACAATTTCTAAGTGCTCATTTAGCAAGAATACAAGAAAGTTTACTTTTTTTAACACAATCTGTTCCTTTTCATGTTTAATTTAACTTTTTTCTTTTTTAACGGTTTCATATCCCTTAAAGTCCCATAAAACATTTGCATATCCTAAAAGGGCTAATTAAGTAAAAATTGTTTGCATAAAAAATTGTTTAAAAATTGCTGGCAAGTATTTTAAAATACATTTTCAAAAATAAGCAAAATGAATTACATAGCAATGCTGTCTGGAGTAGTCTGCTCCACCCCCCATCAGTGTTTAGGCATTGAATATCAACTGAGTTCACAGCTTCTAGGCATGCTCCAGCAGATAATCACTATGCACTTTTGCATTCTACTAAAGCAACAGTAGATATAGATACAGCCCATAGAAGGAAATGTGTGGGGGGAGTTACCTCTTTACAATTATGAAACTTAAAAGAAAGGGTTAATGGCGAAGCACTGCAGTATAAATTGGCAGGTAAAGTAATTAAAGTACATATTATATTTTGTCTCTATCCCAATTTGTTTTATGTCCCTTTAAGAGAGGGTTGGCTTACCCATTATCTTTCCAACTTCAGTGCACTAAAGGATTACATTCCAGAAAAATCCAGATCAAACATTCAAAATGCAGGCCACACATGCAGTGGAATCAGATTGCTCAGAAACGTATCCAACAGCCGGAAAGTTTGTTTTAAAAAGACTGCTTTGGCTCAAATGTCAATAGAATCACTGCCGGCTGCATTCAAAAAGCATGGGGTACTTTTGCAAAGGTAGAACTAGGTATATCTAATTCATGAAAATCTTTTCAGATATCCCTAATGTTCAGTTAAAGGACAAAGGTTCAAATCTATTAAGAATGATCAATCAGGCTGAGGTCATTCCTCAATGTTTATCTGCAAAAAAACATAAATTATGCTTACCAGATCATTTCCTTTCCTTCTGTATGAGGAGAGTCCATGGCTTAATCCCTTACTTGTGGGAAATACAGAACCTGGCCACCAGGAGGAGGCAAAGACCCCAGCCAAAGGCTTAAATATCTCCCCCCCCCCACTTCCCTCATCCCCCAGTCATTCTGCCGAGGGAACAAGGAACAGTAGGAGAAATATCAGGGTATAAACGGTGCCAGAAGAACAACTCCAAATTTAAGATCGCCCACTGGAGAATTTGGGTGGGGGCCGTGGACTCTCCTCATACAGAAGGAAAGGAAATTATCTCGTAAGCATAATTTATGTTTTCCTTCTTAATATGAGGAGAGTCCACGGCTTCATAGAGAAACATATACCCAAGCTCAAGAGGGCACTAAATGAAAAATGGGAGGGTAAAAAGAGAGGCGGACCCTGTTCTGAGGGCACCCCAGTCTGCAAAACCCGTTCTCCCAAAAGCTGCTTCTGCCAAAGCCGAAATGTCAAATATGTAAAATCCTGAAAAGAAAATATGTGAAGAATACTAGGTAGTCGCCCTGCAATTTAATCCATGGAGGCCTCCATCTCAAAAGACCCAAGAGGAAAACACAGCACTAGTAGAATGAGCCCTAAACCTCTGAGGAGGCTTGCGTCCCTTGACTCATAAGCTAGGCAAACAATGCTCCTCACCCAGAAAACAAAGAAGCGGACAAGGCTTCCTGTCCCTTACGCTTCCCAGAATAGAAACAAACAAGGAAGAAGACTGACAAAACACACTTGTAGCCTGAAGATAGAACTGCAAGGCCCGAACCACATCCAAGTTATGAAATAAACGCTCCTTCGAAGAGAAGGATTAGGATACAAGAAGAGAACCACAATCTCCAGATTGATGTTGTGGTCTGAAACAACATAGGAAGAAAACCTAACCCAGTACGAAGGGCAGTCTTAGCTGTAAGAACAACGAGGTAAGGAAACTCACAATGCAAGGCAGCCATTACAGAATCTCTGCGTGCCAAAGCAATTGTCAGTAGAAAAAGAACCCTCCCAGACAAAAAAATCTTAATGTCAACACTATGCATAGGCCCAAACAGAGCCTTTTGCAAAAAAACTTAGAACAAGATGTAAACTCCAAAGAGGAGCACTAGATCTACACACAGGCCTGATCTAGTCAAAGCCTGAACCAAAGACTGGACATCTGGAAGCTCTGTTAGTCTCTTGAGCAGTAAAACAGGTAGGGCCGAAAACTGTCCCCCAAGGGAGCTAACAGAAAAAGGCCCTTCTCCAGAGCATCCTTGAAAAAAGGAAAGAATCCTGGAAAACCTGGCCGTGTGCCAGGGAAACTCTGTTCTTCATATCGGAAGAAGTAGGTCATGCACCTATTATGATAGGTGCCATGATACACTGGCTTAAGAGCTAAAAACGAGAGTATCTACAATCCCTCCAGTAAACCCTCTCATGGCTAAGGCTAAGCATTTAATTCCACGCAGTCAGCCTCAGAGAATCCAGATTGTGATGAACACAAGGACCCTGCCCCAGCAGATCCCTGTAAAAGGTCCATGGAGACAAAGTCCCTAAACTGCGATAAAACTTGTAGATATAAATGGAGCAAACCGTCTCACAGACGCCTGCTCCTTCTAGAATCGAACCATCCACCACAAAGACTGACATGGCCAAAAGAAAAAAAAGGTTAAAAAGAAACCTCTAAGGAATTCTAGTGCTAGCATACTCTGGATGAGAAAGCCGGAGCCCCACCTGTGTTTAAACCCAAGAGGACTGATCGGACACAATCGTTATTTTACACAAATGTCCAGGGAACCTGAATTACTCCTTCGCTTAAGCATAGAAGGAATAGGTGAAATCGCTAATGCTGCGGAGATGGTCATGCAGGACTGCGTATTATCCTCTGGTGGAAACAAACCACTTACAGGCGTAGGAGGATCGGAACTCGGGAAAACTGCATATGTAGGAACAGAATCTAGGGAACACACCTGACTGGACGAAGAATCCTCAGAGGCGGATGGCTCAGAGGTCTCTAAAATCTCAACGTTCGTTGATGAGAACACCCTAATGCGGCATACGGAACATAATTGAGAGGGCTGGATTACCAGGGCCTCCTCACAATATACACAGGTATCAAATTCTGTATCGGAGGGATCCCCTCTCTAAAATAAAAGAATTCTCCATAACTCGTCTATATCAAATTATAGAAAAGGAAAAGCAACTGGCACCTATATACCCCCAATGGCTGGGGCACTCACCACCTCCTATGACCCAGACAGAAAGAGAAGATGCTCCTCTCCGCAGACACCCGGTCAGGAATTGGAAGCAGGGAAAAAAACGTGACCACTCCCAGTAACATGGTGCTCATGCAGGACCTGGCCCTGCTAAGTAAAAAATGTGCCATCTTAATATAAAGAAACTACGCAGCTCTCAAAATAAAAATAACCTGTACGTTCCGTATCAGCCTAAGAGCCCAAACGTTCTTACATATAAGTAGTCGAAATCACATAACAAATATGATTAAAAATCCCCACTGTTCAATAATCCCCCTCAGGAGATATTAACCTTTGATTCCATAAAGATAAAGGAGTCCCACTGTGGCCCTGTCTTCTATCGCTATATATGTGTGTAAAATAATGAAACAATCTTACCGGAATCTATGCCGTGGAACAGTGACACAGTCCTTTAAGTTTGACAGATTGTAGCAGAGATTCTGACATGGACTTGAGTGAAGAAAGAAGGCAGCGAAACTCGTCAACGCTTATTGCTTAAGGAGCTGTTCATATAAGTCTGGATGGGTTCGCAGAAAGACTCTCCCTGCATCTCCAGACTATAACGTCAATGTTCTCACTGAGAGGCTGACAAGACTACTTAAAACTCCAGTCCCAACGCGAAGGGTACTACACTCCATAAGGAACTACTCCGAAATCTTCTGACACTTCTCTGCCAACCTACTGTGACGAAATGCAAAGAATGACTGGGGGATAAGGGAAGTGGGGGAGGTATTTAAGCCTTTGGCTGGGGTTTCTTTGCCTCCTCCTGGTGGCCAGGTTCTGTATTTCCCACAAGGAATTAAGCCGTGGACTCTCCTCATATTAAGAAGGAAATACCTGTAACAGTGTTAGAAAAATATTTAAATTAGAATGTCCAAGATAATATTCATTCTATTCATTTCAATTCTCGCCATTAACTATGCATTATGAAGGGCCAACCCAGTGAGTATTTTCTGCAAGAAGAGCTGAGTTAGCCTTTCACATTGCATAGTACAATTATAATGTACAATTCACCTAAAATTGCAGATGAATTGTATGCAGCATTAACTATGCATTGTGTATGGCCAACTTAGCTCTACACACAGGAGATACTCACTTGGTTTGACCCTTGATAATGCATAGTTAAATGGACATGAAACGAAAAATGTTTCTTTCATGATTCACATAGAGAATACAATTTTAAACAACTTTCCATTTTACTTCTATTATTTAATTTGCTTCCTTCTCTTGTTATCCTTTGCAGAAAGGTTTATCTATGAAAGTTCAGGAGCAGCAAAAAACCTAGGTTGTAGCTGCGGATTGGTGGCTGCATATATATATATATATATATATATATTTATATATCCTATAATATAAAAGGCCAAGTGTGTTTGTCCGAAGCTGTCATGCTCAGTAGACAGCACGAGGACAAACACACCTGGCCTTTGAGTCCCTAGCTGTCGCCTGATCTGCGGCAGAAGTGGGCATGGCCGGGCGTGCAGGGGGCGTGGCCAGACATGATTGACCTGAAGGGGCATGGTCGGTTATGAAGGGGGCATGGTCGGGTATGAAGGGGCGTGACCGGGTATGAAGGGGCGTGGCCAGGCGCGGTCGAGGGGAAAGAGAGAGAGGGGGGAGAGAGAGGGAGGGGGAGAGAGAGAGGAGGGGAGAGAGAGGAGGGGAGAGAGAGAGGGGGAGAGAGAGAGAGAGAGAGAGGGGGGAGAGAGAGAGGGGGAGAGAGAGAGAGGGGGGAGAGAGAGCAAAAGAGAGCACGAGAGAGAGGGGGGAGAGAGAGCAAAAGAGAGGGCGCAAAAGAGAGGGGAGGAGAGAGCGCAAAAGAGAGGGGGAGAGAGAGAGCGCAAAAGAGGGTGAGAGAGAGAGAGAGCAAAAGAGAGGTGGAGTGAGCAAAAGAGGGGGGAGAGAGAGAGCACAAAAGAGAGGAGAGAGAGCACAAAAGAGAGGGGGGAGAGAGCGCAAAAGAGAGGGGGGAGAGAGAGCGCAAAAGAGAGGGGAGAGAGAGCGCAAAAGAGAGGGGAGAGAGAGCGCAAAAGAGAGGGGGGAGAGAGCGCAAAAGAGAGGGGGGAGAGAGAGTGCAAAAGAGAGGGAGAGAGAGTGCAAAAGAGAGGGGGAGAGAGCGCAAAAGAGAGGGCGGGAGAGAGAGCGCACAAAAGAAAGGGGGGAAGAGCGCAAAAGAGGGGGAAGAGAGAGAGCGCAAAAGAGAGGGGGGAGAGAGCGCGCAAAAGAGAGGGGGGAGAGAGAGTGCAAAAGAGAGGGGGAGAGAGCGCAAAAGAGAGGGGGAGAGAGCGCAAAAGAGAGGGGGGGAGAGAGAGAGCACAAAAGAAATGGGGAAGAGTGCAAAAGAGAGGGGGGAGAGAGCAAAAAAGAGAGGGGGGAGAGAGCACAAAAAAGAGAGGGGGAGAGAGCACAAAAGAGAGAGGGGAGAGAGCGCAAAAGAGAGGGGAGAGAGAGAGAGCGCAAAAGAGAGGGGAGAGAGCAAAAAAGAGAGGGGAAGATAGAGCGCAAAAGAGAGGGGGGAGAGAGAGAGCGCAAAAGAGTGGGAGAGAGAGAGAGTGCAAAAGAGACGGGGGAGAAAGAGAGCAAAAGAGAGGGGGAGAGAGAGAGCGCAAAAGAGAGGGGGGAGAGAGAGAGCGCAAAAGAGAGGGGGGAGAGAGAGCCCAAAAGAGAGGGGGGAGAGAGAGAGCTCAAAAGAGAGGGGGGGAGAGAGAGAGCTCAAAAGAGAGGGGGGGAGAGAGAGAGAGCACAAAAGAGAGGGGGGAGAGAGAGAGAGCACAAAAGAGAGCGGGGGAGAGAGAGCGCAAAAGAGAGCGGGGGAGAGACAGCGCAAAAGAGAGGGGGAGAGAGAGAGAGCGCAAAAGAGAGGGGGAGAGAGAGAGAGCGCAAAAGAGAGGGGGAGAGAGAGAGAGCGCCAAAGAGAGGGGGGAGAGAGCGCAAAAGAGATGTGGGAGAGAGAGAGAGCGCAAAAGAGAGGGGGAGAGAGAGAGAGAGCAAAAGAGAGGGGGAGAGAGAGAGAGAGCAAAAGAGAGGGGGAGAGAGAGAGAGAGAGCAAAAGAGAGGGGGAGAGAGAGAGTGCAAAAGAGAGAGGGGAGAGAGAGAGCCCAAAAGAGAGGGGGAGAGAGCTCAAAAGAGAGGGGGGAGAGAGAGAGCTCAAAAGAGAGGGGGGAGAGAGAGAGCTCAAAAGAGGGGGAAGAGAGATAGCGCAAAAGAGAGGGGGAGAGAGAGTGCAAAAGAGAGGGGGGAAGAGCGCAAAAGAGAGGGGGAGAGAGAGCGCAAAAGAGAGGGGGGAGAGAGAGCGCAAAAGAGAGGGGAGAGAGAGCACAAAAGAGAGGGAGAGAGAGCGCAAAAGAGAGGGCGAGAGAGCGCAAAAGAGAGGGGGAGAGCGCAAAAGAGAGGGCGGGAGAGAGAGCGCAAAAGAGAGGGGGGAGAGAGAGTGCAAAAGAGAGGGGGAGAGAGCGCAAAAGAGAGGGGGGAAGAGAGAGAGCACAAAAGAAAGGGGGAAGAGCGCAAAAGAGAGGGGGGAGAGAGAGCACAAAAGAGAGGGGGAGAGAGAGTGCAAAAGAGGGGAGAGAGAGCACAAAAGAGAGGTGGAGAGAGAGCGCAAAAGAGAGGGCAGGAGAGAGAGCGCAAAAGAGAGGGAGAGAGAGCGCAAAAGAGAGGGGGCAGAGAGAGAGAGAGAGCTCAAAAGAGAGGGGGGAGAGAGAGCACAAAAGAGAGGGGGAGAGAGAGTGCAAAAGAGGGGAGAGAGAGCACAAAAGAGAGGTGGAGAGAGAGCGCAAAAGAGAGGGCAGGAGAGAGAGCGCAAAAGAGGGGGAGAGAGAGCACAAAAGAGAGGTGGAGAGAGAGCGCAAAAGAGAGGGCAGGAGAGAGAGCGCAAAAGAGAGGGAGAGAGAGCGCAAAAGAGAGGGGGGAGAGAGAGAGAGCTCAAAAGAGAGGGGGGAGAGAGAGAGCTCAAAAGAGAGGGGGGAGAGAGAGAGCTCAAAAGAGAGGGGGAGAGAGAGTGCAAAAGAGGGGGAAGAGAGAGCGCAAAAGAGGGGGAAGAGAGAGAGCGCAAAAGAGGGGGAAGAGAGAGAGCGCAAAAGAGGGGGAAGAGAGAGAGCGCAAAAGAGGGGGAAGAGAGTGAGCGCAAAAGAGGGGGAAGAGAGAGAGCGCAAAAGGGAGGGGGGAGAGAGAGCGCAAAAGAGAGGGAGGAGAGAGAGTTCAAAAGAGAGGGGGAGAGAGCGCAAAAGAGAGGGGGGAGAGAGAGAGCACAAAAGAAAGGGGGGAAGAGCGCAAAAGAGAGGGGGAGGGGGGCGGAGCTAGCCAGCCAAGGAAATGGCCGCGGCTTGAAACGGCTCCTGTGCCCTGTCTGGCTGAGAAGTGTCATTTCGCCATAACCGGGAGAATAAATTAGCCCCGAGGTGTTGCAAAGCACAAGTGAAGAGCGGACTGTCGGATGTGAGGTGGGGGCACGCTCGGTAACCTGTCTACAACTGCAGACACGGTGCGTGGCTGGATGGGCCTACACACACCGGAACTTTATGCAAACTACAGACGCGGCTCATATTTACAGCGGTAGCTGAGGGAGAGGTAATGTGAGAATATAGGACACTGCCTAAATAAAAACTGTCGGCTAACAAACATAACAGGAGTTCAGAGACCGCAATTGTTTAGAGGTACTTAACGGTTTTAAATACTGCGTAGCAGAGGCTCATTAATCAATGTGAGAGATTACATCCTAGCTACACGTGGATTTATGAAACATGGGTAATTCAGATCAGTAACTGAGAGACTTATATGACCAGCCTAAAGATCTGCAATAGCTAAGAACCACTTATGTGTCAGAAAGGTATTATGTGAAGCAACACTTAAGGCAAAATACCTAGCTCAAGCCTAATATGACCAATTTCAAAGGGCTCTATATGTCCTTGTTATATGTTTATAGCTGGAAGGAATAATCATCTGTGCCTACGCATCTATGCTTTGAAATTACTTGCGACACTGTTTATAGCACAAGGGGTAAAGCTTTTAACCTGATTCATAATCTGCTGGAGAGGAGGCCCACGCCATAGCCTAACGTTTGTAAGGGATTTTCAACATACCTATTATTTGTTTACTGCGCAACGCAGCAATGCCCTGTCACTGGGCTTAAATACCAAGAAATACACGTTTGGCAGTGACCTATATCGCAGCTCCTAAGCCACAATAAGTAACATAGCTCTGTGAACATCAGATCAAGGTGCTTTTGCTTGAGGCGAGCATTACTGTACAACTCATTAATGTGCTGGGTCCCCATCAGTTATTAACCTGTGTAAAAGGTATCTATAAAATACAGACTCGGACATTGAACAAGGCAAACATGTCGCCTAAAAAAATTAATAAAAAAGGGGCTGTACCAAAACAAAGAAGTCAGATTACTCCCTCAGTTAACAATTTTTTTAAATCGGTAGAGGCCAAATCTACAAGTTTAAATCCCAATGAAGACCAGGACTCTGTTGCAGCATATTCATCCTCAGACTCGGACTCTGAAACTATTACAGACACCATCACAGTGCCTAAAGCTTTATTTGAGTCACTCCCTTCGAAAAAAGATTTCTCTGCTTTAGTTCTGCAAGTTAAGCAATGTATCAAAGAGGAAATCAACGACCTAAAGAAAGAAATGTCTGAAATAGGGCACAGAGTGGAGGCAGTGGAAACCACCCAGGATACTAATACTGCGGCAATATCTGATCTACATACCACCATTCACAAACAGAATGAAGTCATACTGGGACTGGAAGAAAAAATTGATGATGCTGAAAATAGAAGCAGAAGGCAAAATATCAGAATTAGAGGTGTCCCCGAATCTATTCCGCCATCGGGCCTAGAGCAATACTTACAAGATCTCTTTAACTCTCTGAAACAAACAGATTCCCCAATAAAGATTGAGATAGATAGAGCCCATAGGGCACTTCGCCCTAAACCACTAGATACACAACCACCCAGGGACATAATTGTACGAATAACAAACTATCAGGTCAAAGAAGATCTTATGAAGCTGGCCCGTGAAAAACAACCTGTCAAGTATGAAAATGCTGATCTTCAATTTTATACAGACCTATCGCAGAGGACCCTTCTCAAAAGAAAAGAACTTAAACCTTTTACCATGCTTCTCAGGAAACTAAATATCCCATACAGATGGGGATTCCCTTTTCAGTTAATTGTTCCCTGGCAAGGAAAGAGATTCATATGCACTACACCAGGAGACGTTAAGCAAATCTGCAAAGCCCTAGATGTTACTCCTCCTGTGTTAGAGGAGGGAGAAGAGGCACAAACCCAACTCAAAACGGGACTTAGTAATAACCCACTACCTCAGAGGCGGGAGTGGCAGCAAGCACAGCAGAGAAGAACACCCAGATTGAACACGGGCACTCAAAATAGCTTGCAAGAGAAAGACGGACCCTGAGCGGGTTAAGCTGTATCCTTTTATCTATGTTTGGTTTTACAGTAATATTGTCATGCTACCATACATGTTCTTCTTTTCCAGGAAATAAATGTGAAAGACTTTCTTGTGATGAGAGACAATATGTGCTGCATAGGCAGTCTTGGTAATGTTCCAAATAGGAATTTGAGAGACTAGAGACTTTTACTTGCTAGCAATTTGTTAAGCTAATAGAAATGTCTCACTGTTAATCCTTTTTTTTCATTTCAGAAGCCGATAGGTTGGTTTAACTCAGTTTAGAATTTAATCCAGAATTGTTTATCTTATTTTTATATTTCCTTTTCCCTGTTAAAATGGGATAACCGTACAACTTTTTACTCTCAGCCAGTTGGGAGATATTCTCTCCTATAGTTAAGATAATGTATTGTACCCTTTCGACTAGGAAAGGGGCAAAATGTTTGGTTACTTATTTTTTTATAACTTTTTCTTTTCTTAAGATTACTACAATGATGCATGTGCATAACCAAGTGTGCTCGGAGTGTTTCAGAGGGAAGTATGTAAGGGCACTATCTAAATTCGGAGTCACACAGTACAAAAGTAGGTACAATGAATAGAAATACGTCACAGGCTTTCACAATTATATCACAAAATACAAAAGGGCTAAATTGCCCGAATAAACGTAGGATGGCACTTTTGGATCTTCACAAGAAAGGGGGCCAGATTCTCATGCTACAGGAGACACACTTTAAATCTAAACAAATACCCAAATTCTTTTCATCTAACTACCCACAGCTCTCACCCAGCCAAGAAAATTAATGGTGTCAGCATTTTGATTCATAAGTCACTTGCCTTTAGCAAAATACATGTAGAACAGGACAAAGAGGGCAGGTACTTATGTGTAACGGGTCTTCTTTTTGGCAAGCCCATCACATTGGTGAACTTATATGCACCCAATAGACGCCAGAGCAAATTTATTAATACAACCACCAACTCTATTTTAGCTCAGACTAAAGGTTCCTTGATCATAGCAGGCGACCTTAATGTCCCGTTAGACCCCCAGATCGACTGCTCTAACCCCACAACCAGACAAAAAATTCTGAACTTACAAAGCATCTGGAAAAATTTTACATTTCTTGGGGTGCATGACTCATGGAGATGTCTCAATCCCCCAAAAAAAAGACTTCACATTCTTCTCGATTCCCAATAGTTGTTATTCCAGATTACATTTTCGTAGATCACTTAACTCTTTCATATATAAAAACAGCTGAGATCAAACATACCACTTGGTCAGACCATTCACTGGCATTATGTGAAATAGCTTGGCCCTCAGCTCCGCTTAGACAGTACCAGTGGAGATTAGACGAGTCACTTCTCAAGGGGAAACAACAAGTAAAGAGACTAGCTAAACACATTAAATCATATTTCACAATTAACAACACACCAGATATACCCTTAACAACAATCTGGGAGGCACACAAGAGTACAATCAGGGGAGAACTCATTAAACTTAAAGCATATATAACGAGAAAGAGGAGAGAAGAATGTACCACTTTGGCCAAAGAAATTGCAGATTTAGACTACTTGCATAAGCAGTCCCCTGACAACAACCTTGTCTTGGATGACCTTAACTCAAAGCGTGCACAATTAAACAATTTCCTCCAGTTAGATGCTCAAAGACAATTATTGTCCTTCCAACAGACATTCTATAGGGAGGGAAACAAGGCAAGGAAATGGCTAGCAAGAGCTTTAAAGCATAGACAACAAAAAAAACATAATTTATGCTTACCTGATAAATTTATTTCTCTTGTAGTGTATCCAGTCCACGGATCATCCATTACTTATGGGATATTAACTCCTCCCCAACAGGAAGTGCAAGAGGATTCACCCAGCAGAGCTGCTATATAGCTCCTCCCCTAACTGCCATTACCAGTCATTCGACCGAAAACATGTAGAGAAAGGAAAACCATAGGGTGCAGTGGTGACTGTAGTTTAATGGAAAAATTACCTGCCTTAAAGTGACAGGGCGGGCCGTGGACTGGATAAACTACAAGAGAAATAAATTTATCAGGTAAGCATAAATTATGTTTTCTCTTGTTAAGTGTATCCAGTCCACGGATCATCCATTACTTATGGGATACCAATACCAAAGCTAAAGTACACGGATGACGGGAGGGACAGGCAGGCTCTTTATACGGAAGGAACCACTGCCTGAAGAACCTTTCTCCCAAAAAACAGCCTCCGAAGAAGCAAAAGTGTCAAATTTGTAAAATTTGGAAAAAGTATGAAGAGAAGACCAAGTTGCAGCCTTGCAAATCTGTTCAACAGAAGCCTCATTCTTAAAGGCCCAAGTGGAAGCCACAGCTCTAGTAGAATGTGCTGTAATTCTTTCAGGAGGCTGCTGTCCAGCAGTCTCATAGGCTAACCGTATTATGCTACGAAGCCAAAAGGAGAGAGAGGTAGCCGAAGCTTTTTGACCTCTCCTCTGACCAGAATAAACGACAAACAGGGAAGACGTTTGTCGAAAATCCTTAGTTGCCTGTAGATAAAATTTCAGGGCACGGACTACATCTAGATTGTGTAGCAGACGTTCCTTTTTCGAAGAAGGATTAGGACACAAAGATGGAACCACAATCTCTTGATTGATATTCCTGTTAGTGACCACCTTAGGTAGGAACCCAGGTTTAGTACGCAGAACTACCTTGTCTGAATGAAAAATCAGATAAGGAGAATCACAATGTAAGGCAGATAACTCAGAGACTCTTCGAGCCGAGGAAATCGCCATTAAAAACAGAACTTTCCAAGATAACAACTTGATATCAATGGAATGAAGGGGTTAAAACGGAACCCCCTGTAAAACATTAAGAACTAAGTTCAAACTCCATGGTGGAGCAACAGTTTTAAACACAGGCTTGATCCTAGCTAAAGCCTGACAAAAAGCTTGAACGTCCGGAACTTCTGACAGACGTTTGTGTAAAAGAATGGACAGAGCTGAAATCTGTCCCTTTAAGGAACTAGCGGATAAACCCTTTTCTAAACCTTCTTGTAGAAAAGACAATATCCTCGGAATCCTAACCTTACTCCATGAGTAACTCTTGGATTCGCACCAATATAAGTATTTGCGCCATATCTTATGGTAAATCTTTCTGGTAACAGGTTTCCTAGCCTGTATTAAGGTATCAATAACTGACTCAGAAAACCCACGTCTTGATAAAATCAAGCGTTCAATTTCCAAGCAGTCAGCTTCAGAGAAATTAGATTTTGATGTTTGAAGGGACCCTGGATCAGAAGGTCCTGTTTCAGAGGTAGCGACCAAGGTGGACAGGATGACATGTCCACTAGATCTGCATACCAAGTCCTGCGTGGCCATGCAGGTGCTATTAGAATCACTGATGCTCTCTCCTGTTTGATTCTGGCAATCAATCGAGGAAGCATCGGGAAGGGTGGAAACACATAAGCCATCCCGAAGGTCCAAGGTGCTGTCAAAGCATCTATCAGAACCGCTCCCGGATCCCTGGATCTGGACCCGTAACGAGGAAGCTTGGCGTTCTGTCGAGACGCCATGAGATCTATCTCTGGTTTGCCCCAACGTCGAAGTATTTGGGCAAAGACCTCCGGATGAAGTTCCCACTCCCCCGGATGAAAAGTCTGACGACTTAAGAAATCCGCCTCCCAGTTCTCCACTCCCGGGATGTGGATTGCTGACAGGTGGCAAGAGTGAGACTCTGCCCAGCGAATTATCTTTGATACTTCCATCATTGCTAGGGAGCTTCTTGTCCCTCCCTGATGGTTGATGTAAGCTACAGTCATGATGTTGTCCGACTGAAACCTGATGAACCCCCGAGTTGTTAACTGGGGCCAAGCCAGAAGGGCATTGAGAACTGCTCTCAATTCCAGAATGTTTATTGGTAGGAGACTCTCCTCCTGATTCCATTGTCCCTGAGCCTTCAGAGAATTCCAGACAGCGCCCCAACCTAGTAGGCTGGCGTCTGTTGTTACAATTGTCCAGTCCGGCCTGCTGAATGGCATCACCCTGGACAGATGTGGCCGAGAAAGCCACCATAGAAGAGAATTTCTGGTCTCTTGATCCAGATTCAGAGTAGGGGACAAGTCTGAGTAATCCCCATTCCACTGACTTAGCATGCACAATTGCAGCGGTCTGAGATGTAGGCGTGCAAAGGGTACTATGTCCATTGCTGCTACCATTAAGCCGATCACCTCCATGCATTGAGCTACTGACGGGTGTTGAATGGAATGAAGGACACGGCATGCATTTTGAAGCTTTGTTAACCTGTCTTCTGTCAGGTAAATCTTCATTTCTACAGAATCTATAAGAGTCCCCAAGAAGGGAACTCTTGTGAGTGGAAAGAGAGAACTCTTCTTTTCGTTCACCTTCCATCCATGCGACCTTAGAAATGCCAGTACTAACTCTGTATGAGACTTGGCAGTTTGAAAGCTTGAAGCTTGTATCAGAATGTCGTCTAGGTACGGAGCTACCGCAATTCCTCGTGGTCTTAGTACCGCCAGAAGAGCACCCAGAACCTTTGTGAAGATTCTCGGAGCCGTAGCCAATCCGAATGGAAGAGCTACAAACTGGTAATGCCTGTCTAGAAAGGCAAACCTTAGATACCGGTAATGATCTTTGTGAATCGGTATGTGAAGGTAAGCATCCTTTAAATCCACTGTGGTCATGTACTGACCCTTTTGGATCATGGGTAAAATTGTCCGAATAGTTTCCATTTTGAACGATGGAACTCTTAGGAATTTGTTTAGGATCTTTAAATCCAAGATAGGCCTGAAAGTTCCCTCTTTTTTGGGAACCACAAACAGATTTGAGTAAAACCCTTGTCCTTGTTCCGACCGCGGAACCGGATGGATCACTCCCATTAATAAAAGATCTTGTACGCAGCGTAGAAACGCCTCTTTCTTTATTTGGTTTGTTGACAACCTTGACAGATGAAATCTCCCTCTTGGGGGAGAGAATTTGAAGTCTAGAAGGTATCCCTGAGATATGATCTCTAACGCCCAGGGATCCTGGACATCTCTTGCCCAAGCCTGGGCGAAGAGAGAAAGTCTGCCCCCCACTAGATCCGTTCCCGGATCGGGGGCCCTCGATTCATGCTGTCTTAGGGGCAGCAGCAGGTTTCCTGGCCTGCTTGCCCTTGTTCCAGGACTGGTTAGGTCTCCAGCCTTGTCTGTAGCGAGCAACAGCTCCTTCCTGTTTTGGTGCAGAGGAAGTTGATGCTGCTCCTGCTTTGAAATTACGAAAGGAACGAAAATTAGACTGTCTAGCCTTAGGTTTGGCTCTGTCTTGAGGCAGGGCATGGCCTTTACCTCCTGTAATGTCAGCGATAATTTCTTTCAACCCGGGCCCGAATAAGGTCTGCCCTTTGAAAGGTATATTAAGCAATTTAGATTTAGAAGTAACGTCAGCTGACCAGGATTTTAGCCACAGTGCTCTGCGTGCCTGAATGGCGAATCCGGAATTCTTAGCCGTAAGTTTAGTTAAATGTACTACGGCATCTGAAATAAATGAGTTAGCTAACTTAAGGGCTTTAAGCTTGTGTGTAATCTCATCTAATGGAGCTGATTCAAGTGTCTCTTCCAGAGACTCAAACCAAAATGCTGCTGCAGCCGTGACAGGCGCAATGCATGCAAGAGGTTGCAATATAAAACCTTGTTGAACAAACATTTTCTTAAGGTAACCCTCTAACTTTTTATCCATTGGATCTGAAAAGGCACAGCTACCCTCAACCGGGATAGTGGTACGCTTAGCTAAAGTAGAAACTGCTCCCTCCACCTTAGGGACCATTTGCCATAAGTCCCGTGTGGTGGCGTCTATTGGAAACATCTTTCTAAATATCGGAGGGGGTGAGAACGGCACACCGGGTCTATCCCACTCCTTAGTAACAATTTCAGTAAGTCTCTTAGGTATAGGAAAAACGTCAGTACTCGCCGGTACCGCAAAATATTTATCCAACCTACACATTTTCTCTGGTATTGCAACTGTGTTACAATCATTCAGAGCCGCTAACACCTCCCCTAGTAATACACAGAGGTTTTCCAGCTTAAATTTAAAAACATAATTTATGCTTACCTGATAAATTCCTTTCTTCTGTAGTGTGATCAGTCCACGGGTCATCATTACTTCTGGGATATTACTCCTCCCCAACAGGAAGTGCAAGAGGATTCACCCAGCAGAGCTGCATATAGCTCCTCCCCTCTACGTCACTCCCAGTCATTCGACCAAGGACCAACGAGAAAGGAAAAGCCAAGGGTGAAGTGGTGACTGGAGTATAAATTAAAAAATATTTACCTGCCTTAAAAACATGGCGGGCCGTGGACTGATCACACTACAGAAGAAAGGAATTTATCAGGTAAGCATAAATTATGTTTTCTTCTGTTAAGTGTGATCAGTCCACGGGTCATCATTACTTCTGGGATACCAATACCAAAGCAAAAGTACACGGATGACGGGAGGGATAGGCAGGCTCTTTATACAGAAGGAACCACTGCCTGAAGAACCTTTCTCTCAAAAATAGCCTCCGATGAAGCAAAAGTGTCAGATTTGTAAAATTTGGAAAAAGTATGAAGCGAAGACCAAGTTGCAGCCTTGCAAATCTGTTCAACAGAGGCCTCATTCTTGAAGGCCCAAGTGGAAGCCACAGCTCTAGTAGAATGAGCTGTAATTCTTTCAGGAGGCTGCTGTCCAGCAGTCTCATAAGCTAAACGAATTATGCTACGAAGCCAAAAAGAAAGAGAGGTAGCGGAAGCTTTTTGACCTCTCCTCTGCCCAGAGTAAATGACAAACAGAGAAGACGTTTGTCGAAATTCCTTAGTTGCCTGTAAGTAAAATTTTAGAGCACGGACTACATCCAGGTTGTGCAGTAGACGTTCCTTCTTTGAAGAAGGATTTGGGCATAAAGAAGGAACAACAATCTCTTGATTGATATTCCTGTTAGTAACTACCTTAGGTAAGAACCCAGGTTTAGTACGCAGGACTACCTTATCCGAATGAAAAATCAAATAAGGAGAATCACAATGTAAGGCTGATAATTCAGAGACTCTTTGAGCCGAGGAAATAGCCATTAAAAATAGAACTTTCCAAGATAACAACTTTATATCAATGGAATGAAGGGGTTCAAACGGAACGCCCTGTAAAACATTAAGAACAAGGTTTAAACTCCATGGTGGAGCAACAGTTTTAAACACAGGCTTAATCCTGGTCAAAGCCTGACAAAAAGCCTGGACGTCAGGAACTTCTGACAGACGTTTGTGTAACAGAATGGACAGAGCTGAGATCTGTTCCTTTAATGAACTAGCAGATAAACCCTTTTCTAAACCTTCTTGTAGAAAAGACAATATCCTAGGAATCCTAACCTTACTCCAAGAGTAACCTTTGGATTCACACCAATATAGGTATTTACGCCATATCTTATGGTAAATCTTTCTGGTAACAGGTTTCCTAGCCTGTATTAAGGTATCAATAACTGACTCAGAAAACCCACGTCTTGATAAAATCAAGCGTTCAATTTCCAAGCAGTCAGCTTCAGAGAAGTTAGATTTTGATGTTTGAAGGGACCCTGTATCAGAAGGTCCTGCTTCAGAGGTAGAGACCAAGGTGGACAGGATGACATGTCCACCAGGTCTGCATACCAAGTCCTGCGTGGCCACGCAGGTGCTATTAGAATCACTGATGCTCTCTCTTGTTTGATTCTGGCAATCAATCGAGGAAGCAACGGGAAGGGTGGAAACACGTAAGCCATCCTGAAGTCCCAAGGTGCTGTCAGAGCATCTATCAGGACTGCTCCTGGATCCCTGGATCTGGACCCGTAACGAGGAAGCTTGGCGTTCTGTCGAGACGCCATAAGATCTATCTCTGGTTTGCCCCAACGTCGCAGTATTTGGGCAAAGACCTCCGGATGAAGTTCCCACTCCCCCGGATGAAAAGTCTGACGACTTAAGAAATCCGCCTCCCAGTTCTCCACTCCCGGGATGTGGATTGCTGACAGGTGGCAAGAGTGAGACTCTGCCCAGAGAATTATCTTTGATACTTCCATCATAGCTAGGGAGCTTCTTGTCCCTCCCTGATGGTTGATGTAAGCAACAGTCGTGATGTTGTCCGACTGAAACCTGATGAACCCCCGAGTTGTCAACTGGGGCCAAGCCAGAAGGGCATTGAGAACTGCTCTCAATTCCAGAATGTTTATTGGCAGGAGACTCTCCTCCTGACTCCATTGTCCCTGAGCCTTCAGAGAATTCCAGACGGCACCCCAACCTAGAAAGCTGGCGTCTGTTGTTACAATTGTCCAGTCTGGTCTGCTGAACGGCATCCCCCTGGACAGATGTGGCCGAGAAAGCCACCATAGAAGAGAATTTCTGGTCTCTTGATCCAGATTCAGAGAAGGGGATAAGTCTGAGTAATCCCCATTCCACTGACTTAGCATGCACAGTTGCAGTGGTCTGAGGTGTAAGCGTGCAAAGGGTACTATGTCCATTGCCGCTACCATTAAGCCGATTACCTCCATGCATTGAGCCACTGACGGGTGTTGAATGGAATGTAGGGTGCGGCAAGCACTTTGAAGTCTTGTTAGCCTGTCCTCTGTCAGGTAAATCTTCATTTCTACAGAATCTATAAGAGTCCCCAGGAAGGGAACTCTTGTGAGTGGAACGAGTGAACTCTTCTTTTCGTTCACCTTCCATCCATGTGACCTTAGAAATGCCAGCACTAACTCTGTATGAGACTTGGCAGTTTGAAAGCTTGAAGCTTGTATCAGAATGTCGTCTAGGTATGGAGCTACCGAGATTCCCCGCGGTCTTAGTACCGCCAGAAGAGCACCCAGAACCTTTGTGAAGATTCTTGGAGCTGTAGCCAATCCGAATGGAAGAGCCACAAACTGGTAATGCCCGTCTAGGAAGGCAAACCTTAGGTACCGATAATGATCTTTGTGAATCGGTATGTGAAGGTAAGCATCCTTTAAATCTACAGTAGTCATGTACTGACCCTCTTGGATCATAGGTAAAATTGTCCGAATAGTCTCCATCTTGAACGATGGAACTCTTAGGAATTTGTTTAGGATCTTTAAGTCCAGGATTGGTCTGAAAGTTCCCTCTTTTTTGGGAACCACAAACAGATTTGAGTAAAACCCCTGTCCCTGTTCCGATCGTGGAACTGGATGGATTACTCCCATTAACAAGAGCTCTTGTACGCAGCGTAGAAACGCCTCTTTCTTTGTCTGGATTGTTGACAATCTTGACAGATGAAATCTCTCTCTTGGAGGAGAGTATTTGAAGTCCAGAAGGTATCCCTGAGATATTATCTCTAGCGCCCAGGGATCCTGGACATCTCTTGCCCAAGCCTGGGCGAAGAGAGAAAGTCTGCCCCCCACTAGATCCGATCCCGGATCGGGGGCCCTCAATTCATGCTGTTTTAGGGGCAGCAGCAGGTTTCCTGGCCTGCTTGCCCTTGTTCCAGGACTGGTTAGGTTTCCAGCCTTGTCTGTAGCGAGCAACAGCTCCTTCCTGTTTTGGAGGAAGTTGATGCTGCTCCTGCTTTGAAATTACGAAAGGAACGAAAATTAGACTGTCTAGCCTTAACTTTGGCTTTGTCCTGAGGCAGGGCATGGCCTTTACCTCCTGTAATGTCAGCGATAATCTCTTTCAACCCGGGCCCGAATAAGGTCTGCCCTTTGAAAGGTATATTAAGCAATTTAGACTTAGAAGTAACATCAGCTGACCAGGATTTTAGCCACAGCGCCCTGCGTGCCTGAATGGCGAATCCTGAATTCTTCGCCGTAAGTTTAGTAAGATGTACTACGGCCTCCGAAATGAATGAATTAGCTAGTTTAAGGACTCTAAGCCTGTCCGTAATGTCGTCCAGAGTAGCTGAACCAATGTTCTCTTCCAGAGACTCAATCCAGAATGCCGCTGCAGCCGTGATCGGCGCAATGCATGCAAGGGGTTGCAATATAAAACCTTGTTGAACAAACATTTTCTTAAGGTAACCCTCTAACTTTTTATCCATTGGATCTGAAAAAGCACAGCTATCCTCCACCGGGATAGTGGTACGCTTAGCTAAGGTAGAAACTGCTCCCTCCACCTTAGGGACCGTTTGCCATAAGTCCCTTGTGGTGGCGTCTATTGGAAACATTTTTCTAAATATCGGAGGGGGTGAGAACGGCACACCGGGTCTATCCCACTCCTTAGTAACAATTTCAGTAAGTCTCTTAGGTATAGGAAAAACCTCAGTACTCGTCGGTACCGCAAAATATTTATCCAACCTACACATTTTCTCTGGTATTGCAACTGTGTTACAATCATTCAGAGCCGCTAACACCTCCCCTAGTAATACACGGAGGTTTTCCAGTTTAAATTTAAAATTTGAAATATCTGAATCCAGTCTGTTTGGATCAGAACCGTCACCCACAGAATGAAGTTCTCCGTCCTCATGTTCTGCCACCTGTGACGCAGTGTCTGACATGGCCCTAATATTATCAGCGCACTCTGTTCTCACCCCAGAGTGATCACGCTTACCTCTTAGTTCTGGTAATTTAGCCAAAACCTCAGTCATAACAGTAGCCATATCCTGTAATGTGATTTGTAATGGCCGCCCAGATGTACTCAGCGCTACAATATCACGCACCTCCCTCTGAGCGGGAGATGTAGGTACTGACACGTGAGGCGAATTAGTCGGCATAACTCTCCCCTCGTTGTTTGGTGAAATTTGTTCAATTTGTACAGATTGACTTTTATTTAAAGTAGCATCAATACAGTTAGTACATAAATTTCTATTGGGCTCCACTTTGGCATTGCAACAAATGACACAGGTATCATCCTCTGAATCAGACATGTTTAACACACTAGCAAATAAACTTGCAACTTGGAAATACAATTCAATTAGAATAATATTAAAACGTACTGTGCCTTTAAGAAGCACAGAAGATCTATGACAGTTGAAAATTAATACATTGAAACAGTTATAGCCTCAATCCTTGTAAACAACACAACTTTAGCAAAGGTTTAATCCCATTAGCAAAGATAACAAATTCTGAAAGCAGGAAACAAATTACAGAATAAACGTTTTTTATCTCAGTCAAACTACAATTCTCACAGCTCTGCTGAGAGAAATTACCTCCCTCAAAATAAGTTTTGAAGACCCCTGAGCTCTGTAGAGATGAACCGGATCATGCAGGGAATACAATGAGTTGCTGACTGAAATATTTGATGCGTAGTAAAAGCGCCAAAAAAACGGCCCCTCCCCCTCACACACAGCAGTGAGGGAGAACAGAAACTGTCAGAAAACAGATTAAGCAACTGCCAAGTGGAAAAATAGTGCCCAAACATTTATTCACTCAGTACCTCAGTAAATGAAAACGATTTTACATTCCAGCAAAAACGTTAAACATAATCTCTAGTTATTAAACAGCTTTATGTATTTCTTACAGTGTAATTCTAGTGAAGTACCATTCCCCAGAATACTGAAGTGTAAAGTATACATACATGACATTATATCGGTATGGCAGGATTTTCTCATCAATTCCATTGTCAGAAAATAAAAGCTGCTACATACCTCTATGCAGATTCATCTGCCCGCTGTCCCCTGATCTGAAGTTTACCTCTCCTCAGATGGCCGAGAAACAGCAATATGATCTTAACTACTCCGGCTAAAATCATAGCAAAAACTCTGGTAGATTCTTCTTCAAACTCTGCCAGAGAGGTAATAACACACTCCGGTGCTATTTTAAAATAACAAACTTTTGATTGAAGATATAAAACTAAGTATAATCACCATAGTCCTCTCACACATCCTATCTAGTCGTTGGGTGCAAGAGAATGACTGGGAGTGACGTAGAGGGGAGGAGCTATATGCAGCTCTGCTGGGTGAATCCTCTTGCACTTCCTGTTGGGGAGGAGTAATATCCCAGAAGTAATGATGACCCGTGGACTGATCACAATTAACAGAAGAAATTTGAAATATCTGAATCCAGTTTGTTTGGATCAGAACCGTCACCCGCAGAATGAAGCTCTCCGTCCTCATGTTCTGCAAATTGTGACGCAGTGTCTGACATGGCCCTAATATTATCAGCGCACTCTGTTCTCACCCCAGAGTGATCACGCTTACCTCTTAGTTCTGGTAATTTAGCCAAAACTTCAGTCATAACAGTAGCCATATCCTGTAATGTGATTTGTAATGGCCGCCCAGATGTACTCGGCGCTACAATATCACGCACCTCCCGAGCGGGAGATGCAGGTACTGACACGTGAGGCGAGTTAGTCGGCATAACTCTCCCCTCGTTGTTTGGTGAAATATGTTCAATTTGTACAGATTGACTTTTATTTAAAGTAGCATCAATACAGTTAGTACATAAATTTCTATTGGGCTCCACTTTGGCTTTAGCACATATAGCACAGATATCTTCCTCTGAATCAGACATGTTTAACACACTAGCAAATAAACTAGCAACTTGGAAATACTTTTCAAGTAATTTACTATAATATGAAAACGTACTGTGCCTATAAGAAGCACAGAAAAAGTTATGACAGTTGAAAATTAATAAACTGAAAAGTTATAGCATCAAATCTTTGTAAAAAACACAATTTTAGCAAAGGATTGCTCCCATTAGCAAAGGATAACTAACCCTGATAGCAGAAAAAAAAAAAAAAAAAAAATACAGAAATAAACGTTTTTTTTATCACAGTCAACTACAATCTCACAGCTCTGCTGTGAGTGATTACCTCACTCAAAACAAGTTTTGAAGACCCCTGAGTTCTGAACCGGATCATGTAGGGAAGACAATAAACTTCTGACTGAATTTTTTGATGCGTAGCAAAAGCACCTCTCCCCCTCACACATAACAGTGAGAGAGATCAGTAAACTGTCATAAATTAAATAAAACGACTGCCAAGTGGAAAAAAATAGTGCCCAAAACATTTTTTCACCCAGTACCTCAGAAAATTAAACGATTTTACATGCCAGCAAAAAACGTTTAACATTAATAAATTGAGTGTTATTAAAAAGCCTGTTGCTAGTCCCTGCAAATTAGGCTAAAGTTTTATGCATACAGTATAATTCCAGTGAAGTGCCATTCCCCAGAATACTGAAGTGTAAAATATACATACATGACAGCCTGATACCAGTTGCTGCTACTGCATTTAAGGCTGAGTTTACATTATATCGGTATGGCAGAATTTTCTCATCAATTCCATTGTCAGAAAATAATAAGCTGCTACATACCTCTTTGCAGATTAATCTGCCCACTGTCCCCTGATCTGAAGTTTACCTCTCCTCAGATGGCCGAGAAACAGCAATATGATCTTAACTACTCCGGCTAAAATCATAGAAAAACTCAGGTAGATTCTTCTTCAAATTCTACCAGAGAAGGAATAACACACTCCGGTGCTATTATAAAATAACAAACTTTTGATTGAAGGTATGAAACTAAGTATAATCACCACAGTCCTCTCACACATCCTATCTATTCGTTGGGTGCAAGAGAATGACTGGTAATGGCAGTTAGGGGAGGAGCTATATAGCAGCTCTGCTGGGTGAATCCTCTTGCACTTCCTGTTGGGGAGGAGTTAATATCCCATAAGTAATGGATGATCCGTGGACTGGATACACTTAACAAGAGAAACATATATACACTCCATTAAAAATGAGTCAGGAAAACGGTCAGAAGACACTCATAAAATAGCCGAAGTTTTTAAATCTTTTTATCATAAACTTTACAACTTATTCCCAGATAGGGAAGACACCACTACCTTTCTAGTATACAAATACCACAACTGAGTAGCGAGCAAAGAGAGACCCTGAACCAACCCTTTACCATTAAAGAAGTATTAGATGCTATACGTACCCTGAAAGCTAGCAAAGCGCGGGGGCCCGGATGGTTTCTCGGGCCTGTATTATAAAACCTTTTCAAAATATCTTGCCCCGCACTTAACCTCTTTATTCAATCACATAGCAGAAGGTCATGAATTCCCCGATACTATGTTGCAAGCACATATCTCAGTATTAGAAAAACCGGGCAGGGTGCCTGATGTCCCCGCCAACTTTAGACCAATATCCCTGCTCAACACAGACTTGAAACTTTATGCAAAATTTTTGGCCTCTCGCATAAATCAATTTCTCCCAGAACTAATCCATCAAGATCAGGCAGGCTTCGTGCCTAACAGAGAGGCGAAAGACAACACTGTGAAAGTACTTAATCTCATAGACCTTGTTTCCATAACTAATATACCAGCCCTTTTCCTCTCCACTGACGCCGAAAAGGCATTCGACAGACTTGACTGGACCTATTTACGAGCGACTCTTAGTAGATTTAATTTCCCAGACCAGTTTATCCAAAGAATTATGGCCCTATACTCTAATCCAACAGCACAGGTGAGAGTGAATGGGACGCTTTCTGAGTCCTTTGAAATCAGAAACGGGTCGAGACAGGGCTGCCCCTTATCCCCATTGTTATTTATTTTATCACTTGAACCACTCGCAATTAGAATTAGAGAGAATCCGCACATCAAGGGAATTATAGCAGGCACTAGACAACATAAAATGGCAATTTACGCAGACGACCTCCTACTGATGATAACTGACCCACTTAGATCTATCACACATGCAATGACTGAGCTTTCCTCTTTTGGCAGGGTATCCAATTTTTTGGTTAGCATGACAAAGTCGGAATTCTTACCGATTAAGATTCCCCAACAGACGCTAGAGGACATCAGAGCACTCTGCCCCTTAAAAGTACAAATCAACCGTCTTAAATATCTGGGAGTCTTTCTGACTCCAAACAGCCAATCAACACGCAAACACAACTATGGGGAACTAATTAATGAGTTTCAATCCCTAACCTCTTCTTGGCTCCTAAAAAATATTACGTGGTTGGGTAGAATCCAAGCAGCTAAGATGGTACTACTACCTAAAGCATTGTACATCCTACAGACCGTACCGGTCCAGCACATTTCCAGGGAAGTAGATATCTTGCAAAAAATATTGAATGATTACATTTGGAGACGTAGACCACCACGTATTAATAAAAGCACGATTTATAAAGTTCCTGAGCAAGGCGGTCTGGGGGTCCCACACCTTAACTCATATAAACTTGCGATCTCTCTTCAGCGTGTCTTGGAGTGGTGCAGTTATGAGGGAGATAGATCTAAGGGGTGGGTACAAATAGAAACAAATATGGCAGACACAACCCACTTAGGAAACAAATGCTGGAATATTCAGGCACTGGGGAATCCTACTATCTCCCAGTCCTCCATGTCTAACGAGACCTGGAGAGACTGGTTACGTCCTTAAGGCGTACCCAAAAATTTCTTCAAAATATTCCCCACTTACAAACTTATTACTTAATCCAGAGTTCCCTCCAGGACTTGCACAGGAGAAGGGTATACATGCCACACAAACTTACCCAGTACAGATTCACACTTTATTAGAAAACAACAAGGTAAAATCCAAACAACAAATTGACTCATTATCAATACCTTTTTTTGCCTCCTGGTTTAATTACCATCAGGCGAGACATTTTCTACTCACACATAAAAGTAAAGCAGACTTTATGCGACCTTTGACAAGATTCGAGCAAGCATGCTTGAGTGATTTAAAAGGTCTCAGATCGGTTTCTACGCTATACAAGATGGTATTGGAGAATAGATTTCCGAATCTACCTTCATACACTGCTGGGTGGGATAAAGAGCTAGAAACGACTACACTCACTAAAGATTGGCAGTCAAGATTTGAGAATCTATCGCACTCAGCTCATTCTGCAAGAGCAAAAGAGACAAATATTAAAGTCTGTATGCGGTGGTACATGACCCCAGCCAAAATTAAGCGCATTCTTAGAGGGAGTTCAGACGCCTGTTGGAGGGGTTGCGGCCTACCAGGACATATGACACATATCTGGTGGGACTGTGAACCTATCAGAAATTTTTGGTCAGCAATCTTTCAAGAAATTAATGCAGTCTTACACACACAAATTAACCCGAGCATAGAATTAGCACTTCTCCACAATGATCCTCCCATAACATGCAAAATTCGCAAACAGCTGTTTAATATTATGTTAAACACGGCAAGACAAATGATACCCAGATGTTGGAAAACAACCAAAATTCCCACTATTGGTGACTGGGAGAAATTGGTCAACTCAGATATAGTGTTAGAAAGATTTCATTATCTCCAAGTAGGAGGATTAGCCTTTTTTGAGGACATGCTTCTTTTATGGGAGTCATATAAATATAAGCCCAAGTAGGATTGACATGAATGGTCTCAGCCATATATGCTATATAATAGCTTCTTATAGCAGGAACTCGTTACTTCCCAAAAAGCGTTAACTTAGCTATAGGGTAGCAACATCTCTGACACCCGAGCACATGAGTCACTCCTTTTAATAATGTAACCTATTATGTTGATGTCTTTGTTTTTGTTTTGTTCTTTTTGTTTTTTGTTTTTCCTTTTTCTTCTGTTTCAAATGAAGTTTGGTATTGATGCGAAGTGGTTTTGTTAACTAGAGGTCTAGCCATATGCACCCTGATTGATGTAACACCTTTATGCAAAGGTCCTGCACTCAAGAGCATAAGCAAACAAAGATAAGCGATTTAATGGAGTTATATTCTCTCGGTTTGCCAAAGACATTAGCCCAGATGAATAGACTAAAACTCACATGGACTGGCTGCTTGAATTCAGGTGCATGGGAGGTTTTCTTTGTACCTCTATGGCCTAAACACTGTGTAATTGCAACATGCTAACCTTTATTGTTGGAAAAATGCTTTGTTGTATTTCATGCATATAACTTAATAAAAAATAAATATTAAAAAAAAAAAAAAGAGAGGGGGAGAGAGAGCGCAAAAGAGGGGGGAGAGAGAGCGCAAAAGAGAGGGGGGAGAGAGAGCGCAAAAGAGAGGGGAGAGAGAGCGCAAAAGAGAGGGGAGAGAGAGCGCAAAAGAGAGGGGAGAGAGAGCGCAAAAGAGAGGGGGAGAGAGAGAGCGCAAAAGAGAGGGAGAGAGAGCGCAAAAGAGAGGGGGGAGAGAGCACAAAAGAGAGGGGGGAGAGAGCACAAAAGAGAGGGCGGGAGAGAGAGCGCAAAAGAGAGGGCGGGAGAGAGAGCGCAAAAGAGAGGGAGAGAGAGCGCAAAAGAGAGGGCGGGAGAGAGAGCGCAAAAGAGAGGGCGGGAGAGAGAGCGCAAAAGAGAGGGCGGGAGAGAGAGAGAGCAAAAGAGGGGGATGAGAGAGAGCGCAAAAGAGGGGGAAGAGAGAGAGCGCAAAAGAGGGGGAAGAGAGAGAGAGCGCAAAAGAGGGGGAAGAGAGAGAGAGCGCAAAAGAGAGGGGGGAGAGAGAGAGCGCAAAAGAGAGGGGGGAGAGAGAGCGCAAAAGAGAGGGGGGAGAGAGAGAGCGCAAAAGAGAGGGGGAGAGAGCGCAAAAGAGGGGGATGAGAGAGAGCGCAAAAGAGGGGGAAGAGAGAGAGCGCAAAAGAGGTGGAAGAGAGAGAGCGCAAAAGAGAGGGGGGAGAGAGAGAGCGCAAAAGAGAGGGGGAGAGAGAGAGCGCAAAAGAGAGGGGGAGAGAGAGAGCGCAAAAGAGAGGGGGGAGAGAGAGAGCACAAAAGAAAGGGGGGAAGAGCGCAAAAGAGAGGGGGGAGAGAGAGCACAAAAGAGAGGGGGGAGAGAGAGCACAAAAGAGAGGGGGGAGAGAGCGCAAAAGAGAGGGGGGATAGAGCGCAAAAGAGAGGGGGGATAGAGCGCAAAAGAGAGGGGGAGAGAGAGCGCAAAAGAGAGGGGGAGAGAAAGCGCAAAAGAGAGGGGGGGAGAGAGCGCAAAAGAGAGGGGGAGAGAGCGCAAAAGGGAGGGGAGAGAGAGCGCAAAAGGGAGGGGAGAGAGAGAGGGGGGAGAGAGCACAAAAGAGAGGGGGGAGAGAGCACAAAAGAGATGGGGGAGAGAGAGAGCGCAAAATAGATGGGGGAGAGAGCGCAAAAGAGAGGGGGAGAGAGAGCGCAAAAGAGAGGGGGAGAGAGAGAGCGCAAAAGAGAGGGGGAGAGAGCGCAAAAGAGAGGGGGAGAGAGCGCAAAAGAGAGGGGGAGAGAGAGAGTGCAAAAGAGAGGGGGAGAGAGAGAGTGCAAAAGAGAGGGGGAGAGAGAGAGAGTGCAAAAGAGAGGGGGAGAGAGATCAAAAGAGAGGGGGGAGAGAGAGAGAGAGCGCAAAAGAGAGGGGGAGAGAGAGAGCGCAAAAGAGAGGGGGAGAGGGGGGAGAGAGAGCTTAAAAGAGAGGGGGGAGAGAGAGAGCAAAAGAGAGGGGGGAGAGAGAGCAAAAGAGAGGGGGAGGGAGAGAGCGCAAGGGGTGGGACCGCTGTACTGCAAAAAATGACCCGTGTGAACGGGCTTTAGAACTAGTATATATATATATATATATATATATATATATATATATATCGATTGTCATTGGCTCACCCATGTTTTCAGTCAGCAAACAGTAGTGCATTGCTGCTCATTTAGCAAAGCATACCAAGAGAACAAAAAAATTGATAATAGGAGTAAATAAGTAAGTTGCTCAAAATTGTATGTTCTATCTGAATTATGAAAGAAAAAAAATGGGTTTCATATTCCTTTAATTATGGAATGACCTCCCTCACACTTTAAAAACTTCCCCAAGCCTAAAATCCTTTAAGAGATCCCTCTATACATATCTCAAAACAGAATGCTCCTGTCATGGTTGATTAAATATTTCGTACCTGCTCTATGTTAAATGTTTGCATATATTGTGTATTATTATTGTTTTTGTATTTTATTGTACCCTATTGTATCAATGCAATGTTTTGTGATCCCAGGACATACTTGAAAACGAGAGAAATCTCAATGTATCCTTCCTGGTAAAATATTTTATAAATAAATAAATAAATATTTCAAATCACCTACAATTCACCTGTTATTCATCTCTTTGTGAATAGAGCCCTATATATCCATATTCTATTAATTTTTGCAGCAAATCCGTACAAAGAAGTATCAATAAATTGTTTATATATAAAACAAATTTATAAAATACATATATACACACCTATACAGTTTACACTTCTAATAATGCATTACTGTTCATTGTTACAGAAGGGAGTTCAAATTGAATGCCTGGATGTACTAATATACCCCAAAACCTCCTATTGTTAAAAGAAAATAAAACAGTAAAAGTAACTTTCGGAAATGGCAGGGGTCCATTGCTTGGACAGTGGGAGTCTGGTGAACAGCAGAAATCTCTATTATTGCAACATTAGGTACAGTAGTTTGATCTTGGTTAGAAAATCCAGGAGCTCAGCTGGTTGGCAGGTTTGTATGACAAAGCATAGCTACCCCTGCAATTTTACTGCCTGCCTATCTCTGCACAACAGGATTTAGGTTTTTTTTCCGAAAAGACTTCCTAAAAACAAGTTTAAAAATAATAAACAAAAAAGTAAATTAATCCTTAAACACAATTAGCACTCAACAAAAACATTATGTTTATACATTATGTCATAATTATATCTGAGTCACTAAGTTGAACATTAAAATGTTAGTGTTTAGTATCTCAAAAAAACTCAATAGAGATATTGCATTTTTGCAAGAGGTTAGATTATCCACAGTAGAACTAGCTAAGTTAAAAGTTAATTGGGTAAAAGAGGTATTTGCCACGCCATGTAAGGAGAGGAAGAAAGGTGTTGTTATTTTGTTAAGTAAAAGTTTGGATTATAAGATTATAGAGGTAAAATTAGATGATAATGCACATTATCTTATAATACAATTAGAAATCAGGGGAAAGATTTACACATTATGTAGTGTTTATGGACTGAATAACTTGGACACGGAATTCTGGGGGAAACTACAGGCTCTTCTGCTAAATTATGTAGAGACAAATTTAATAATTGCTGGAGATTTTAATTTAACACCCAAATTCCCAATAGACAGGAAAAGTGTAAAAGGTAGAGGGAAGGACTATAGAATAACAAAGGAAATGAGAACCCTACATACATTTAAAAAAACACTTAAACTATCTGACATTTGGCGTTTACAGTATCCAGATGCTAAAGGTTTTACCTGTTTATCTAAATCATTATCATCATTGTCTAGAATTGACTACATCTTGGTATCTGATTCAGTTCTTAGAATGGAATCTAAAGCCGATATAAAGGATTTTGCAATTTCAGATCATGCCCCAATTACACTCGAATTAGTTCTAGACGATATAAACTCTAGAAGCTATAAGAGAAACTCCTTTTTTTCCCCTAAATATATGCTTAAAAATGCGTCTTTTGTATCGATGCTCAAAGAAAAATGGCATATCTTTTTAAATTTAAAGAGAGAATACGAAGATAGATTAGAAATTCTATGGGAAACAGCTAAAGCTGTACTAAGGGGAGAAGTAATAAGCTTTATGGCTATATTCAGGAAAAAAAGAAGGGAGAGAGAGGAACAACTGACTAATCAGTTAACTAATATGTTTAATAGATATCTTCATTGTGCCTCAAAGAATAATTGGTCTAGGTATATTCAAGCAAAACGTGAGAGAGACTTATTTTTTTTTTGAGGAACGACAAGAGAGGATATCAAAAAGAAAGCAAAGTATATGAAATTTGGGAATAAAACAGGCAGTTTTTTAGCTAGACTAGTGAAGTCTGAAAAGAAAAATAATATAATATCTACAATAAGAGTAACTGATACACCTATACATAATTCAATAGAAATTAATGAGGTTTTCTATCAAACCTATCAAAAGTTCTATATTGCATGCAAGCTAGATAATACCAGAAAGGAATTATTCTGGGAAACTATCACTGTCCCTAACCTGTCAGTAGAGGAAACTGAAAAACTTAATCTATCAATTACAGAGGAGGAAGTAGAGAGAGCAATTAATAAAACTCAATTAAATAAAGCCCCCGGTCCGGACCAAATTCCAGCTGAATTTTATAAAATATTAAATAAAGAAATTGTTACACATCTGACCCGCTTATTCAATTATTATTATATTGAGAATGGTGTAATGTCAAATAATTTTATGAAAGCAGTCACAATTATGATTTTTAAAAAAGGAAGAGATCCTGAAAAGGTGGACTCATATAGGCCAATCTCCCTACTCAATGTAGACTATAAGATATTGACCACTGTAATCGCAGAAAGACTAAAAAAGGTCATGGGAAATATTATACATCCTAATCAGGTGGGCTTTATGAGTGGTAGAAGCTCAGTGGTAAATATAAGAAAAGCATGTATCATTATTGAATATTTTAAAGAAATTATGAGTCAACCTGAAAATTTGCACAGATTGAACTATGACGCAGCAATAATTGCTTTAGACGCTGAAAAAGCTTTTGATGCAGTGCAATGGGACCACCTTTTCACGACTCTGTCTAAATTTGGTTTCTCAGGATTTTTTTGAAGTTCATCAAGGCAATCTATATGAACCCGGTATCTATAATTTCGGTAAATGGGGAGGAATCTGCAGAAATAATATTGGAGAGAGGCACTAGGCAGGGTTGCCCTCTATCTCCCTTTTTATTTAATCTATCTATTGAACCCTTAGCGATTAAAATCCGTCAAATGCTCGAGGGGGTACTATGTAAGAATATAGAAGAAAAAATTTTACTATATGCAGATGACATTTTGATTTTTCTTAGAAATAGTAAACAAAATATTCCAAAGCTAATGGAAATTATAGAATTATATAGTACATTTTCTGGATACAAAGTCAATGTCAATAAATCAGAGCTTCTTTGGTTAAACAAGCATAAGGATACGATCACAAGCCCATTTAAAGTTGTAGATCAATTTACATATCTAGGTATTATCTTGAGTAAGAACCCAAAATTATGGTATGACTTAAATATAATACCAATTCTACAGAAAATATATGATCAGCTTAACGCTTGGAAATATCTACCACTAGCATTATCAGGAAAGATTAGTCTAATTAAAATGATCATCTTTCCAAAAATCCTCTATAAACTGCAGAATCTTCCTCTTGTACTTAAAAAAGCTGATATTTCACTCTTTAACAAAAATAAAATTAATTTTCTTTGGGGAAAGAAAAGGAGAAAAATCTCATTAAAAATATTAACATACTCAAAAGAATATGGGGGCTATGCTCTCCCGAACATTTTGAATTATAACTTGGCATGTCTGATTAAGATAGCAGCTGAATGGCTGACAGATAAAGAATATTTCACAGATAAAGTATTAGAAGATATGATTGTTAAACCATATACTTTAAAAGCACTATTACATACACAAATAAAAGATATGCCACAAAGGATTAAAAACAGTAGCTAATTTTTTTGTATTATAAAAGCATGGCAACAATATTGTAAAAAACTCAAAATCAATTATACAGTATCTAATTCTCTAACATTAACCGGATATCCCTCTTTCCCGAAGCACTAAAATCTGCAGTATTTCATAGATGGAAGAGAAAGGGATTACTATATATTAGTGTCAGGTCTCCTGTCAGTCATTTCATAGCCCTTCCCACTTTGTCTTTAAGAGTATCCTGTTTCCTGTAAACAGGTGCTTAGTATTGAAACTGCTTCCTAGCAGGTGTATGTGCAGTTGTTTCTTAGGATACAAACTTAGTCTTAATCTCCTTTCTCTAAGCCACTTGGACATCTGAACTAAGGATTAAAACTCCTCTCTACTACTGCAGTATTTATTGCCCCTGCAGTTTCTGAAGCTACATTGGACCGCAACATATTTCACAGCACACCTTCCTATTACAAAATCTTGTGCTCCCTTCTTGCCACAACTCCACTGGCACTTAGTGGTTGTTTCCTGAGTACAAGTCAACTAACCAGAAGAAAACCAAAGCAATTACAAAGAGGAAAACTGGATTGTAAAACCGGAACTTAGCCACACCCCCTTTTGTGACATCACTCTCTGTTCATTCAGCTTCAGTGCAGCCTACTTTGATTCAGTGTGTCAGCAGCCTGTATAGGATTGTTTCCATCTCTACACTATCTGATACAAGGTAACACCTTGCCTGAACTAACTAACAGAGACTTTGTTTACTATAACACCAGAGCCTTTGTGTTGTTACATTGTGCCCAGTTTAACTTTAACCTTTAATAACTTTTCACTGAAAGTTAATCTGTATTCATCCACATTGAATACAGAAACTCAGGTGGAACAAACTCATTTTATGCAACACTGCAATTGAGATCCAAAACTATATTCATAATTGTAACAGAGTATACACAGAATATCACATAATACTAAGCCAAACAGTGAAATGGATCCAGCAGAGCTGCCTCAGTATGTTTATTCACTTTCTCAACGTGTGGATCAACTTAATCAAGGGTTAAGGGAAATTCAGCTAGAAAATCAAACTTTGCATAAAATAATAAAGGATTCAATACAACAAAAATCAGGTCATACTGAAACTATCCCAGAACCATTAGTATCTCAACCAGATATGTTTCATGGTGACAGGAAGCTCTATAGACAGTTTAAAAATGCTTGCAATTTGTTTTTTGATTTAAGAAATAAAACATATAATACTGATAAAATAAAGGTATTAACGATAATATCCTTTTTACGTGGAAAATCCAGGGCATGGGCCGACCAATTCTATGAAAATGATGATCCTATTTTAAGCTCTCTTGATGAATTCTATGAAGCAATGGATGATCTGTATCAGGATAGCAACATCCAGAACACAGCTGAAACAAGAATGAGAGCATTAAAACAAGGAAAGAAAAATGCAGAAGAATACCTCACTGAATTTAAACATTACGCCACAGATTCACAGTGGAATTCAGTAGCGCTGAAAAATCAATTCAGGCTTGGGTTGTCTGATCCAATAAAAGACGAGCTAGCTCGCATTGAACCTCCCAAGACGCTAGAAGATTTAATGAAGTTAGTTGTGCAAATAGATAGGCGTCTCAGAGAGAGGAAGGCAGAACGTCAATCCTCAGAGTACACGCCGCGGCTACCTCGACTTCACTATTCAGAGTCTCCTAATCCCCAAGCAATATCAAAAAGTAATTCAGAAGCAATGGACATCGGGGTTATTCGAGGACCCCTGACGTCAGAAGAGAGGAGCCGTCGAAGAGCACAACAATTATGTATGTACTGTGCTAACCCTAATCACAGTGTGAAGGATTGCCCACTACTTATCCGTACAAAGAGAAGTAAATTTACTTATATACATTCTGTTATGCCTAAAGATCTAAAACCAACTTACTGTCATCTATCTCTATTTTTACAGTGGGACCAAAACCGAACAAGGATTGATGCAATAATAGATTCAGGAGCGACAGGAAACTACATAGATAGAACTTTCACTGTAAATAATAAAATTCCACTAGTGGTTAAGCAAACTCCTGTTGTAATTAGAGTTATTGATGGTACTACAATATCCACAGGTCCTATAACACACAGTACTATACCATTATTAGTTACAACTCACACTGGTCACACAGAGTATATTGTTTTCGATGTATTGCCTTCACCTTTGTTTCCCATTGTACTGGGCTTAGATTGGTTGCAGCTACACCAACCTGGCATAAACTGGAAAACTCTAGCTGTTGAACTAAACTCCACTTATTGTCAACAAACCTGTTACCCAAGGGATATACTAATACAAATTCCAGATCCTATTCCGATACTACCCCCTCAATATACTGATTTTCAGGACGTGTTCAGCAAAAAGATGGCAGAAACTTTACCACCTCATCGCAAGTACGATTGCCCAATTGAGTTAATACCAGGGTCATCCATACCGTTTGGACACCTATACCCACTCAGCCCGCCAGAGTTGGCACATTTGAAAGAATATCTTGAAGAAAATCTGAGGAAAGGATTTATCAGACCGTCTACCTCACCCGCGGGAGCGGGAATGTTCTTCGTAAGGAACAAGGACTCGTCTTTAAGACCTATCATAGACTATCGAGAACTCAATAAAAGAACAATCAAAAACAGGTATCCGCTACCTTTGATACCGGAACTCATAGAACGCCTACAAGATGCTAAAATATTCACAAAGCTCGATCTACGTGGCGCATATAATTTAATCCGCATACGAGAAGGGGATGAGTGGCTGACGGCATTTAGAACCAGATACGGTTTATTCGAGTATCTGGTAATGCCGTTTGGTTTATGTAATGCGCCAGCCACTTTCCAGCATTTTATCAATGAAATATTCAGAGATCTACTTGATGTATGCATTGTCATTTATCTTGATGACATCCTTATATATTCAGACACTATGGAGCAACATGTTAAAGATGTCAGGAAGGTTTTGACAAGACTTCGATCTCATCAATTATACGCTAAGCCAGAGAAGTGTTTGTTCCATACTAAGGAGGTGTCATTTCTTGGATACCATATCAGTCCAACTGGGATCCAAATGCAAGACAACAAAGTCCAGACAGTCTTAGAATGGAAAGAACCCGCTACTAAAAAAGAATTGCAACGTTTTTTGGGATTTGCAAACTATTACAGAAAATTTATAAAAAACTACTCCAAGATTGCAAGACCTCTCACACAACTTATCAGCTCGAATACTCCGTTCCGTTGGACACCTAGCGCTGCCGAAACATTTTCATACCTAAAACATTGTTTTACATCTGCACCTATATTACGTTTTCCAAACCCAAAGCTGCAGTATATCCTAGAAGTGGATTCATCTGACTTTGCAGTTGGTGCAGTACTCTCGCAAAGAGAAACGATAGATTCCCCCATTCATCCAGTCTCTTTTTATTCTAAGGTGATGACTGCTGCTGAGATGAATTACTCCATTGGAGACAAGGAGCTTTTGGCAATAAGAAACTCCTTGGAACACTGGAGACACCTGCTTGAGGGGACTTCTACTCCAATACTCATATACACAGACCACAGAAATTTAGAGTTTCTTCAAAAAAACAAAACACTATCTGCAAGACAGGTTCGATGGAGCCTTTACTTCTCACGTTTTGATTTTCATATCATGTATCGACCAGCCAGTAAGAATGGCAAAGCCGATGCTTTGTCAAGAAAGGATGCCAAACCAACACAAAGCACAAATCCATCTTTTATCATTCCAGCAGAACGTTTTATCCATCTGTCAACACAACAGGATTTCATAACATCTTTACGCAAAGCACTTACCAATGACAAAGAGATTCCACATTCTTTGGTAACAAAGCATACCAATGGATTATATTATCATGGTGAACAACTTTACCTACCTGACATATTAGTTGAACCTATACTTAAAATGTACCATGATTCTCCCATCTCTGGTCATCTCGGAGTGAATAAAACTATAGCAATCATAGCAAGACAGTTTTGGTGGCCAGCTATGAGGAGGTCCATTACAGAATATGTAGACACCTGTCATGTATGTGTTACTACCAAACCAGAAAGACAGAAACCTTATGGACTCTTAATGCCTATCGCTCCATCTACCAAACCTTGGGAACATATCGGAATGGATTTTATTGTCGACTTACCTCCTTCTGGCAAACAGAACACCATTCTGGTAGTCATAGATCTCTTTACGAAGATGGGTCACTTTATACCCTTCCACAAATTACCTACATCTACAGAAACTGCAGATTTATTCATGAAACATGTTGTCAAATATCACAGGATCCCACGTAGAATCACCACTGATCGTGGAACTCAATTCACCTCTCAATTTTGGAGAAAATTGTGTGACAAACTCCAAATAGACCATAGATATTCCACTTCATTCCATCCTCAGACCAATGGCCAAACTGAGAAACTTAATCAATGGCTTGAACAGTACATTCGCTGCTATTGTTCTCAACATCAACAAGATTGGCTCCAACACATTCATCTAGCAGAATTCGCTTATAACAATAATACCAATTCTTCAACTAAATTATCTCTGTTCTTTGCGAATTATGGATATCATCCTCAAATACTACTGACTGATTCACTTCCATCACCTTCACCATTGGTCGATGAGTTCCATAATTCACTACTTGAAATATTCAAACAATTCCGACACAACATAATTGCTGCACAAGAGACCCAAAAACGATACTATGATCTGCGTAGAAGACCATCACCAAACTATCAGGTTGGAGATCTTGTTTGGTTATCCACCAAGAATTTAAAAATGCAAGTACCCAGTAAAAAACTTGGTAGTCTGTTTATTGGACCCTTTCCTATTGCCAAGGTCGTTAACCAGAATGCAGTCACTTTGACATTGCCTCCATCATCAAAACTTCATCCAACCTTTCATGTATCACTACTGAAACCGGCAAAACCAACTAGAGTATCTACTCCAAATGCTTCATCTACTTCAGTTCCTTCCGATTTGCTGGAGTATGAAGTTGAAAGTCTGGTGGATTCTAGGATTTCCAGGGGCGAACTCCAGTATTTGGTGCGCTGGAAGAACTACACAGAGGAAGATGACACCTGGGAACCCTCCTCTAATCTTTCCGCTCCTAAGTTGGTGGCACAATTCCATAGGCGAAATCCGGATAGTCCCCGACCTCAAGCTGTGGGACAGCTTGCTTAGGTGGGGGGTCATGTCAGGTCTTCTGTCAGTCATTTCATAGCCCTTCCCACTTTGTCTTTAAGAGTATCCTGTTTCCTGTAAACAGGTGCTTAGTATTGAAACTGCTTCCTAGCAGGTGTATGTGCAGTTGTTTCTTAGGATACAAACCTAACATAATCTCCTTTCTCTAAGCCACTTGGACATCTGAACTAAGGATTAAAACTCCTCTCTACTACTGCAGTATTTATTGCCCCTGCAGTTTCTGAAGCTACATTGGACCGCAACATATTTCACAGCACACCTTCCTATTACAAAATCTTGTGCTCCCTTCTTGCCACAACTCCACTGGCACTTAGTGGTTGTTTCCTGAGTACAAGTCAACTAACCAGAAGAAAACCAAAGCAATTACAAAGAGGAAAACTGGATTGTAAAACCGGAACTTAGCCACACCCCCTTTTGTGACATCACTCTCTGTTCATTCAGCTTCAGTGCAGCCTACTTTGATTCAGTGTGTCAGCAGCCTGTCAGCAAGTCTGAATAGGATTGTTTCCATCTCTACACTATCTGATACAAGGTAACACCTTGCCTGAACTAACTAACAGAGACTTTGTTTACTATAACACCAGAGCCTTTGTGTTGTTACATTGTGCCCAGTTTAACTTTAACCTTTAATAACTTTTCACTGAAAGTTAATCTGTATTCATCCACATTGAATACAGAAACTCAGGTGGAACAAACTCATTTTATGCAACACTGCAATTGAGATCCAAAACTATATTCATAATTGTAACAGAGTATACACAGAATATCACAATTAGTCAAATGATTAATTTTATGTCAGATACAACACAGATTAAAACATTTGAAGAGCTAAGGCGTGAATTTGATCTCCCCAGCAAAGATTTTTTTGCCTATCTACAATCTAGGAACCTAGCTAATAAATTGTTACATATTGAGAATAAAGACTGGAGTTGGCCCTCACTCATACACAATCTAGAATTGTGTAAGATGGATAATTTCTCTATAAAAAAATGGTATAAGGAATAATTAAGACAGGAGGGCAAGCTAAATCTTCAATTGATTGTTAAGAAATGGCATTTAAAGGGGTTTACAGAATGTAATGAAGAATACATACAAAATAGTATTACTAGAATCAATAAGATCTTTATCTCTACAAATTTTAGAGAAGCTCATATTAATATATTAAATCAATCATATCTTACTCCCGCATCTATGGCAAGGTGGAATAGTAAAACTCAAGATAAATGTGTTAAACGCGGTAGCAAAGGGGCGGATATTGTGCACTATTTATGGGAATGTACACGAGTTAGACAATTCTGGTATAAAATGAGCTTCTGGTTATCTAGGATTCTTAAATCAGAAATGAAAATTTATCGAGAACTGGTATTCTTTTTATTCCCCATGGATAGAAAAAAGATTAAGAATAAAGAATTTATTGAAATGGTTATTGGAATGGCCAGGTTTTCATTGTTGAAAACCTGGATTTCAAGGAAGCTACCTACTATAGCTGAAGTAAACAATCAACTATTTAAACAAATGTCGGTAGAACAATGTATGATAGAAAAAGATGAAAACAAGGAAATTGAAAGATTTTTCAAAAAATGGGAGATATTTATATACTCACAGCCAAATGAGCTGCAAAAAAGAATTATCTATCCACTTAGATCTACAGATTATGTAATGAATGCCATAATAAGGAATGAACTACCCCAAGTATAGTGAGCTTGGGGTGGGGAGTGGTTGAGGACAGGACTAATTTAATCCTTTTTTTTTTCTTTCTTTTTTTTTTTTCCCTTCTTATTTTTTCTCTCTCCTCTTTCTTTCTCTCAGTTTTTGTCGCCTATAAGGCTGTTTTGAATTGGAAAGATAACCCAATCAGGGAGGAGTTAAGGGTTATATGTCTCTTAAAGAAATGGAAGAGCTGGGGGATAGAAATGAAAACAATTATTATTTTCATGTTTATTATTGATGGAATGGTTTTATCAATTTCTCTTGTCAAATTTTCATTGTGTATGTATAACCCCCATGCAAGTACTTGTATTTTGATTTTCTTTTTTCTTTCTGTATCCCTGATGGTTACTTAATAAAAAGATTATAATAAAAAAAAAATGTTAGTGTTTAGGAATATTTTAAAATAAATAAATAATAAAAAATACATAAAAAGGCTATACATGTATACACTCCCAGAAAGTAGAAAACAGCAATGTCCTTAATATGAGAGTGCACGTTTAGACCAGAGCTCAGTGCCAAGCTCCCAAATAGGTAGAACAAAGCATCACCGATCTCAGCCTCAGTTCCTCTGTACTGACGTCAGAAATGACGAAAACCGGCTTCCTCCAATCATGGCTTGCACCCCAGAGCGTCCAGCTCGTGATGCCTGGCTGTGATTGGAGGAAGCCAGTTTCGTTGTTGCTATGGTCTACAGCAGGAAGAAGGAGGGGGATCGTCGATCCGGCTTTGCAGGAGTAAAAGGTATTTCTTCAAATCCAGTGCAATGTTAATTTTCATCAATGAAAGTGCCCCTGTTTTTAAACGTATTTTTAAAAACCGGGCACTCATTGATGAAAATTGACCTTCACTTAAACTACTGAAAATGCGGTACCAGTCTTGACAGGAGAGGGTTTACTGCTCATTTTTTGGCAGACTAGTAATACCGGCGCTATGCAAGTCCCATTGAAAAAAGAGGACAAGCAATTTACGTAAGTGGATTTGCGGTATTGCCAAGTCTGCCCAAAAAGTCAGCGGTACACCTGTACCTGCAAGACTCGTAATACCAGCGGGCGTTAAAAAGCAGCGTTAGGACCGGCCAACGCTGCTTTTTAAGCCTAACGCAAAACTCGTAATCTAGGTATTAGTCTTTTAACATTAGAGCAAAAATATTTGTTCCTTTATTCTTCATTTCTGAATTACACTATCCTCTCCAAGCGTGTTGCATACATAAAATGTATCTGCATGCACATTTTTTTTAGAATCTAGTTTATATTTACAACGTTCCTGGAAAAAGCTGATCTACTTACCTACAGGGAGTGCAGAATTATTAGGCAAGTTGTATTTTTGAGGATTAATTTTATTATTGAACAACCACCATGTTCTCAATGAACCCAAAAAACTAATTAATATCAAAGCTGAATAGTTTTGGAAGTAGTTTTTAGTTTGTTTTTAGTTATAGCTATTTTAGGGGGATATCTGTGTGTGCAGGTGACTATTACTGTGCATAATTATTAGGCAACTTAACAAAAAACAAATATATACCCATTTCAATTATTTATTTTTACCAGTGAAACCAATATAACATCTCAACATTCACAAATATACATTTCTGACATTCAAAAACAAAACAAAAACAAATCAGTGACCAATATAGCCACCTTTCTTTGCAAGGACACTCAAAAGCCTGCCATCCATGGATTCTGTCAGTGTTTTTATCTGTTCACCGTCAACATTGCGTGCAGCAGCAACCACAGCCTCCCAGACACTGTTCAGAGAGGTGTACTGTTTTCCCTCACATTTGATGATGGACCACAGGTTCTCAATGGGGTTCAGATCAGGTGAACAAGGAGGCCATGTCATTAGATTTTCTTCTTTTATACCCTTTCTTGCCAGCCACACTGTGGAGTACTTGGACGCGTGTGATGGAGCATTGTCCTGCATGAAAATCATGTTTTTCTTGAAGGATGCAGACTTCTTCCTGTACCACTGCTTGAAGAAGGTGTCTTCCAGAAACTGGCAGTAGGACTGGGAGTTGAGCTTGACTCCATCCTCAACCCGAAAAGGCCCCACAAGCTCATCTTTGATGATACCAACCCAAACCAGTACTCCACCTCCACCTTGCTGGCGTCTGAGTCGGACTGGAGCTCTCTGCCCTTTACCAATCCAGCCACGGGCCCATCCATCTGGCCCATCAAGACTCACTCTCATTTCATCAGTCCATAAAACCTTAGAAAAATCAGTCTTGAGATATTTCTTGGCCCAGTCTTGACGTTTCAGCTTGTGTGTCTTGTTCAGTGGTGGTCGTCTTTCAGCCTTTCTTACCTTGGCCATGTCTCTGAGTATTGCACACCTTGTGCTTTTGGGCACTCCAGTGATGTTGCAGCTCTGAAATATGGCCAAACTGGTGGCAAGTGGCATCTTGGCAGCTGCACGTTTGACTTTTCTCAGTTCATGGGCAGTTATTTTGCACCTTGGTTTTTCCACACGCTTCTTGCGACCCTGTTGACTATTTTGAATGAAACGCTTGATTGTTCGATGATCACGCTTCAGAAGCTTTGCAATTTTAAGAGTGCTGCATCCCTCTGCAAGATATCTCACTATTTTTTACTTTTCTGAGCCTGTCAAGTCCTTCTTTTGACCCATTTTGCCAAAGGAAAGGAAGTTGCCTAATAATTATGCACACCTGATATAGGGTGTTGATGTCATTAGACCACACCCCTTCTCATTACAGAGATGCACATCACCTAATATGCTTAATTGGTAGTAGGCTTTCGAGTCTATACAGCTTGGAGTAAGACAACATGCATAAAGAGGATGATGTGGTCAAAATACTCATTTGCCTAATAATTCTGCACTCCCTGTATTCTGGCCATAAGATTTAGTTTTCATTTGGAAATGACTTGTTTATACTAATTGCAACTTTATTGTTTCATTCATATTATTAGACATCTGCGCTTTTGCAAACAGTAAATATAACGATAGCTAAGGCAGATTGCGCAGAAGGAATAAGGAAAAAACATAATTTATGCTTACCAGATAAATTCGTTTCCTTCCTGGCAAGGAGAGTACACGACTTCATTCCTTACTGTTGGGAAATACAACACCTGGCCACCAGGAGGAGGCAAAGACACCCCAGCCAAAGGCTAAAATATCCCTCCCACTTCTCCTATCCCCCAGTCAATCTACCAAGGGAACAAAGAAAAGTAGGAGAAACATCAGGGTACAAAAATGTGCCAGAAGAAATAATATAAAAAGGGAGCCGGCCATCAAAAGGTAAATTACGAGCGGGGTCCTGGACTCTCCCTGCCAGAAAGGAAAGGGATTTATCTGGTAAGCATAAATTATGTTTTCCTTCCATAAGGCAGGGAGAGTCCACAACTTCATTCCTTACTGTTGGAAAAACTATACCCAAGCTCCAGAGGACACTGAATGAATAACGGAGGGAACAGAAAAAAGAGGCGGACCCTATTTTGAGGGCACCACAGCCTGCAAAACTTTTCTGCCGAAAGCTGCTTCAGCCAAAGAAAACACATCAAACTTTAACAAAATTTAGAAAAAGTGAGTAAGGAGGACCAGGTACTGAAAATGTTCCCTCTGAATCGGGACGTGAAGGTATGCATCCTTTAGGTCTATTGTGGTCATAAACTGTCCTTCCTGAACCAGAGGCAGGATTGACCGTATTGTCTCCATCTTGAAAGAAGGAACACTCAGAAACTTGTTTAGGCACTTTAGGTCCAGAATCGGACAAAAAGTTCCCTCCTTCTTTGGAACCACCCCAAACCTCTTTCTGATGTAGGTACCGGAACCATTACTCCAAGAGAGGAGAGATCCCGTATGCAACATAAGAAGGCAGCCCTCTTTTCTGGTCTTGTCAAAAGACTGGAGTAGGAATCTGCCCCTGGGCGGATGAGACTTGAATCCTATCCTGTACCCTGACATGTTTGTATTTTTTATTTTATGTATAATAAAACTTTAAAAAAAAAAAAAAAAAAAAAAAAAAAAAAAACCTCCAGGACCCAAGGATCCTGTACATCCTGAAACTAAGCATCTGAAAAAAAGACAGTCTGCCCCCTACTCGATCCGATCCCGGATCGGGGGGCCGTCCCTTCATGCCGATTTGTTCTCGGCGGGCTTCTTAGTCTGCTTGGTCTTATACCAGGAGTGAGCCGGCTTCCATGTACTCTTGGGCTGCTCAGACTTGGAAAAGGACTGCTGTTGTTGCGACTTGTCAGCACAAAAGGAACGAAAATTAGACAGTTGCTGTCCTTTTGGCCTATTCTTCTTATCCTGCGGTAGGAAGGCACTTTCCCTCCGGTAACCGTAGAGATAATGGAGTCCAGCCCTGGACCGAATAAAATCTTCCCCTTGAAGGGAAGAGAAAGAAGTCTGGATTTAGAAGACATATCAGCAGACCAAGACTTCAACCAGAGAGCCCGGCTACAGCTGCCGCCGATTGAAATAAAAACCCTGTATGTTGAAACATCTTCCTCAGAAAAGTTTCCATTTTTTTATCCATAGGCTCTCTAAAAAAAGAACTATCCTCCAGAGGGGTAGTAGTATACTTAGCCAGCATAGAAATAGCGCCATCCACTTTCGGGATGGAGCCCCACAAATCTAATTGAGAGTCAGGGACCGGGAATCATTTTTTAAAAGTAGACGAGGGGGAAAAAGAAGTTCCTACTCTTTCCCATTTGTTATTCATATTGTTTGCCATCTTAACTGGCACAGGAAAAGTCAGAGAGACCTTCCTATCTTTGCAAAACTCTGTCTAATTTAGGGATCTTATGCTCCTCAGGGAGTGTAGCCTCTGGAACCTCTAGAGTAGACAGAACTTCCATTAATAAAAAAACGGAGATGCTCGATTTTAAATCTAAAGGAGGATTCCTCCGCTGAAGGAGGTTTAGTAACTGAAGTCTCCGACTCAGAAAGTTCACCCTCTGAAGCTACAGAGGTTAACTCATCTTTGGATAGCTGGGATATAGTAGCTAAATTCGACAAATATTTAGATGACTCTAGGTCAGGAGAACTATGTTTAACCTTTCTCTTGCATTTGTTAGAGCGAGGTAAGGCACTAAGGGCCGCAGACACCGCTGATTCTAACTGCGCGGTAAAGTCAGCTGGAAAAAAGCCAGCTGCAGATGGAGGCTTAGTTGGGCCACGGGGAACTGCAGGAGCGGGTAATGTAGAAAGGGTAGTAGTTTCTCGGGACCCAGATTCCTGAGAAGTAGACGGCTCAGAAGGGTTAACAGCGCTATGAGTATTAGCAGGCTTGTCTCCCTTCTTAGACTTTAGAACAGTGTTTAGGCAAATGGAACAAAATTGAGCAGGCGGGCAAACCACAGCCTCCTCACAATATAAATAGGAATTATTAATCAGTACAGAAGGAGCGGAACCTTCTAATGTAGTATCAGAGTCCTCCATAGCTTTGTATACACCCACAGAAGGACAATAAAAAAGAAACGCTTTTATTTAAAAAACGGCATCTTAATACTCCCAATGGCTGTGGCACTCAACACCTCCTAGACCCAGACAGCTAACAGTGAAAACGCTCTCCTCAGGAGTGATTTCTGCAGCAGGATCTTAGGAAATGAAAGGGACCGCACCTGGTCACGTGGTACGTAAGACAGGACTTCCCCTGCTATGAAAAAGGGCGCCAAGCTATTATGAGCTGCGCAACACCTGTTTGAAACCTGTTTGTTCCAAGCCAAAAAACACAGTCTATGAGCCTAAAAAAATCTCACCGTAAGCAGATATAAATCCCCAAACTGTTTAAATAATCTCCCTAAAGGAGATATTACCCCTTGATCCTATCAAGGTATAAAGGAGCCACACTGTGACCCTGTATGGCGTTTTAAATTGTATATATAAAAAACGGTCTTACTCTCCAGGATCCATGCTGTGGAACAGGCACAGCCTCTCAAGTGTGACAGTCTTGCAGCAGCGCTTCTGACATGGACTTGAGTGTGTAGCAGCAAGTAGTGAAACTCGTCAACACTGATTGCTCAGAAGCTGTTAGCGACAGTCTGGATGGGTTTGCAGAAAAACTTTCCCTGCATCTCTAGACTCTAACTTTCATCAATACTCTCACTGAGAGGTTGACATGATTAATTAAAACTCCAGTCTTTCCTCGAAGGGAACATACCCATTACAGGACTATCCAAATCTTCTGACACTTCTCTACCATCTCCTAAAGTGACGAAAGGCAACAAATGACTAGGGGATAGGCGAAGTGGGAGGGATATTTAAACCTTTGGCTGGGGTGTCTTTGCCTCCTCCTGGTGGCCAGGTGTTGTATTTCCCAACAGTAAGGAATGCAGTTGTGGACTCTCCCTGCCTTATGGAAGGAAATTACAGTGCACATTGTTTTAATTAAACATGTGTCTATTAACAGGCTGCATTGTTTTTTAGTTACCTGAGATCGGATTTGAGCAGCTTTCTTTGGATCTACCATGCGGACGTGCTCAAAGTGTTTTAGTGTGTGTTGTCTGTCCTTCTGCTCAGCACGTACATACTTCCTAAGCATGTTGTAGACATGGTGGGGCTGGAAAGGAAATCAATACAGAATTATTGTATCTTATTTTATCTTCTTCACATGCATAAAATAAATCTTTAATGTCAAATCACTCTATTTAAAGTTAAAGGGACACTAACCTAATTTTTTTCTTTTATGATTCAGATAGAGAATACAATTTTAAACAACATTCAAATTTACTTCTATAATCTAATTTGCTTTATTTTCTAGATAGCCTTTGTTGAAGAAATATCAATGCACATGGGTAAGCCAATCATACGAGGCATCTATTTACAGCCACCAATCAGCAACTACTGAGCCTATCTAGATATGCTTTTCAGCAAAGAATATCAAGAGAATGAAGCAAATTACAAAAAAAAGAAGTAAATTAGAAAATTGTTTAAAATTGCATGCTCTTTCTAAATCATGAAAGAAAAAATTTGGGTTTCATTTCCCTTTAACATATTTTAGACTGGAAAAGATCATATTTCCTCCTATTAGAAAGGACTTTAAAATGCACTTTATTTAACCAATTTTGCCTGTATTATAGCCCACATCAAAAATGATTAAAAGACAAAGAATTGTGCGAGGAACAGGTTACAGTGATTCACAAACACTTCTCACGCATAGCCAAGTAATGTTTAGTAAGACCATATTGAGAGCAATAATGTACAAAGTGAGATGGCTATTAGTAACTTCAGTGGTTTAAGATAGTAACAAACCTGTTAAGTGCTGAAACTTATGTTCTGTATAAAATGTTCCAATGCTAGAAAATTCAAAGCCGTGAGGCATTGCGTTAAATAAGTGACATTACTGCTGACACTGCATATGCAGTTTTTGTTTGATTCTCACATATTGCATAATATATATATATATATATATATATATATATATATATATATATATATATATATATATATATATATATATATATACACACATATATATATATATACACACACACTCACCGGCCACTTTATTAGGTACACCTGTTCAATTGCTTGGTAACACAAATTGCTAATCAGCCAATCACATGGCAGCAACTCAATGCATTTAAGCGTCTAGACGTGGTGAAGACGACTTGCTGAAGTTCAAACCGAGAATGGGAATTTAATTGGAATTAGAATGGGGAAGAAAGGGAATTTAAGTGACTTTGAACGTGGCATGGTTGTTGGTGCCAGACGGGCTGGTCTGAGTATTTAAAAAACTGCTGATCTACTGGGATTTTCACACACAACCATCTCTAGGGTTTACAGAGAATGGTCCGAAAAAGAGAAAACATCCAGTGAGCAGCAGTTGTGTGGAAAATAATGCCTTGTTGATGTCAGACGAGAATGGGCAGGCTGGTTCAAGATGATAGAAAGGCAACAGTAACTCAAATAACCACTGGTTACAACCAAGGTATGCAGAATACCATCTCTGAATGCACAACACATTGAACCATGAAGCAGAGGGGCTACAGCAGCAGAAGACCACACCGGGTGCCACTACTATCAGCTAAGAACAGTAAACTGAGGCTACAATTCGCACAGGCTCACCAAATTGGACAATAGAAGATTGGAAAAACGTTGCCTGGTCTGAGGAGTCTGGAATTCAGATGCGACATTCAAAAGGTAGGGTCAGAATTAGGCGTAAACAACATGAAAGCATGAATCCATTCTGTCTTGTCTCAACGGTTCAGGCTGGTACTGGTGGTGTAATGGTGTGGGGGATATTTTCTTGGCACACTTTGGGCAAAATGCCAAGGCCTACCTGAGTATTGTTGCTGACCATGTCCATCCCTTTATGACTACAGTGTACCATCTTCTGATGGCTACTTCCAGCAGGATAATTCACCATGTCACAAAGCTCAAATCATCGCAAACTGGTTTCATGAACATGACAATGAGTTCACTGTACTCCAATGGCCTCCACAGTCACTAGATCACACTCCAATAGAGCACCTTTGGGATGTGGTGGAACGGGAGATTCGCATCATGGATGTGCAGCCGACAAATCTGCAGCAACTGGGAGATGCTATCATGTCAATATGGACCAAAATCTCTGAGGAATGTTTCCAACACCTTGTTGAATATATGCCACGAATAATTAAGGCAGTTCTGAAGGCAAAAGATAGCAAGGTGTACCTAATAAAGTCACCGGTGGGTGTATATACACACACACATTTATATATACACACACGCACTTTCTATCAAATATAAACCTATATATAATATTTTACACTTTGATAAATTAATTTTTAAATATAACTCTGTGGCAACTAGGTAGGTATAAATTACTCAGTAGCATATCTGTTACATAGATCTCTGTGCAAATAGGTAGGTATATGTTACTTAGTAGCATATATGTTACATACATCTCTGTGCCAACTAGGTAGGTATATGTTACTTAGTAGCATATCTGTCACATACATCTCAGTGCCAACTAGGTAGGTATATGTTACTCAATAGCAAATATGTCACATACATCTCAGTGCCAACTAGGTAGGTATAGATTACTCAGTAGCATATCTGTTACATAGATCTCTGTGCAAATAGGTAGGCATATGTTACTCAGTAGCAGCATATCTGTCACATAGATCTATGTGCAACTAGGTAGGTATATGTTACTCAGTATCATATCTGCCACATAGATTTCTGTGCCAACTAGGTGTAGATTACTCAGTAGCATATCTGTAACATAGATCTCTGTGCAACTAGGTAGGTATATGTTACTCAGTAGAATATCTGTTACATAGATCTATGTGCAAATAGGTAGGTATATGTTACTCAGTAGCATATCTGTCACATATATCTATCTGCAACTAGGTAGGTATGTGTTACTCAGTAGCATATCTGTCACATATATCTATCTGCAACTAGGTAGGTATGTGTTACTCAGTAGCATATCTGTCACATATATCTTTGTGCCAAATAGGTAAGTATATGTTACTCAGTAGCATATCTGCCACATACATCTTTGTGCAACTAGGTAGGTATATGTTAGTAGCATATCTGTCACATACATCTCAGTGCCAACTAGGTATAGATTACTCAGCAGCCCATCTGCCAAATAGATCTCTGTGCCAACTAGGCATAGGCTACTCAGCAGACCATCTGCCGCATATTTTCCTCTTGTTAATGATCTGTGACATCACTGTTTACAAATATAACCAAGTTCTATTAAAAACAAAAAAAAAACTGATGCATATGGCAATTTTTGCATCACATGGAATGTGAAAAAGGGGAATTATTCCCTAAAGCAACAGATAAGCATTCTATATATACAGGCCCCGCATACTGGTCATATTAAGTCATCACTAAAAGAAAAACGTTACTTTAGACCTAGCATATTTAATAAAACCATTACATTTAGAATTGTAATACTACATTTTAAGAGATTAATATACTAAATGTACCATACAGAGCACTGTGATCACTCTCATACAATTTTAACATCCTTAATTAAAAAAGGAAAACCAGGATGCCAAGTACAGCAGATGCGCATACATGAGTTCTTCACACATACCAAATGCTGCCCAAGGTGCATTCATTAAGATCAAACAAAAATCTTCATTAAAATGTGTAATTATGCTAATGCATGACCCAGTTTAGCTCACTTCTCTGTTCCTTCAATAAATGTTGATTTTGTTTTTTCATGACTTACCGAGACTGCACACTGCATGGCTACATCTTAATTTAATGTAATGTCACAAATTATTCATGTACTATATATGCATAAATAGGACAAAGGAAAATGACTCAAGGATGTCAGCATTTTCTGACTCACATTTATATTCCAATGTTTATATGTGACATATAGTAAACAAGTTTGTATTTCTAGAGTCTACAAAATAAAACAACCATTCAATCATGTGAGAGTCACCTGCGACGGAACAAGAATAATTGCTTATAACTTGCGTCTTCTCTAACCAAATAATAATATGAGCATTCTTCTTGTAATTAAATGGCCACTCCTTGCCAGCACAGCACATTTTTTCATCACAGTGAACACTAGCACAGTGGAGATCATGGTCTTATTTAGAGCAACAACAGTCATTTTATATAAGCTTAGGACAGCATGTGATCAAACTACAAACATTTGCAGGCAAAACTGCAGTTTTGCAAGAATGTTATACATTAGCTAGAACACTAGATGGCAGAACTATTTCCTGTCATGTAGTGTTGCAGACAGGTTACCTATCCAGATATCTCTTCAACAAAGAATAGAAGAATCAAGCAAATTTGATAATAGATGTAAATTAGAAACTTTTTTAAAATTGTATGCTCTGTCTGAATCATGAAAAAAAAACCTGGGTTTCATGTGTCCCTTTAAAAAAAAAAAAAAGAAAAAAAAAAAGTAAAATGGCAGTAAACGAAAAATGTACTTATGCATAATAATGTACATAAAATAACAAATTAAAGCAACTTTTTTGCATCTAGCACATTAAAACTTTTTATATACATAAATGCAAATACAGGAATAAAGAATGATGGGAAAAATATCTTCATTTAAAAAAATAAACTGCTATTGCAGTGATCTATGGTTGAAAATGTGTGTACGTACCCTTGGGGGGTCTGCCTGCAGTGCAGTGATGTAATTTCCTAGTGCAATCCGTCGACGATCTATTAACGTGGCTTCTACTCTGGCCATGTGAGTCTCGACCAACTGCTGTCTTTCATTTGCAGCTTCTTGTTCCAGTGATTCAACTTTCTCTTGGAAACGCTGTGTAGTTTATTAGAAAAAGAACATACAGAAAAGGTTTAAAATGTCAATGAATAAAACAAGTTGCAAAAATAAGGTCCAGAATGGGACTACCTACTGCTGAAGCACTACCTTGTAAGTAATGCATTAGCCCTATGCTGTACAATGGATTTGTTTTTAATGCATGACGTTTTGTACTTGCTGATGCTGTCCATAGACACCATCAGCACTGAACTCACATTCAACCACAGTAATAATATGCTTCTACTGTGAATAACATTTGACACAGCAGTCAATAATCCAGGAGTTCTAGAAAGCCATTTTACCAATAACAAAAGCTTAATGTGCCTACTCAAATAAAGTCAATTCTTTTTAATATTTTCCAAACATGATTTACATAACCAGTTCTAGGTTTCTCTAGAACATTTAAACAGTAAATTAATGCTATACGGGACACTAAAACCAAATTTTTTCTTTCATGATTTAGATAGAGCATGACATTTTAAACAACTTTCTAATTTACTCCTATTATCACATTTTCTTTGTTCTCTTGCTATATTTATTTGAAAAAGATTGCATCTAAGCTAAGGAGCCAGCCAATTTATGGTTCAGAAAACTGTACAGCACATGTTTAATGGTGGCTGACATTTAGCCACCAATCAGCAAGAACAACCCAGGTTGTGAACCAAAAATGGGCTAGCTTCTAAACTTACATTCTTGCTGTTCAAATAAAAATAGTAAGAGAACAAATCAATATTGATAATAGGAGTAAATTAGAAAGTTGCTTAAAATTTCATGCTCTATCTGACTCTTGAAAGAAAAAAATCTGGGTTCAGTGTCCCTTTAAGTAATATATTACTTTGCTTATTTAGAATGCTATACTTTTAACACTGATGCATACTTGTCATTTCAGAATATGGTGGGCAAAATATTTTATGTTTATTTAATGCATGAGACCTGCTTTTGTGCACACTTCTTTTTCCAGTAAATGAAACAAAGGCAATAATGCCAATCCGAGGCTGTACGTCTTGATTTATTATTTGAGAGAATGCCAATCCGAGGCTGTACTTCTTGATTTATCATTTGAGATAGACTGCACAGTAAATGACTCTCTTTATTACATAGGGAGAGACTTCAGAGAAAAGAGTAGAGCGCTCATATTCTATTGCGTGCAGAATACTACATTTACTGGATGCTGGAAAGGAAACAATGTAATTAAAATTGACATCTCTACAAATTTGAAAGCAGTTACTACTTATTTGCTGAATTTAACTGATACAAGTGAAAAACAAAACTGTAAATGTGGTGTGTAGAAAAGGTTGGGCATCGTTCCATTTGATCTACCAGTGAATTCTACCTTAATTATCTAACTGTACTTGTTAGATCTTGATCTAAATCTACTGGTGACAGTTCCAGAGCTTAATATGTTCTCTGACTGTTAGAACCTCTTGTGGTGGAAGGTTATGAAAAGATATCTAAACAACTGCCTGCAAGTTCATCACAAAACACAACACAACATCTGAAGTATGCAACAAGGCATACAGATACGCTCCGAGCTGTTGAGTATAAAAAAAAACACTGAAGTCCTAAGAATAAAAAAAGCATGGGGTTGGATATATCGTGCTTTGGGTTTGTGTAGCTGCTAGTGGAGTGAGGAATATTGTAAAGCTAGAGGGAAAATGGAACTGCTACAAATTGTGGAAGCTAATGTCCCAGCCAATGAAGACACAGAAGCTGGGAACAAGACAGTGATCCAAAACACACTTACATAAAAAAAATAAATATATATATATAAAATAGAAGAGTTTGGAATGACCTTCACAGTTCCCAGACTTTAAGATCATATCTCTGCCTTCATTAAAAGAATTCTGTTAGGAAGTGTTGGGAATTCCTAAAGGATGAATAGAAAGACTGTCTACAAAAACTGTTTTGAGGCTGTGATTTCTGCTATGTGGTGTTACTAAGTATTGACCGGAAGAGTGGTCACACTTGCACATATGCTACATTTACTGTTTTTTTTTTTTATTCAACCAGTTACATTTAATAAATAGAATCTAAAACTTTTCAGATACGCTGAGTTTAAGTTCAATACAGAGGTTGTGTTAAGGTAACTGTTACACACAACTGTATACAACCGACTCCAGCCAAATATTGCTAGCTCTGGCCACCGAGAGAAAGAAGGTGGAACGGAGCACTTAAATAAAGATTTACCCTTACAGTCCAGTGGACCTTGCAGTAATTTCTCAATCACAAGTGGAACAGTCATGTTGACTGATAAAAATCAAGATATTCCACATTCCCTTTTCTGTTTTGCGAAACAGTTAAACAGAGCTCTGAGGATGTGCTCAAGCGATCGTGTTTATTTCAACTTGTAATATGAGTGATAAACCCAATGTGCGCAAACACCCGCGATAAACCCCTTTTCGCTTGCGCTTAAAGGGACACTGAACCCACATTTTTTCTTTTGTGATTCAGATAGAGCATGCAATTTTAAGCAACTTTCTAATTTACTCCTATTATCAATTTTTCTTCGTTCTCTTGTTATCTTTATTTGAGAAAGAAGGCATCTAAGCTATGGAGCCAGACAATTTTTGGTTCAGCCCCTGGACACCACTTATTTATTTGTGGGTGAATTTATCCACCAATCAGCAAGAACAACCCAGGTTTTTCACCAAAAATGGGCCGGCATCTAAACTTACATTCTTGCTTTTCAAATAAAGATACCAAGAAAATGAAGACAATTTGATAAAAGGAGTAAATTAGAAAGTTGCTTAAAATTGCATGCTCTATCTGAATCACAAAAGAAAAATTTTGGGTTCAGTGTCCCTTTAACTCTTAGTGCGCTACTTGTAATTTGGCCCTATGTGTTATATTGATACTAACCCAATAATAACAAAGCACATTCTAATTTCATATGTAACTTTAGAGGGGAAAAAAGTTTGTCAGTTATGTGCAGAACGCCATAAAGTCATTCTTCAGACCAAAATAATAATAAAAGAATTCTTGTGTTTCAATCTGCAAGGTAAGAGCAGAAAGGTATTTTTAAATTTAAACAAAACAACATAATTTAGAAATAAAGATTCACTGAAGGATTTTATTATTATTTTTTTTCCATTATACCACAAAAAAGCTTGCAGTGATCAGTTAGCATTGTGTAAACTATAAAGGTAATAAAGTCCTTATTCTATGTTAGTCATCTGACACCACAGTAACTCTATCAGGTGAAATACTGAAACTCTAAACTTTATCTTACAAGCTACAGTAAGTGGATACTTTATTGTGGAATGTGTGTATTTAAATGGCCCTGGTCACTAAGATTTTAAATACAAGTTCATCAGTAAAAGTAATTCATAGACAATATCAATACCTGAATGACTGCTTTCTTATCAGCCTTGGGAAGATTCTTTGCCTGACGCTCTGCCTCCTCCCATTCCTTCATTACCTGTAAAAAGAATATAGCCTTTTAATAATGGCAGTGTTCAGCACTAGAACAATCTTGCATACGTTTCATAAAAGTAGGGCAGAGGAATAAAAGACAAAAGTTCATATGTAAAGTGCTTTAGGTGTATTATCTCCATGCTGAGCGATTTTGTGTATATCATCTGTTAAATCAAACAAGAACTACTGTATAACAAGCAATTTGCAATATCAAAACATCTCCAAACATGGTACTTACAAGCAGATAACAAAATTAAAAAAAAAAAAAATTATGCATAATATATTCAAAATGATTAAATTTTATACTTTTACATTTACAATTAACACCTCAGTATTAAAGCGAAGGTAAAGTTACAAGTACAGCCTCACGGCATTGCATAGACACCAAAACGAGCAGGAGTTTAAGTCATTATTTTTTTTTCAATCTATTTATTTTCTTATATTTTTACCTTTAAACTGCTCCGCCGATAAGCACAGCACTCCCGCCCGCCATCTTGTCTAATTGATTGACAGATGATGTATCCTAAACCAACTAATCCTTGTTTCCCCCCAGGCTGTGACGTTTACGCAAAGGGGCTGAACGCCCCGGGGGGGGGGGGGGGAACAAGGATTAGTTGGTTTAGGATACGTCATCTGTCAATCAATTAGACAAGATGGCGGGCGGGAGTGCTGCGCTTATCGGCGGAGCAGTTTAAAGGTAAAAATATAAAAAAATAAAGAGATTTTAAAAAAATCATTACTTAAACTCCTGCTCGTTTTGATAAGTCTATGCAACGCCGTGAGGCTGTGCTTGTAACTTGACCTTCACTTTAACACTTAAATACACCACATATAAAATCAACATTTACTGTGGGAATCTTAACCCCTTTGTGGCGATACAATAGTGTTAACGAAGTTCCGATGTAAACACTATTAGTAAAAATAAAATCACGCCATCATCGACGCAATTGCGTGATTTCAAGGCCGGGATCGGATCATGGGGGACTGCTTAAGCTTAGGCACACACCCCAGGCCAATTCTTGCCTTCGTCAAAGGGGGAAGCTGCAGGACGCCATATATGGTAGGATGTTCCATGCTGTCCTATGGGCGTTAAAGCCCAGCTGCGTGAAGGGGTTAAAGGGATATTAAATAGTGCTCCTATAGTAAAACAAAACAAATATGTTATATCAAAGTAAACATAAAAAGCTTAGAATTTTGGATTGTAGCCCCTGACCCCAGGGGAATAAGAGAGCAGACATCTTTTGAACGCAAATTGCATTCTGTCTCTTCTGAGCATGAGCAAAACAGGCTTACTGTCTCTGTAGCATTATCTGATTAGTAAACCAAGTCAAGTTACTCTAGAAGATTTACAACATCAAGATAGATAAGCTTTCCTGTAGAGACCACAGCCTCTATATGTAGGGTTGTGGTAGGAAGTAATGTGGACTCTGCACAAATTAAATAAAAAATAGTAAATAAAAGAAACATCCTTTTAAAATGTATATTAAGTATATCCCACTGCTTAGTGCTTTGCTTATTACAACAATGAAACAGACTGTTTAACATCGCTTTAAATAAAGAAAACATAATTTATGTAACGTGGCTAATACGGCCTCTTCTGTAGACTGAAGAAGAAAATACCCTAGGTGTTAAATCCATTACATTATGATGGTAATCATTGTTATTATTCAGATAGATTACCTCAGACATCCTCTCTCTATGTTTTCCTTCAAGCCTCTCCTTTGCTTTCTGGAAGCGGTCATGTTCATTTTCATCATTAGGGTTCTCCAAATATTTGTCAACGGCATCAGGAGTGCTTGCGGCAGTGGTGGGAACTGAGGTGCAGAAGAAAGAAAAGTACAAAACAAAATGATTACATTAACAAAATTCTTACACCAAAAAAAGTGTTGTTCCTCACAGATCTGTGGCTCTTAATGACAAATTGGCTCTATATACTTTTTTTTCCACAAGCAACACCAGTTATAGAGAGTGCATGCTTATATTTTCTTTTTAACCCAAAATGGTTTCCTTTTTAAAAGAAACCATTCATTTTTTTTTCCAAACATAAAAAAAAAACAATAAAACCCCCCCACAAAAACAAACTACTATGTAAAATATGGGATATTGTAAACAGATTACACGTTATATTGCATACCATGTAAGCGCATTCAGGATTTGCACACAAAAATATGAAGTTTATTACATTTCAAGTTTTAGCTAGTGAGCCATATTAATTCAAATGTTATCAATAATGTCTAATTTAGACGTCTAGAAACGTATTAACCCTGTAAATCCCTTACTTTCAAATATTAGTATATTTAAAATGCTTAAAATGGAGAAAAAGTGACATAATAGTGAATTAAAAAATACAAAAAAAAAACAGGCTGCAAAACAGATTTGAAACTCTTGCAATATTAAATTAAGTTGTATAAGGAAAATATCAACCACTTAAGCAGTTACTATCCTTTTAGAGATACTGATGTTAACAGTTAAACATTTTACACATATATGCACTAGAAATAATTTGAAACATTCAATATATTCCTATTATTGCAGAAATCCTTTGCTTTGTAGCAAGAAACATGATCCTATTTGTCTTTCTCTTTCTGATAATTGTGCTTTTATAGGCACTCTGAATACCAAACTATCTTGCTCTAATGCACTGTTAAACAGATAATCAACAAACCAATATTTTGTTAAATTTGAGAAATGGAAAAATAAATCCCTAAATGCCTTTCAGCTTAAGACAATCGTCTATAGAGTATACTACATTACATTGCACAAATTATATAGAAAAAGAACTAAGAGACTCCCATTGCTGATCAATACAAAATACAAGCTTTGTTCTTGACAGCCAGATTTTATTTTTTTTATTTTTTTAAATAAACACAAATCATGGACTAAGAAAGCAAATCTGGGAAGCAAAATGAATAATATGAGCTGGTGTAAAGTAATGGCTTTGCTGGTTATTCAGATACAGCAGTATCTGTTCAAACTTAAAGGGACATAATACTCATATGCTAAATCACTTGAAAGTGAGATGCAGCATAACTGTTAAAAGCTGACATGAAAATATCACCTCAACATCTCTATGTAAAAAAGGGTGGATATTTTATCTCAAAATTTTGAGTCACCAAAGTAAGTGCTCTAGTATCATTTATACTTCAGCTGCTGTTCAGCTGCAAGTTGAAATAAACAAACAAAAAACAATAGCCAATCAGCATTAGCAGTGCTGAGCTACTGGTTTACCTTTGCTGAGATTTCATAGAACTTAGTTAAATTGAATAGAAAAACAATATGACAGTGCCTGTGCCTGTCATATTGTAGGATATTGTAGAATAAGCTGGTTGTTGATTTGACCCCACTCATTAACACATTCTTTCTGCACCCATGTCCTCTAAAAGTGTTAACACATAGAAGTAATTTATGGATCCAATATCTTGATACCTCTTATATAAAAGTAGCCTCCGTTTATTAATACATCCCCTTTTTGCACTCATGTCTCCAAAAAGTGTTAACTCATACATTTAACCTAAGGTTACAACATGCTGATATCGCTTATATAAAATAACACTATCTGGTTGTCTATAAATTTGCGAAATATAGTGAATTTAATTTGTAGCCTTAGGAAGTATATATGGTCTTTAAGTACTATTTTACAACACAATAGTTTATTTTACCAATTTAAAATAAAATCCATATTTGGGCTGTATTCTTAGTAACCTATGGAATTTTTCAGCTTAATGTATGTAGTTTTATCATAGTATTACAAAAACATACGAAAACAGAATTTATGCTTACCTGATAAATTACTTTCTCCAACGGTGTGTCCGGTCCACGGCGTCATCCTTACTTGTGGGATATTCTCTTCCCCAACAGGAAATGGCAAAGAGCCCAGCAAAGCTGGTCACATGATACCTCCTAGGCTCCGCCTACCCCAGTCATTCGACCGACGTACAGGAGGAAATATGCATAGGAGAAACCATATGATACCGTGGTGACTGTAGTTAGAAAAAATAATTCAACAGACCTGATTAAAAAAACCAGGGCGGGCCGTGGACCGGACACACCGTTGGAGAAAGTAATTTATCAGGTAAGCATAAATTCTGTTTTCTCCAACATAGGTGTGTCCGGTCCACGGCGTCATCCTTACTTGTGGGAACCAATACCAAAGCTTTAGGACATGGATGAAGGGAGGGAGCAAATCAGGTCACCTAAATGGAAGGCACCACGGCTTGCAAAACCTTTCTCCCAAAAATAGCCTCCGAAGAAGCAAAAGTATCAAATTTGTAAAATTTGGCAAAAGTGTGCAGTGAAGACCAAGTCGCTGCCTTACATATCTGGTCAACAGAAGCCTCGTTCTTGAAGGCCCATGTGGAAGCCACAGCCCTAGTGGAATGAGCTGTGATTCTTTCAGGAGGCTGCCGTCCGGCAGTCTCATAAGCCAATCGGATAATGCTTTTAAGCCAAAAAGAATGAGAGGTAGAAGTTGCTTTTTGACCTCTCCTTTTACCAGAATAAACAACAAACAAAGAAGATGTTTGTCTGAAATCTTTAGTGGCCTCTAAATAGAATTTTAGAGCACGGACTACGTCCAAATTGTGTAACAAACGTTCCTTCTTTGAAACTGGATTCGGACACAAAGAAGGTACAACCATCTCCTGGTTAATATTTTTGTTGGAAACAACTTTCGGAAGAAAACCAGGCTTAGTACGCAAAACCACCTTATCTGCATGGAACACCAGATAGGGCGGAGAACACTGCAGAGCAGATAACTCAGAAACTCTTCTAGCAGAAGAAATTGCAACCAAAAACAAAACTTTCCAAGATAATAACTTAATATCTACGGAATGTAAGGGTTCAAACGGAACCCCTTGAAGAACTGAAAGAACTAGATTAAGACTCCAGGGAGGAGTCAAAGGTCTGTAAACAGGCTTGATTCTAACCAGAGCCTGAACAAACGCTTGAACGTCTGGCACAGTTGCCAGCCTTTTGTGAAGTAAAACAGATAAAGCAGAGATCTGTCCCTTCAGAGAACTTGCAGATAATCCTTTCTCCAAACCTTCTTGTAGAAAGGATAGAATCTTAGGAATTTTTATCTTGTTCCATGGGAATCCTTTAGATTCACACCAACAGATATATTTTTTCCATATTTTATGGTAAATTTTTCTAGTTACAGGCTTTCTAGCCTGAATCAGAGTATCTATTACAGAATCTGAAAACCCACGCTTTGATAAAATCAAGCGTTCAATCTCCAAGCAGTCAGTTGGAGGGAAACCAGATTCGGATGTTCGAATGGACCTTGAACAAGAAGGTCCTGTCTCAAAGGTAGCTTCCATGGTGGAGCCGATGACATATTCACCAGGTCTGCATACCAAGTCCTGCGTGGCCACGCAGGAGCTATCAAGATCACCGAAGCCCTCTCCTGATTGATCCTGGCTACCAGCCTGGGAATGAGAGGAAACGGTGGGAATACATAAGCTAGGTTGAAGGTCCAAGGTGCTACTAGTGCATCTACTAGAGTCGCCTTGGGATCCCTGGATCTGGACCCGTAACAAGGAACCTTGAAGTTCTGACGAGAGGCCATCAGATCCATGTCTGGAATGCCCCATAATTGAGTTATTTGGGCAAAGATTTCCGGATGGAGTTCCCACTCCCCCGGATGGAATGTCTGACGACTCAGAAAATCCGCTTCCCAATTTTCCACTCCTGGGATGTGGATTGCAGACAAGTGGCAGGAGTGATCCTCCGCCCATTGAATTATCTTGGTCACTTCCTCCATCGCCAGGGAACTCCTTGTTCCCCCCTAATGGTTGATATATGCAACAGTCATCATGTTGTCTGATTGAAACCTTATGAATATGGCCTTTGCTAGATGAGGCCAAGCTTTGAGAGCATTGAATATCGCTCTCAGTTCCAGAATGTTTATCGGGAGAAGAGATTCTTCCCGAGACCATAGACCCTGAGTTTTCAGGGGTTCCCAGACCGCGCCCCAGCCCACCAGACTGGCGTCGGTCGTGACAATGACCCACTCTGGTCTGCGGAAGCTCATTCCCTGTGACAGGTTGTCCAGGATCAGCCACCAACGGAGTGAATCTCTGGTCCTTTGATCTACTTGAATCGTCGGAGACAAGTCTGTATAATCCCCATTCCACTGTCTGAGCATGCACAGTTGTAATGGTCTTAGATGAATTCGTGCAAAAGGAACTATGTCCATTGCTGCAACCATCAATCCTATTACTTCCATGCACTGCGCTATGGAAGGACGAAGAACAGAATGAAGAACTTGACAAGAGCTTAGAAGTTTTGATTTTCTGACCTCTGTCAGAAAAATCCTCATTTCTAAGGAATCTATTATTGTTCCCAAGAAGGGAACTCTTGTTGACGGGGACAGAGAACTTTTTTCTATGTTCACTTTCCATCCATGAGATCTGAGAAAGGCTAGGACGATGTCCGTATGAGCCTTTGCTTTTGACAGAGACGACGCTTGAATCAGGATGTCGTCCAAGTACGGTACTACTGCAATGCCCCTTGGTCTTAGAACTGCTAGAAGGGACCCTAGTACCTTTGTGAAAATTCTCGGAGCAGTGGCTAATCCGAATGGAAGTGCCACAAACTGGTAATGCTTGTCCAGAAAAGTGAACCTTAGGAACTGATGATGTTCCTTGTGGATAGGAATATGTAGGTACGCATCCTTTAAATCCACCGTGGTCATAAATTGACCTTCCTGGATGGTAGGAAGGATCGTTCGAATGGTTTCCATTTTGAACGATGGAACCCTGAGAAATTTGTTTAGGATCTTGAGATCTAAAATTGGTCTGAATGTTCCCTCTTTTTTGGGAACTATGAACAGGTTGGAGTAAAACCCCATCCCTTGTTCTCCTATTGGAACTGGATGAATTACTCCCATCTTTAACAGGTCTCCTACACAATGTAAGAATGCCTGTCTTTTTATTTGGTTTGAAGATAATTGAGACCTGTGGAACCTTCCCCTTGGGGGTAGTTCCTTGAATTCCAGGAGATAACCCTGAGAAACTATTTCTAGTGCCCAAGGGTCCTGAACATCTCTTGCCCAAGCCTGAGCAAAGAGAGAAAGTCTGCCCCCCACCAGATCCGGTCCCGGATCGGGGGCCATCCCTTCATGCTGTTTTGGTAGCAGTGGCAGGCTTCTTGGCCTGCTTACCCTTGTTCCAGCCTTGCATCGGTCTCCAGGCTGGTTTGGGTTGAGAAGTATTACCCTCTTGCTTAGAGGATGAAGAATTAGAGGCTGGTCCGTTTCTGCGAAAGGGACGAAAATTAGGCTTATTTTTAGCCTTAAAAGACCTATCCTGGGAAGGGCGTGGCCCTTTCCCCCAGTGATGTCTGAAATAATCTCTTTCAAATCAGGACCAAACAGTGTTTTACCCTTGAAAGGGATGTTAAGCAATTTTGTCTTGGAAGACACATCCGCTGACCAAGACTTTAGCCAAAGCGCTCTGCGCGCCACGATAGCAAACCCTGAATTTTTCGCCGCTAATCTAGCTAATTGCAAAGCGGCATCTAAAATAAAAGAGTTAGACAATTTAAGTGCTTGAACTCTGTCCATAACCTCCTCATACGAAGATTCTTTATTGAGCGACTTTTCTAGTTCTTCGAACCAGAAACACGCTGCCGTAGTGACAGGAACAATGCATGAAATTGGTTGTAGAAGGTAACCTTGCTGAACAAACATCTTTTTAAGCAAACCCTCTAATTTTTTATCCATAGGATCTTTGAAAGCACAACTATCTTCTATGGGAATAGTAGTGCGTTTGTTTAGAGTAGAGACCGCCCCCTCGACCTTGGGGACTGTCTGCCATAAGTCCTTTCTGGGGTCGACTATAGGAAATAATTTCTTAAATATAGGGGGAGGAACAAAAGGTATGCCAGGCCTTTCCCACTCCTTATTTACTATGTCCGCCACCCGCTTGGGTATAGGAAAAGCATCGGGGGGCACCGGAACCTCTAGGAACTTGTCCATCTTACATAATTTCTCTGGAATGACCAAATTGTCACAATCATCCAGAGTAGATAATACCTCCTTAAGCAGTGCGCGGAGATGTTCTAATTTCAATTTAAATGTTACAACATCAGGTTAAGCTTGTTGAGAAATTTTTCCTGAATCTGAAATTTCTCCCTCAGACAAAACCTCCCTCCTGGCCCCTTCAGATTGGTGTGAGGGTATGTCAGAACCGTTATCATCAGCGTCCTCTTGCTCTTCAGTGTTTAAAACAGAGCAATCGCGCTTTCTCTGATAAGTAGGCATTTTAGATAAAATGTTTGCAATAGAATTATCCATAACAGCCGTTAATTGTTGCATGGTAATAAGTATTGGCGCACTAGATGTACTAGGGGCCTCTTGTGTGGGCAAAACTGGTGTAGACACAGAAGGGGATGATGCAGTACCATGCTTACTCCCCTCATTTGAAGAATCATCTTGGGCAATATCATTATCTGTGGCATCATTGTCCCTACTTTGTTTGGACACTATGTCACAATCATCACATATATTTAAATGGGGAGAAACCTTGGCTTTCATACATATAGAACATCGTTTATCTGATGGTTCAGACATGTTAAACAGGCTTAAACTAGTCAACAAAGCACAAAAAACGTTTTAAAATAAAACCGTTACTGTCACTTTAAATTTTAAACAGAACACACTTTATTACTGAATATGTGAAAAAACATGAAGGAATTGTTCAAAATTCACCAAAATTTCACCACAGTGTCTTAAAGCCTTAAAAGTATTGCACACCAAATTTGAAAGCTTTAACCCTTAAAATAACGGAACCGGAGCCGTTTTTACATTTAACCCCTATACAGTCCCAGGTATCTGCTTTGCTGAGACCCAACCAAGCCCAGAGGGGAATACGATACCAAATGACGCCTTCTATAAGCTTTTTCAGTGGTTCTTAGCTCCTCACACATGCATCTGCATGCCTTGCTTTCCAAAAACAACTGCGCATTAGTGGCGCGAAAATGAGGCTCTGCCTATGACTAGAAAGGCCCCCATCTGAAAAAGGTGTCCAATACAGTGCCTGCCGTTCTTTAACAACAACCCCCAAGATTATAATAACTATTAAGAGTTATAATCTGCCAAATATGCTTAGCAAAGTAATCGTTTTAGCCCAGAAAAATGTCTACCAGTTTTTTAAGCCCTTATAAAGCCCTTTATTCTTTTACTTAATCTAAGAAAATGGCTTACCGGTCCCCATAGGGGAAATGACAGCCTTCCAGCATTACAAAGGCTTGTTAGAAATGTGGCCAGTCATACCTCAAGCAGAAAAGTCTGCCAACTGTTTCCCCCAACTGAAGTTACTTCATCTCAACAGTCCTGTGTGGAAACAGCAATCGATTTTAGTAACGTTTGCTAAAATCATCTTCCTCTTACAAACAGAAATCTTCATCTCTTTTCTGTTTCAGAGTAAATAGTACATACCAGCACTATTTTAAAATAACAAACACTTGATTGAAGGATAAAAACTACATTTAAACACCAAAAAACTCTTAACCATCTCCGTGGAGATGTTGCCGGTGCAACGGCAAAGAGAATGACTGGGGTAGGCGGAGCCTAGGAGGGATCATGTGACCAGCTTTGCTGGGCTCTTTGCCATTTCCTGTTGGGGAAGAGAATATCCCACAAGTAAGGATGACGCCGTGGACCGGACACACCTATGTTGGAGAAAATGAGTTTATCATACAATTTACCTAGTATTTAAAATTTGGTAATATAAACCCAATATGGACTAAACTGAAGTTTAAAACTATTGCATTACAGCATTCTTACTGAACTACATTATTATAGGTAATCCTATGCAGCTAATGTAGTCTTTAATCTATTGTGGTTCCCTTTAAGAGCTAACCTATCACTGTCAACAAAATAGTGAAACAAAATCCTGATCCTATACAATGTATCGATAGCAAGCCTGACTGTGTTTTAATTTCTATTTGTGTGCACGCATAAATTTGATATATTCAAAGATCTGAATTAAGCAGTTGGAAAGACAAATTGTAGCGATATACCTACTGCCACTTATGTAAATAGTGTTGTATATTTATTTTTCAGCCAGAATGTTAGCTCAGGCATATCAATTAATATAAATATTAACTAAAATGTATTCACAGGGTTAAACAATCTGTCTAACTTACAAGACAGCAATTAATGGACAGGTGTAGTATGTGCCTCTAATATCATAAGAGTGAACAGGATATCCCTCACAGTCATGTGTGAATATGGGGCAACCCGAAACGCGTCCTTTCTGTGAGGATGTATGTCTAACTGTTTTATCTTTTAACCTATTGTTCCAGTTGTGTTTGTACCAAACCCTCGTTGGTGATATATTTTAAGCACGTCTTCAAATAAAGGATTTTCTTTTTTAGCCGTACTAGCCTTTGCCGTTTGCTTTAAGTGCCTGTGCCTGACTGGCTGCTTAAAGTCTCTTTACAGTGGGGTGTGACTACTTAGGAAATTTGAGATAAATTATCTTCCGTTTATACATAGAGATGTTCAAGTGATTTTTACAGCTATGCTGCATCACTTTCAAGTGCTTCAACATTTGGGTATCATGTCCCTTTAAGTGTTGCAGGTTCTGATCCTAGCATATTAACACCATCCTTTCCATCTTCAGTCGTTTAATCAGTGAATTCCAAGGCTGTGCAGTAATTGAGGTGCTATATAACTAATATGACTAGCAAAACAGGTAATGTTTTATTGCATCTAAAACAGGGTATATTAAACGTTATTACTTTGGTATATAAAAAGAATGTTTAAGCTTTGAATAAATCTACATTTTCTTGTAGTAGCAGAGCTACTCAATATAGTGACCTGGTGCAACATTTTGTGGGTACCCCAAAGGTAGCTAAGTAGTAAACAACAGTTAAAAATATAGATGCTGCTCTGTATAATAAATATGAGAATAGATAAATAGACCCGCAAGCTGCACTAATACAAAGCTCCCCTGCATTAGGATGGTACACATTCTGCACATGCCAGTATGTATAGACTGGCTGCTATGCACCCCCCAAAACTTCGGTCCTGGTGACTCTGCATCTGCAGTACCAATGTTAGTTCTGTCTCTGTTTTCTTTCCATTCTTGTGGAGGTGCCCCTTTTTATAATCAGATGAAATGTTGCAGATGTTCCTATTAGTAGGTAACAAATGGATACTGCAGTATCAGTTTTGCAGTAACATGCAATTCCTTTGAATATAAAGTAGCTTTTACTTATCTTTTTATCATGAAAAATATTTGTAATACAGTTTGAATAATGCTCTGTTATATGAATGACAGAAAAAGTCTGACAATGTTTTTTTTTTTCTTCAAATTAAATTTGTGTTGCATACTTGTCTACTGGGAAAGAAGAGAGAAACTACAGGTAGAAGTGCACTGATGTTGCGGTTTACAGTACCAAAAAATGTGACTTGAAGTGTGGCATTAAAATCATACTGGGTCCAGCGATCAGATTAGAACCTACTGCATTATACAGATAAGGAGCTAACCGGGGGACCAATTGTAGGCTTCATAAATCTGATGTGATTTCTATGATAGCAAGGGTGCACTTTTTTATGCAGGGTTTTAAGGGTAACGTGCGACAGCTTGACTTGTCTTCTGACAAAATACTGAATACTTTTTTACACACACACACACACACACATATATATATATATATATATACACACACACACACACACACACACATATACATATATATATATATATACATACATATATATACACACGCATATATACATACATATATATATACACACACACACATATATATATATATATATATATATATACACACACACACACACACACATATACATATATATACATACATATATATATACACACGCATATATACATACATATATATACACACATACACACACGTGCGCACACACACATACATATATATATATATATATATATATACACACAGACACACACACACACAGATATACATATATATATTCGTGCTGATATAGCAGGGGACATTCTAGAATATATTATAACAAGAGCAGATGCCCCAGCAGTTCTCATCTATCTCTTAGGTGAGATGGAAATTTAAGTCTGGCATTTATGAGCAAAATGTTCACATGGAAGAATTGTGATTCTAGCATGGTTTTCTATGTATGTGGGTCCCCAGGATCTATTTATTTTAACCTGATGGCCATAAAACTCCGCTTTAGAGCTTAAAAATGTCAGACATACTTTACCTTCATCTACCACATTTATCAGTTTTTCACCCTTAGTCAAGTGGAAAATATTATACAGATACAAACAACTTCCAAAAGCCCTTACATAAAGCAAATGCAGGATGAAGTCTCTACTAAAGAAGATATCATTGAGCTTGGTGGATTAAAGTTTGGATGTAAACAAACAAAACCCACCAAAGGTCTTCCAACCGCTCAAACAAAAATTCTAAGCCACCAATATAAGTGTATGTTGCAAACACTGGAACTAAAAATGAAGACTGCACAGTGGCAACTACTTTATAAAAAAATAATATCCGTTTTAGGAGCTAAACACATTTCCACTGTTGGAGTTTTTACAACTCCAAGGTCAAAATACCAGCCTTGTTCCAAGGGAAAAAAACATAATTTATGCTTACCTGATAAATTCCTTTCTTCTGTTGTGTGATCAGTCCACGGGTCATCATTACTTCTGGGATATAACTCCTCCCCAACAGGAAATGCAAGAGGATTCACCCAGCAGAGCTGCATATAGCTCCTCCCCTCTACGTCAGTCCCAGTCATTCGACCAAGAATCAACGAGAAAGGAGTAACCAAGGGTGAAGTGGTGACTGGAGTATAATTTAAAAGATATTTATCTGCCTTAAAACAGGGCGGGCCGTGGACTGATCACACAACAGAAGAAAGGAATTTATCAGGTAAGCATAAATTATGTTTTCTTCTGTTATGTGTGATCAGTCCACGGGTCATCATTACTTCTGGGATACCAATACCAAAGCAAAAGTACACGGATGACGGGAGGGATAGGCAGGCTCATTATACAGAAGGAACCACTGCCTGAAGAACCTTTCTCCCAAAAATAGCCTCCGAAGAAGCAAAAGTATCAAATTTGTAAAATTTGGAAAAAGTATGAAGCGAAGACCAAGTTGCAGCCTTGCAAATCTGTTCAACAGAGGCCTCATTCTTAAAAGCCCAAGTGGAAGCCACAGCTCTAGTGGAGTGAGCTGTAATTCTTTCAGGAGGCTGCTGTCCAGCAGTCTCATAGGCTAAGCGTATTATGCTACGAAGCCAAAAAGAGAGAGAGGTAGCGGAAGCTTTTTGACCTCTCCTCTGTCCAGAATAAACGACAAACAGGGAAGAAGTTTGGCGAAAATCTTTAGTTGCCTGCAAGTAGAACTTGAGGGCACGAACTACATCTAGATTGTGTAGAAGACGTTCCTTCTTTGAAGAAGGATTTGGACACAAGGATGGAACAACAATCTCTTGATTGATATTCCTGTTAGTGACTACCTTAGGTAAGAACCCAGGTTTAGTACGCAGAACAACCTTGTCTGAGTGAAAAATCAGATAAGGAGAATCACAATGTAAGGCTGATAACTCAGAGACTCTTCGAGCCGAGGAAATAGCCATTAAAAACAGAACTTTCCAAGATAACAATTTTATATCAATGGAATGAAGGGGTTCAAACGGAACACCCTGTAAAACGTTAAGAACTAAGTTTAAACTCCATGGCGGAGCAACAGCTTTAAACACAGGCTTGATCCTAGCTAAAGCCTGACAAAAAACCTGGACATCTGGATTTTCTGACAGACGCCTGTGTAATAAGATGGACAGAGCTGAAATCTGTCCCTTTAATGAACTAGCTGATAAACCCTTTTCTAACCCTTCTTGTAGAAAAGACAATATCCTAGGGATCCTAACCTTACTCCAGGAGTAACGTTTGGATTCGCACCAGTATAGGTATTTACGCCATATTTTATGGTAAATTTTTCTGGTAACAGGCTTCCTAGCCTGTATCAGGGTATCAATAACTGACTCAGAAAAACCACGTTTTGATAAAATCAAGCGTTCAATTTCCAAGCAGTCAGCTTCAGAGAAGTTAGATTTTGATGTTTGAATGGACCCTGTATCAGAAGGTCCTGTCTTAGAGGTAGAGACCAAGGCGGACAGGATGACATGTCCACTAGATCTGCATACCAAGTCCTGCGTGGCCATGCAGGCGCTATTAGAATCACTGATGATCTTTCCTGTTTGATTTTGGCAATCAATCGAGGAAGCAGCGGGAAGGGTGGAAACACATAAGCCATCCCGAATTTCCAAGGTGCTGTCAAAGCATCTATCAGAACCGCTCCCGGATCCCTGGATCTGGACCCGTAGCGAGGAAGTTTGGCGTTCTGGCGAGACGCCATGAGATCTATCTCTGGTTTGCCCCAACGTCGAAGTATTTGGGCAAAGACCTCCGGATGAAGTTCCCACTCCCCCGGATGAAAAGTCTGGCGGCTCAAGAAATCCGCCTCCCAGTTCTCCACTCCCGGGATGTGGATTGCTGACAGGTGGCAAGAGTGTGACTCTGCCCAGCGAATTATCTTTGATACTTCCACCATTGCTAGGGAGCTTCTTGTCCCTCCCTGATGGTTGATGTAAGCTACAGTCGTGATGTTGTCCGACTGAAACCTGATGAACCCCCGAGTTGTTAATTGGGGCCAAGCCAGAAGGGCATTGAGAACTGCTCTCAATTCCAGAATGTTTATTGGAAGGAGACTCTCCTCCTGATTCCATAGTCCCTGAGCCTTCAGAGAATTCCAGACAGCGCCCCAACCTAGTAGGCTGGCGTCTGTTGTTACAATTGTCCAGTCTGGCCTGCTGAATGGCATCCCCCTGGACAGGTGTGGCCGATGAAGCCACCATAGAAGAGAATTTCTGGTCTCTTGATTCAGATTCAGAGTAGGGGACAAATCTGAGTAATCCCCATTCCACTGACCTAGCATGCACAATTGCAGCGGTCTGAGGTGTAGGCGTGCAAAAGGTACTATGTCCATTGCCGCTACCATTAAGCCGATCACCTCCATACATTGAGCTACTGACGGGTGTTGAATGGAATGAAGGGCACGGCATGCATCTTGAAGCTTTGTTAACCTGTCCTCTGTCAGGTAAATCTTCATTTCTACAGAATCTATAAGAGTCCCCAAGAATGGAACTCTTGTGAGAGGAAAAAGAGAACTCTTCTTTTCGTTCACTTTCCATCCATGCGACCTTAGAAATGCCAGAACTAACTCTGTATGAGACTTGGCAGTTTGAAAGCTTGAAGCTTGAATTAGAATGTCGTCTAGGTATGGAGCTACCGAAATCCCTCGCGGCCTTAGTACCGCCAGAAGGGCACCCAGAACCTTTGTGAAGATTCTTGGAGCCGTAGCCAATCCGAATGGGAGAGCTACAAACTGGTAGTGCCTGTCTAAGAAGGCAAACCTTAGATACCGGTGATGATCCTTGTGGATCGGTATGTGAAGGTAAGCATCCTTTAAATCCACTGTGGTCATGTACTGACCCTCTTGGATCATGGGAAGGATTGTCCGAATAGTTTCCATTTTGAACGATGGAACTCTTAGGAATTTGTTTAGAATCTTTAAATCTAAGATTGGCCTGAAAGTTCCCTCTTTTTTGGGAACCACGAACAGGTTTGAGTAGAACCCTTGTCCTAGTTCCGACCGCGGAACCGGATGGATCACTCCCATTGTTAACAGATCTTGTACGCAGCGTAGAAACGCTTCTTTCTTTATCTGGTTTGTTGACAACCTTGATAGATGAAATCTCCCTCTTGGGGGAGATAATTTGAAGTCTAGAAGGTATCCCTGAGATATGATCTCTAGTGCCCAGGGATCCTGAACATCTCTTGCCCAGGCCTGGGCGAAGAGAGAGAGTCTGCCCCCCACTAGATCCGGTCCCGGATCGGGGGCTCTCAGTTCATGCTGTCTTTGGGGCAGCAGCAGGTTTCCTGGCCTGCTTGCTCTTGTTCCAGGACTGGTTAGGCTTCCAGCCTTGCCTGTAACGAGCAACAGCTCCTTCCTGTTTTGGTGCAGTGGAGGTTGATGCTGCTCCTGTTTTGAAATTCCGAAAGGGACGAAAATTAGACTGTCTAGCCTTAACTTTGGCCTTGTCCTGAGGTAGGGCGTGGCCCTTACCTCCCGTAATGTCAGCGATAATTTCTTTCAAACCGGGCCCGAATAAGGACTGCCCCTTGAAAGGTATATTAAGTAATTTGGACTTAGAAGTAACATCAGCTGACCAGGATTTTAGCCACAGCGCCCTGCGTGCCTGTATGGCGAATCCTGAGTTCTTAGCCGTAAGTTTGGTTAAATGTACTACGGCCTCCGAAATGAAAGAATTAGCTAGTTTAAGGACTCTAAGCCTGTCCGTAATGTCGTCTAGCGTAGAGGAACTAAGGTTCTCTTCAAGCGACTCAATCCAAAATGCTGCCGCAGCCGTAATCGGCGCGATACATGCAAGGGGTTGTAATATAAAACCTTGTTGAACAAACATTTTCTTAAGGTAACCCTCTAATTTTTTATCCATTGGATCTGAGAAAGCACAGCTATCCTCCACCGGGATAGTGGTACGCTTAGCTAAAGTAGAAACTGCTCCCTCCACCTTGGGGACCGTTTGCCATAAGTCCCTAGTGGTGGCGTCTATTGGAAACATCTTTCTAAATATTGGAGGGGGTGAGAACGGCACACCGGGTCTATCCCACTCCTTAGTAACGATTTCAGTTAGTCTCTTAGGTATAGGAAAAACGTCAGTACTCGCCGGTACCGCAAAGTATTTATCCAACCTACACAGTTTCTCTGGTATTGCAACGGTGTTACAATCGTTGAGAGCTGCTAAGACCTCCCCTAGTAGTACACGGAGGTTCTCCAATTTAAATTTAAAATTTGAAATATCTGAGTCCAATCTGTTTGGATCAGAACCGTCACCCACAGAATGAAGCTCTCCGTCCTCATGCTCTGCGAGCTGTGACGCAGTATCAGACATGGCCCTAGCATTATCAGCGCACTCTGTTCTCACCCCAGAGTGATCACGCTTGCCTCTTAGTTCTGGTAATTTAGACAAAACTTCAGTCATAACAGTAGCCATATCTTGTAATGTTATCTGTAATGGCCGCCCAGATGTACTAGGCGCCAAAATATCACGCACCTCCCGGGCGGGAGATGCAGGTACTGCCGCGTGAGGCGAGTTAGTCGGCATAACTCTCCCCTCGCAGTTTGGTGAAATTTGTTCACATTGTACAGATTGACTTTTATTTAAAGTAGCATCAATACAGTTAGTACATAAATTTCTATTGGGCTCCACCTTGGCATTGGAACAAATGACACAGATATCTTCCTCTGAGTCAGACATGTTTAACACACTAGCAAAAAAACTTACAACTTGGTTATAATCTTTTTTAGCAAAAAAACGCACTGTGCCTCAAAGAGGTACTAACGATTAAATGACAGTTGAAATAATGAACTGAAAAACTGTTATAGCATCAAACTTTAAAACAACACAATCTTTTAGCAAAGGTTTGTTCCCATTAGTAAAAACAACACTAATTAAATTTGTACATAAGAAAATAAAACAACGTTTTTATTCACAGTCACTATAAGGATTCTCACAGCTCTGCTGAGAGAATTTACCTCCCTTTAAAGAAGTTTGAAGACCCCTGAGATCTGTCAGAGATGAACCGGATCATGCAGGAAATATAAAAGTAACTGACTGGAATTTTTTGATGCGTAGCAAAGAGCGCCAAAAACGGCCCCTCCCTCTCCCACACAGCAGTGAAGAGAAACGAAACTGTCACAATTAAAGCAAAAAAACTGCCAAGTGGAAAATAATGCCCAAATATTTATTCACACAGTACCTCAGCAAAGTTAAACGATTCTACATTCCAGCAAAAACGTTTAACATGAGAATAGTTATTAAAAGGATTAATGACCTTTAACAGAGTAGTTCCGGTGAAATACCATCCCCAGAATACTGAAGTGTATACATACATGTCATTTTAACGGTATGGCAGGCTTTTCTCATCAATTCCATTCAGAAAATAAAAACTGCCACATACCTCAATGCAGATTCATCTGCCCGCTGTCCCCTGATCTGAAGCCTTTACCTCCCTCAGATGGTCGAGAACAGCAATATGATCTTAACGACTCCGGTTAAAATCATAGTAAAAATCTCTGTCAGATTCTTCCTCAAACTCTGCCAGAGAAGTAATAACACGCTCCGGTGCTATTTTAAAATAACAAACTTTTGATTGAAGTCATAAAAACTAAGTATAATCACCATAGTCCTCTCACACATCCTATCTAGTCGTTGGGTGCAAGAGAATGACTGGGACTGACGTAGAGGGGAGGAGCTATATGCAGCTCTGCTGGGTGAATCCTCTTGCATTTCCTGTTGGGGAGGAGTTATATCCCAGAAGTAATGATGACCCGTGGACTGATCACACATAACAGAAGAAATGTATACATGCATCTTAACTCATTGGGCTCCATTTATTAAGGGTCGAGCGCTGCATTTATCACTGCACAAGCATTTCAGTACTGCTCAAGTAATGCAGGGCAACTTTTTTAACTTTCATTTCAGGCTGAAACCATGGGCCTCCAAAGCAGCAAATGTTGCTTGATAAATGTTCACAATCATAAACCAGCAGAAACTACTGCTTTATTTTTAGTTTGTATTAAAAAAGAAAATCCAGCTTAAAAATAGCAGCTTAATTGATGCACTTCAACAGTATGTTTAGTTTCTGTAATCCTGTTTTTAATTACAGAGACTATTGTCTTGGTGTAAACTGCATTTGTTAAAGACCTCCGTGGTATAGATCATTTTTACGGATTAATGCCGTTTATATTTCAGAGCTTTTCAAAGGATATTTTAAAAATGTATAATTGTGAGGAGATAATTGTAAAACACAAAGTTTACTTCCTATCACAACCTGTATAATACATATAGCTGTAAACAAGATTATGCTACGTGATTAGTACTACACCAACGGTAAACAAACTATACAGAAGAATAAAGAAGGCCCATAAATTATATATATGTGTATGTATGTGACACTAGATTAATTGTAATATTTTGTAGGTGTATATATAAAGTGTGTATATATATATATATATATATATATTATATATATATATATATATATATATATATATATATATATATATATATATATATATATATATATATATATATATATATATATAGCCCCCACTTTACAGCTATAACAGCAAACACTATTCTTCTGGAAAGGCTTTCCACAATATTTTGGAGTGTGTCTGTGGGAATTTGTGCCCATTCTCCCAAAAAAGGAAATGTATGCTTACCTGATAAATTTATTTCTTTTACGATATGACGAGTCCACAGATTTCATCCTTACTTGTGGGATTTAACTTCCTGCTAGCAGGAAGTGGCAAAGAGCACCACAGCAGAGCTGTATATATAGCTCCTCCCTTCCCCTCCCCCTCCAGTCATTCGACCGAAGTTAGGAAGAGAAAGGAAAAGCCAAAGGTGCAGAGGTGACTGAAGTTTAACAAAAAATAAATACATGTCTTAGAAATGACAGGGTGGGCCGTGGACTCGTCATATCATAAAAGAAATAAATTTATCAGGTAAGCATAAATTTCCTTTTCTTTTACAAGATATGACGAGTCCACGGATTTCATCCTTACTTGTGGGATACAATACCAAAGCTACAGGACACGGATGAAAGGGAGGGACAAGACAGGAACCTAAATGGAAGGCACCACTGCTTGAAGAACCTTTCTCCCAAAAACAGCCTCAGAAGAAGCAAAAGTATCAAATTTGTAAAATTTGGAAAAAGTGTGAAGAGACGACCAAGTTGCAGCCTTGCAAATCTGTTCAACAGAAGCATCGTTTTTAAATGCCCATGAGGAAGCCACAGCCCTAGTGGAATGAGCCGTAATTCTTTAAGGAGGCTGCTGTCCAGCATTCTCATACGCCAGACGGATGATACTCTTCAGCCAAGAAGAAAGAGAGGTAGCCGTAGCTTTCTGGCCCCTACGCTTTCCAGAAAAAACAACAAATAATGAAGATGATTGACGAAATTCTTTAGTCGCCTGCAAGTAAAACTTCAGGGCATGGACCACGTTCAAGTTATGCAACAGACGCTCCTTCTTAGAAGAAGGATTAGGACATAATGAAGGAACAACAATTTCCTGATTGATATTCTTATTAGAAACAACCTTAGGAAGGAAACCAGGTTTGGTACGTAAAACCACCTTATCAGAATGGAAGATAAGATAAGGCGAGTCACATTGTAACACTGAAAGCTCAGAAACTCTACGAGCAGAAGAAATAGCAACCAAAAATAAAACTTTCCAAGATAACTTAATATCTATGGAATGCATGGGTTCAAACGGAACCCCTTGAAGAACATTAAGAACTAAATTCAAACTCCAGGGTGGAGCAATTGGTCTAAACACAGGCTTGATTCTGGTCAGAGGCTGACAAAAAGACTGAATGTCTGGAACATCTGCCAAACGTTTGTGTAGTAAAATCGACAACGCAGAAATTTGTCCCTTTAAGGAACTTGCTGATAACCCCTTCTCCGATCCATCTTGAAGAAAAGATAAAATCCTGGGATTCCTAACTCTACTCCATGAGTAGCCCTTGGATTCCCACCAATAAAGATATTTCCGCCATATCTTATGGTAGATCTTTCTAGTAACAGGCTTACGTGCCTGAATCAAAGTATCAATGACCGAATCAGAGAACCCGTGCTTTGATAGAATCAAGTGTTCAATCTCCAAGCAGTCAGTTGCAGAGAAACTAGATTTGGGTGTTGGAAGGGTCCCTGAATTAGAAGGTCCTGCCTCAATGGAAGCTTCCACAGCGGCAGAGAAGACATGTCCACTAGATCGGCATACCAAGTCCTGCGAGGCCACGCAGACGCGATTAGAATTACTGAAGCCCTCTCCTGTTTGATCCGAGCAATCATCCGGGGCAGGAGAGCAAACGGTGGAAACACATAAGCTAGGTTGAACGACTAAGGCATCTATCAGTTCGGCCTGAGGATCCCTTGACCTGGATCCGTATCTTGGAAGCTTGGAATTCTGACGAGATGCCATCAGATCCAACTCCGGTCTGCCCCATCTGAGGGTCAGAGTGGCAAAGACCTCCGGATGGAGTTCCCACTCCCACCGGATGAAATGTCTGTCTGCTTAAAAAAGTACGCTTCCCAGTTTTCCACTCCTGGGATGTAGATTGCTGACAGATAACAAGAGTGGGCCTCCACCCACCAAATTATCTTGGATACCTCTGTCATCGCTAAGGAACTCCTTGTTCCTCCCTGATGATTGATGTAAGCCACAGTCGTGATGTTGTCCGACAAAGCGAATGAATTTGTCCGAAGTCATCTGAGGCCACGCCTGAAATGCATTGCTCTCAATTCCAGAATATTGATTGGAAGAAGTGACTCCGAGTCCACACACCCTGAGCCTTCAGGGAATTCCAGACTGCACCCCAACCTAGAAGGCTGGCATCCGTCGTCACTATCACCCATGAGTGTCTGCGGAAGCACGTCCCTTGGGACAGACGATCCTGCGACAACCACCAAAGAAGAGTCTCTTGGGTCCTGATCCAGGTCTATCTGAGGAGACAAATTTACATAATCTCCATTCCACTGCCTGAGATGAAAACGAGCAAACGGAATGATGTCCATTGCCGCCACCATCAATCCAATTACCTCCATGCACTGGGCCATTGATGGCCGAGGATTGGACTGAAGGGCTCGGCATGTATTTAGAATCTTTAACTTTCTGACCTCCGGCATGAAAATTTTCATAGATATGGAGTCTATTAGAGTTCCCAAGAAGGGAACCCTTGTCTGTGGAATTAATGAACTCTTTTCTAGATTCACCTTCCACCCGTGAGTCCTCAGAAAGGACAGAACCATGTCTGTATTAGACTTTGTCAGATGGTAAGATGACGCCTGGATCAGAATATCGTCCAGATAAGGCGCCACTGCAATGCCCCGCGGCCTGAGAACCGCCAGATGAGACCCTAGAACCTTCGTGAAGATCCTGGGTGCTGTGGCCAACCCGAAGGGAAGAGCCACAAACTGAAAATGTTTGTCCAGAAAGGCAAACCTTAGGAACTGATGATGATCCTTGTGGATAGGAATATGAAGGTATGCATCCTTCAAGTCCACGGTAGTCATATATTGACCCTCCTGGATCAATGGCAGAATTGTTTGAATATTCTCCATCTTGAAAGATGGGACTCTGGGAAACTTGTTTAGACTTTTTAGATCTAAAATAGGTCGAAACGTGCCCTCTTTTTTGGGGACCACGAAAAGATTTGAGTAAAACTCCTGCCCCTGTTCCAGTATTAGACAAATTACTCCCATAGTAGAGAGGTCTTTTACACAACGTAAGAACGCCTCTCTTTTTATCTGGTCTACAGACAATCATGAAAGAAGAAACCTCCCCCTTGGGAGAGAATTTTTGAATTCCAGTTGATACCCGTGGGCCATGATTTCCAGTGCCCAGGGGTCCTGAACATCTCTTACCCAAGCATGGGCAAAGAGAGAAAGTCTGCCCCCTACTAGATCCGATCCCGGATCGGGGGCCGCCCCTTCATGCTGTCTTGGTAGCAGCAGCGGGCTTCTTGGGTTGTTTACCCTTGTTCCAAGCCTGGTTGGGTCTCCAGACGGGCTTGACCTGAGCAAAAGTCCCTTCCTGTTTAGTGGAAGAAGAGGAAGAAGAGAGGACTCCTTTGAAGTTCTGAAAGGAACGAAAATTATTTTGTTTACCCCTCAGTTTAGGTGTCTTATCCTGAGGCAGGAGATGACCCTTACCTCCCGTGATGTAAGAAATGATTTCTTTCAAGTCAGGCCTGAATAGGGTTTTTCCTTTGAAAGGAATAGCCAAAATCTTTGACTTAGATGATACATCAGCAGACCAAGATTTTAACCATAACTCTCTACGTGCTAAAATGGCAAATCCGGCATTCTTAGCCGCCAATTTGGCAATCTGAAAGGCGGCATCTGTAATAAAAGAATTAGCCAGCTTAAGAGCCTTAATTCTGTCAAAAATATCCTCTAAAGGAGTCTCAGTCTTAAGAGACTCTTCTAATGCATCAAACCAGAAGGCCGCCGCAGTGGTAACTGGTACAATGCAGGCCGTTGGTTGTAAAAGGAAACCCTGATGAATAAACAGTTTCTTTAGAAGACCCTCCAATTTCTTATCCATAGGGTCTTTGAAAGCACAACTGACCTCAATAGGAATAGTTGTACGCTTAGCCAGGGTAGAAATAGCTCCCTCCACCTTAGGGACTGTTTGCCAAGAGTCCCGAACAGTGTCAGATATGGGATACATTTTCTTAAAATTAGGAGAAGGGGAGAACGGGATACCCGGTCTGTCCCATTCCTTCTTAATAATCTCCGAAATTCTCTTAGTAACCGGAAAAACATCTGGGTAAGCAGGTACCTCTAAGTATTTGTCCATCTTACACAATTTCTCTGGTGGCACCACAATCGAGTCACAGTCATCCAGAGTCACTAAAACCTCCCGAAGTAACAGGCGGAGGTGTTCAAGCTTAAATCTAAGGAACATAACGTCCGAGTCCGTCTGAGGCAACACACTTCCCGAATCGGAAAGTTCCCCTTCAGACAGAAGCTCCCTGACCCCCAAATCAGATCCCTGTGAGGGTACATCAGAAATGGCTAACAAAGCATCAGAGGACTCAGTATTCACATTGACTGCTGTCCTGCTACGTTTGCCCTGTAACACTGGCAACTTAGATAATAACTCTGTAAGGGTAGTTGACATAACTGCAGCCATATCCTGCAGAGTAAATGAATTAGACGCGGTTGAAGAACCCAGCGTCGCTTGTGTGGGCGTTAAAGGTTGTGACACTTGGGGAGAATTTGGCGGCATACCCTGATTCTCCTCAGAATCATCCTTAGCCTTAAATAAAATTTGAGTTTTACATTGTAAGGCCCTTTCAGTACATGAGGGACAAAATTAAGTGGGGGTTCCACAATGGCATCTAAACACATAGAAAAAGTGATTTCCTCAAGTTCAGACATGTTAAACAGACTAGCAATAGCAATAATAGTCGTTCTTAGCTTTATTTATTGACCTCTTAAGGGAAAAAACATACACAAAAAAACTACATAAAAAGTGTACTGTGCCTTTAAATATTAAAAGCGCAACAATTTTTCTCTTATCTTTAAAACAGCATTTGTGGCAATAAAAATTGTTTTAATGTGCCCAAAATATTCTAATAATATTGCACCGGCTTGCTTAGGTGTGTAAAAACCAATATAAAATAATTTAACAGTTATGACAAAAAACTCTTTATTTCTTCAGGCCCCTGCACCTCGCCACAGCTCTGCTGTGGCGCCTACCTGCCCCCGGAATACACTGCTGCCACTTTGAGAAGCTTTGAAGACCCTTCGAATGGCCAAACAAGTTAGGCCCCACTGGAGCCCAGGACTTTGCTGTCTATGCAATACGGGTGAAACTGCGTGTCTGAGCGTGCAAAAACAGGCCCCGCCCCCGTGGGCGTAAAACTAGCCATTACAGAGACCCGCATGGGTTGCAAACCCCAAACATCTCGTTTTATTAAAATATAAGCCATGTGCCCCTCTTACACAAGCTTGTCCCAATATCAAGCCTCACTGCCTGACAAAAAAAAAACTATACACCCTTAGGTCAGAAAAAATGTATGACGTTTTAAGCCAGCAACCGCATCTCCCAGCATTCAGCCCATACTAAACAATTATCCTAAGTGATATTAGACACATTTAGTAGTTAATATAAAGTGAATTCCAGGTACACCATTACTATACATGTAGTGCATACTGATTTACCCTCCCCAGATAGGGAATAATGTCAGCCTGCTCTTATGTATCAAGTCTCCCCAGAAACAAATGACTGAACATACCTCAATGCTGCTTGTAGCATGACAAGGTTCTCCACACTGAAGATGTTTCTTTACACTACCTTCAACTGCTCTGTGGGAACCAGCATGGATCTTAGATAACATTTGCTAAGATCATCAACATCAGGGCAGAAAAATAAGATGCCTCCACTCCCTGAGGAAAATAGTACTCACTGGCACCATTTTAAAATAAAAAACTTCTTGATTGAAGAACCTAAAACTAACACCTCACTTTACCTCTTCCTATCACTAACACAGGCAAAGAGAATGACTGGAGGGGGAGGGGAAGGGAGGAGTTATATATACAGCTCTGCTGTGGTGCTCTTTGCCACTTCCTGCTAGCAGGAGGTTAAATCCCACAAGTAAGGATGAAATCCGTGGACTCGTCATATCTTGTAAAAGAAAAAGCATTTGTGAGATCAGGCACTGAATTTGGATGAGATTGTCTGACCTGCAATTGGCAAGGTGTTCAATAGGGTTGAGGTCAGGGCTCTGTGTAGGCCACTTAAGCTTCATCACAACTGCCTCAACAAACCATTTCTTCATGGACTTTGCTTTGTGCACAGGGGCACAGTCATGCTAGAACAGGAAAGGGCCTTCGTCAAACTGTTGCTACAAAGTTGGAAGCACACAATTGTCTAAAATGTCTCTGTATGGAATGCAGTGAGCAATATGGGTTATTTCTTGGCTCTTTGTGTGCAATTGAAAGTTAAAAGTAAACACATTTGCTTGAGCGCAATCAAATGTAATGCACTGCAGGTTATCGTGACTTAACAGTACAGTTACACTCTTATTAACATTGATAAAAAATTATTGCAAAAAAAATTTACACTATAAAATTTATAAGGGCTCAATGATATGAGGTCTTATGTGTAAGAAAAAAAAAAGCAGGAAAACGGCTTTAACATTGAGATACATACATATCTAAGTTTATATATGTGTGTATATGTATTTATATAGCTATATATGTATTTACAGACACATATACACATATAAACACATAAAAACATTTGTACACATATATAGACATATCTAAGTAATTGAAAACATGAAATCATATTTATACAATATTGATATTTAAATAAGTGTTTAACTGTATATGTACCGAAAATATTTGACATTCCAATGTGTTTTAAATAGGGGAATAACAAATTATGCTTACCAGATCATTTCATTTCCTTCCGCATAAGGAGAGTCCATGGCATCATTCCTTACTGTTTGGAAATACTGAACCTGGACACCAGGAGGAGGCAAAGACACCCCAGCCAAAGGTTTAAATACCTCTCCCACTTCCCCATCCCCCAGTCATTCAGCCGAGGGAACAAGGAACAGTAGGAGAAATATCAGGGTATAAATGGTGCCAGAAAAAAATATAATTTAGAGGAAGAACAAGGGCGGGGGCCGTGGACTCTCAAACAGAAGGAAATTAAATTATCTGGTAAGCATAATTTATGTTTTTCTTCTTAATATAAGGAGAGTCCACGGCATCATTCCTTACTGTTGGGAAACTTATACCCAAGCTCTAGAGGACACTGAATGATAACGGGAGGGACAAAAAGAGAGGTGGACCCAGGTGGACCCTTATCTGAGGGCACCACAGCCTGCAAAACCTTTCTCCCGAAAGCTGCTTCAGCCGAAGCAAAAACATCAAACTTGTAACCTTAGAAAAAGTATGTAAGGAGGACCAGGTAGCCGCCTTACAAATCTGATACATAGAGGCCTCGTTCTTAAAGGCCGAAGAGGAAGCCACTTCTCTAGTAGTGATGTTGCGAACAGTTCGCCGGAGAACAGTTCCCGGCGATTTTAGCTTGTTCGCGTTCGCCGCGGCAGGCGAACATATGCGATGTTCGATCCGCCCCCTATTCGTCATCATTGAGTAAACTTTGACCCTGTATCTCACAGTCTGCAGACACATTTCAGCCAATCAGCAGCAAACACTCCCTTCCAGGCCCTCCCAGCTCCTGGGCAGCAGCCATTTTAGATTCATTATGATCCTGCATTCTTAGTGAGAGGAGTGATAGTGCTGCTGCTGGTGAATTTATAGGGAAATAGATAGCTAGGCTAGTGTATTCAGTGTCCACTACAGTCCTGAAGGACTCATCTGATCTCTGCTGTAAGGACAGCACCCCAAAAAGCCCTTTTTAGGGCTAGAACTTCAGCCCAAAAAGCCCTTTTTAGGGCTAGAACTTCAGTCGTTTTTTTTTTGTTTTTTTTTGTAATCTAATTGCATTTACCTGCCTGTCAGCCTGTGTGTGAGGCTCACAGCATATACTGTGCCTACTTGCTCACTGCCACCACTCATATTTGGTGTAACATTAGTGTAAATAATAAAAAAAAAAAAACTTTTACATCAGTTTGCTAGTGTAATCTAATTTAATTTTCCAGCAGGCCTGTGTGTCAGGCCCACAGCATATACTGTGCCTAATTGCTCTGTTTTCCACCACTCATATCTGGTGTAATATAAGTGTAAATTTAAAAAAAAAAACCTTTTACATTAGTGTGCTAGTGTAATCTAATTTCAGTTGCCAGACCAGCCTGCCACTGCCAGCCTCAGTGCCACCACTCATATCTGGTGTAACATTAGTGTAAATCTTTTTTTAAAAAAACTATTACATCAGTCTGCTAGTGTTATTTAATTTTAGTTGCCAGGCCAGCCTGCCACTAGTGCCAGCCTGTGTGTCAGGCTCCCAGCATATACTGTGCCTACTTCCATCCTCAGTGCCACCACTCATATCTGGTGTAACATTAGTGTAACTTTAAAAAAAAAAAAACTTTTACATCAGTCTTCTAGTGTTATTTAATTTTAGTTGCCAGGCCAGCCTGCCACTAGTGCCAGCCTGTGTGTCAGGCTCACAGCATATACTGTGCCTACTTGCATCCTCAGTGCCACCACTCATATCTGTTGTAACATTAGTGTAACTTTTAAAAAAAAAAGACTTTTACATCAGTCTGCTATTATTCCAAACAATTTAGGAATGTTAGGTGATTTATGCCCTTTATGGATTAAAACCAGACTCTGCATCAACTATGTAATTTTCCGTGGGAGTTTTGCCATGGATCCCCCTCCGGCATGCCACAGTCCAGGTGTTAGTCCCCTTGAAACAACTTTTCCATCACTATTGTGGCCAGAAAGAGTCTCTGTTGGTTTTAAAGTTCGCCTGCCTATTGAAGTCTATGGTGGTTCGCCCGGTTCGCGAACAGTTGCGGAAGTTCGAGTCCGCCGTTCGCGAACCGAAATTTTTAGGTTCGCGACATCACTATTCTCTAGTAGAATGAGGAGGTTTATGTCCCGCTGTCTCCTAAGCAAAGCGGATAACGCTCCTTAACCAAAAAGATAAGGAAGTCGAAGAGACCTTTTGACCCTTACGCTTCCCAAAATAGACAACAAACAAGGAAGAAGTTTGTCTAAAATCCTTAGTAGCCTGAAGATACAACTTCAAGGCGCGAACCACGTCCAAATTATGAAGCAAACGTTCCTTTAAAGAAGGAGGATTGGGACACAAGGAAGGAACCACAATTTCTTGATTGATGTTGCGGTCTGACACGACCTTAGGAAAAAAAACTTTGTACGTAGGACAGCCTTATTAGAATGGAACACCAGATAAGGAGGCTAACAGAGCAAGGCAGCAATCTCAGATACTCTGCACGCAGAAGCAATAGCCAGTAGAAGAAGAACCTTCCAGGACAACAATTTAATGTCAATTTCATGCATAGGCTCAAACGGAGTACATTGCAAAACCTTAAGAACAAGATTTAGACTCCAAGGAGGAGCCTTAGATCTAAACACAGGTCTGATCCTAATCTTTCCCTTAAAAGGGAGAGAAAAAAGTCTGGACTTAGAAGTCATATCCGCAGACCAGCACTTCAGCAGGGAAGCTGCGTGTGTAGGAGATGAATGTTGGGTACGCACCTCACGGGATGGCGAGTCCTCAGAGGTGGACGGCTCAGTGGTACTAAAAGGGTTAACCTTCTTTGACCGAATAACGTTGTCAAGGCATGTGGAACATAGTTGAGAGGACGGGCATACCATGCCTCCTCACAATATAAAAAGGGATTACTATTTGGAATAGCGGCAGTACCCTCTAATATCTCAGAATCCTCCATAGCTTAAGCTAATGACAGCAGGACACAGAAAATAAACGATCTTTATTTCTCAAAAAAACTAATTATGCTTACCTGATCATTTCCTTTTCTTCTGATGGAAAGAATCCACAGCTGCATTCATTACTTTTGGGAAATAAGAACCTGGCCACCAGGACGAGGCACCCCAGCCAAGGGACAGTAGAAGAAATATCAGGGTGAAAGGTACCAGAAAAATATAAAAGGATGCCCCACAAAAAATTAAGGGTGGGGAGCTGTGGTATCTTTCCATCAGAAGAAAAGGAAATTATTAGGTAAGCATAATTTATGTTTTTCTTCTTAAATGGAAAGGGTCCACAGCTGCATTCATTACTTTTGGGAAAACGTTTGAGGAAACTGAATGCCAAGATGGGAGGGTACAATAGGCGGCCCATACTGAGGGCACCAGGTCTGAACCTCTATCCAATAAAAAACCTTGCTTCGTCCGAAGCCGAGAAAACTTTAAGAGAAAAAGCCTCAATGACACTGACTCGCAGTTAGTCCAGAAGCCAAACTAGAGACCGCAAACGGACTCGCTTGAGCCAACAGTCCTCCAGGAGACACCATCGCCCAACAAACAGTCCCCCACCACTCAACCCCCACAAATGAAGGGGACACAGTTGAAACCCCCAAGGGGACAAGGCAAAGGAGAACCGAGGAAACCGAAAGGTCCCCTAATACAAAAAAGAACACCTCCAAGAGTGAGCCCAGCTCACAGAGACCCAAAGGGACCCAAACAAGGAAAGGAGGCCACGCCTATATCAAGCTAAACCCGGCATAAGACCAGGCACAGAGACAGAAGAGAAGTCTCTCCAATATCCTGCAATCACGGAATGCAACTGAAGAGGCAAAGTCCTCCCAGTGTCTGACCATAGAATACCAAGGCATATGACCATGAAAAAGTGTGTAATACACCCAGGTGAAAAACCCAGAGTCCATAACAGGATGGCACATAGGGTACTTGCGAGGAAGAAGCAGTCAAGCAAGAAACAGACCGCAAAAGCAACCCCCGGACAGAGGGCATGCTCCAGGCAACCTAAGTCGCCAGACCTACACACAGGTCCCTAAAAAAGTTAACACAAAACCTCAATCGAGGCCCCCCGAGAAGCAGAGTATACCCTCAGAACCCGAAGGAAGAGTAAACTCTTTTCTGAAACAATGGAGCAAGGTGAAAGGAAAATCTATACCATAGCAGACTGAGCTACCAGGATAGACTCACCAAGCTCACACATCCAGAGGAGACTGTGACCCAAAACAGGTACAGCAATGAGCATAAGGCTAGCACAGTCATCCCCACAGAGTACAAGTACAACCCGACTCTGAAAACAGACAACAAGGCCATAGACCGAAGGATCTATCCAAATAAATGGTGCCAGCAAGACCCCAGGGGGAACCAATCCCACCTTTCCACCTCCCATCCAGGAGAAGCCCCAAGCAAGGACTCCATCTCCATAGGGAGGAGAATATTCCCTAAAGAAAAGGGATGATGCCGGAAGGGCAACAATTCCTCAATGCCCGAAGGCACCGGCTAATGGGAAGATAAAATCCCAACACAGATGTCCTAGAAAAGGACTCCCCTACCAATAGCTTGCCAAGCAAGTAGTATATTAGCCTGATCCCGCCTATTACGTTCAGTCCAATGCCGAAATACCAGGCAATTCCTCTCTGAACAAGGAACACAGCAACCCCAGACGATCGCTTCAGCCTTCATTGGGCCTCATCAGTGAGGTGTAGCCATATTCCTCTAAGCAACACTGAGCAAGGAGTCCACATCTGGTTGCCCCTTTTTCCCATAGAGAGACTAAATACATACAGAGAGAAAAGTGCACTCACAGGAACGAACAAATGGCTCAATACCATTGTTAGCCTGTTCTATGGCGATTTACCACCTGGGTGCAGTTTTTTAGCTCAGTAATGCTTTTCACAGAGTAGAACTTTCCTGTAGTATATCAGTCTGATTCCGCTTATTACAGTCAGTTCAGCACCGAAATACCAGGCAATTCCTCTCTGAACAAGGAACACAGCAACCCCAGATGATTTTTTCGGCCTTCATTGGGCCTCGTCAGTGAGGTGTAGCCATATTCCTCTAAGCACACTGAGCAAGGAGTCCACGTCTGGTTGCCCCTTTTTCCCATAGGGAGACTAAATACATACAGAGAGAAGTGCACTCACAGGAACGAACAACTGGCTCAATACCATTAGCCTGTTCTATGGCGATTTACCACCTGGGTGCAGCTACCCCTATCTAAAGTCCAACACTCCAAGGAGCAAGGCTATAAGTCGTATGAAGATACTTCTCAAAGCCTCAGGACAATAAAGGGATACCTCGAGGTCAAAAAAATCCTACCAGCAGGACTAGTCTCCCTATCACCTCCGCTCAAGCAGAGGACACAAGGAAGAGATAAGGCACTAAGCCTACCCAGCTCCGGAAACCCCAAGCTAAATGAAGTCCCCGCAGGGAACAACCATCACCCAGAAACACAGATCCATAAAAGGAGATCCAACTCACCTGGAGATAATGGAAGAAGACCCAAAGGTCTCTTATAACTCACAGACAGTACATGGCAAAGAGTAAAAGCTGCATCTAGAAACACTATAAAAAGCTTACGCATATACCTGCAAGGTGTGAAGAGCTGCAACTGGTTTCAAACTGCAAACCTTCCGCATGCTAGACAGCTATCCTGTACAAGCTGTTGGATCAAGCCCAAAAGGACAATCCAGAGGCCTAAAAAATGAAGGCCAAACCGCTCAACTGCGGTAAGGGACGTTAAGCCCTCCAATCCCTCCACCACATGGGGGAGGCTCTAGGTTCTGATGAAATCAGATATCAGATAGAGTGACGCAGCGGGAAACTCCCCTGCCCGGCCATCTATACTGAAGGCTATAAGGACTGAAACAATCCTTCTCGCCTCACGGACCCACAGTTCCTCTCGAATGCATAGTTGAACATGAAAAACAATGATAACCTGAGCACTCAGCGCTTCTACCAAATCAGCCGAGCAGAAAAGCGCCACGTGTCTGAACATCCGCAAGACCGAACAAACCAGACAGGACCAGCCTGCACCTAGGGTCCCAACCGGCAATGCGTAAATTCTCCCTCGAAGGGGAAACATTTTTAACATAGGACTAACATGTCCAAAACAACTTCCAAAGGTTCAGAAGGAACAAAAACAAATAAAAGACATCCCATCAGATATAAATAAAATATAAGGCAACCCGGAGCTTAACGCCCAAAAGACACAGGCCTACCCGCAGGACCAGCCAAACGGAGTCCTATCTTACAAAACTGGAAAAGAACTCAAACAAATAACAATCAGGAGATTACTTCATCCCTACATGTCTAATGTGGTGCACCATTCAAATTATCAGACTGAAAATCCTTGTAACTGGTAACGATAGGGTCATTCAATAACTGAAAAACATGTCTGAGCAACAAGCGAAGGTGCGCAATCCTGTAACAAAAGGCACAACACTAAGGGACAGATACCCCCGCGGGGAACTGTAGAGGCCCTCCCCAAGGCAGAAGGCCCGGGATAATAGGGCACGAGCACATTCTTAAATAAACGTCTGGACTCTGCAGACGAACAATCACCAACATTATGTGGAAGCGAAAATGTGCTGCAACCTCCAGGGGAAACACGCCACCCTGCATGGAGGAACCATAAACTGGGTTACCCGCATGTGCAGAAGTATGATTTGGTAGGGAACTCACTTCTTGGAGGACAGGACCCCCAGAGGCGGATGGCTCAGCAGTCCCTTAATTCCCCGAGCTGCAATTCTAACGCTGTGAGACAACAAACTTTTTACTTTCAATTAGCAAAGTTAACACACGAGCGAGAGCGCAAAATAGCACCTTCATTTATAATCTAGCCCTTAACGGGAAATTAAACACTAAATACATTTCAACACTGCAGGTATCTGAAGGAGAGTTGCTACACATGTGCATACAGGTCTGGAACAGGATTTCAAAATGGTGCCAGCCGTGACTAGAGGGAGACAGAGAATAATCTCAATACTATGCTTATAAAATTTTTTTAGTGATTAATGTCCCTTTAAAGTTTAAACAACAATTATTAACATAGTAGTTAAATGTTACTGTAACTAATTAACATAGAAATAATTAAAAATCTACATTCTCATAAGGTAGGTATTTATCATGCTTTTCTTGGAAATAAATCTCTTTACAAATTAATGCTCAGTTACAATTGCTTGTCACGCAAATGATATTAAATTATGATCAAGCATGTTCAAAATTAGATAGATTAAAAATGTGTTAATTATGTATTAGAGGTTAACAATATCGTATTCATAGAAAATAAATTGTTAAAATGCCAGACTTTTTTTAGGAAATTTAAGGGATATTTTATTCAGCCAAAAAAAAAAAAAAAAGTTTGTCATGGTCACTGTCAGTGGCTTTGCCAGGAGAAGCACTAGGCCCCCACAGTGGTTTTCCACAACTACTCTTGCCCAGGCACTGTGGCAGCTCCAACTTGCCCTGCCTTTGGCAGGCCCAGTCTTGCCCATGACATGCTGGGCCCCTGCGGCACGCCCAGTCTTGCCCTCCCACCCACACCTCACCTACAAATCACCAGTGGGCCTAGGGACACCACTGGTTACGGTTAATAAAATATGCATTGTTTTGCAGATTATCTGAGAACCTCTCCTGAGGTTAATTAAGAACATATACGTAATATCTGCAGTGTTGCAGCAAAGAAGAGTGAAAGAGTTAAATACACCGCACAGAAGGTAACTTTTAATTTTTTTTTTTAAATTGTAATGATTAATAAGTACAAAATAGAGAATTTTATTTTTTCCACTAGAATTTCCATTTAAATGCAATGAAAAATATTTATTTCCTTAATTATTTTTACTTTGATCTACACTAGGAACTGCCATCTTATACAGCGATGGCTTTTGAAGCTTTTCAGACAGCACAACCCATTTGTAATAGCTAAAAACATAATTTATGCTTACCTGATAAATTTATTTCTCTTGTAGTGTATCCAGTCCACGGATCATCCATTACTTATGGGATATTAACTCCTCCCCAACAGGAAGTGCAAGAGGATTCACCCAGCAGAGCTGCTATATAGCTCCTCCCCTAACTGCCATTACCAGTCATTCGACCGAAAACATGCAGAGAAAGGAAAACCATAGGGTACAGTGGTGACTGTAGTTTAATGGAAAAATTACCTGCCTTAAAGTGACAGGGCGGGCCGTGGACTGGATACACTACAAGAGAAATAAATTTATCAGGTAAGCATAAATTATGTTTTCTCTTGTTAAGTGTATCCAGTCCACGGATCATCCATTACTTATGGGATACCAATACCAAAGCTAAAGTACACAGATGACGGGAGGGACAGGCAGGCTGTTTATACGGAAGGAACCACTGCCTGAAGAACCTTTCTCCCAAAAACAGCCTCCGAAGAAGCAAAAGTATGAAGAGAAGACCAAGTTGCAGCCTTGCAAATCTGTTCAACAGAAGCCTCATTCTTAAAGGCCCAAGTGGAAGCCAGAGCTCTAGTAGAATGTGCTGTAATTCTTTCAGGAGGCTGCTGTCCAGCAGTCTCATAGGCTAACCGTATTATGCTACGAAGCCAAAAGGAGAGAGAGGTAGCCGAAGCTTTTTGACCTCTCCTCTGACCAGAATAAACGACAAACAGGGAAGACGTTTGTCGAAAATCCTTAGTTGCCTGTAGATAAAATTTCAGGGCACGGACTACATCTAGATTGTGTAGCAGACGTTCCTTTTTCGAAGAAGGATTAGGACACAAAGATGTAACCACAATCTCTTGATTGATATTCCTGTTAGTGACCACCTTAGGTAGGAACCCAGGTTTAGTACGCAGAACTACCTTGTCTGAATGAAAAATCAGATAAGGAGAATCACAATGTAAGGCAGATAACTCAGAGACTCTTCGAGCCGAGGAAATCGCCATTAAAAACAGAACTTTCCAAGATAACAACTTGATATCAATGGAATGAAGGGGTTCAAACGGAACCCCCTGTAAAACATTAAGAACTAAGTTCAAACTCCATGGTGGAGCAACAGTTTTAAACACAGGCTTGATCCTAGCTAAAGCCTGACAAAAAGCTTGAACGTCCGGAACTTCTGACAGACGTTTGTGTAAAAGAATGGACAGAGCTGAAATCTGTCCCTTTAAGGAACTAGCGGATAAACCCTTTTCTAAACCTTCTTGTAGAAAAGACAATATCCTCGGAATCCTAACCTTACTCCATGAGTAACTCATGGATTCGCACCAATATAAGTATTTGCGCCATATTTTATGGTAAATCTTTCTGGTAACAGGCTTCCTAGCCTGTATTAAGGTATCAATAACTGACTCAGAAAAACCACGTTTTGATAAAATCAAGCGTTCAATTTCCAAGCAGTCAGCTTCAGAGAAATTAGATTTTGATGTTTGAAGGGACCCTGGATCAGAAGGTCCTGTTTCAGAGTTAGCGACCAAGGTGGACAGGATGACATGTCCACTAGATCTGCATACCAAGTCCTGCGTGGCCATGCAGGCGTTATTAGAATCACTGATGCTCTCTCCTGTTTGATTCTGGCAATCAATCGAGGAAGCATCGGGAAGGGTGGAAACACATAAGCCATCCCGAAGGTCCAAGGTGCTGTCAAAGCATCTATCAGAACCGCTCCCGGATCCCTGGATCTGGACCCGTAACGAGGAAGCTTGGCGTTCTGTCGAGACGCCATGAGATCTATCTCTGGTTTGCCCCAACGTCGAAGTATTTGGGCAAAGACCTCCGGATGAAGTTCCCACTCCCACGGATGAAAAGTCTGACGACTTAAGAAATCCGCCTCCCAGTTCTCCACTCCCGGGATGTGGATTGCTGACAGGTGGCAAGAGTGAGACTCTGCCCAGCGAATTATCTTTGATACTTCCATCATTGCTAGGGAGCTTCTTGTTGATGTTGTCTGACTGAAACCTGATGAACCCCCGAGTTGTTAACTGGGGCCAAGCCAGAAGGGCATTGAGAACTGCTCTCAATTCCAGAATGTTTATTGGTAGGAGACTCTCCTCCTGATTCCATTGTCCCTGAGCCTTCAGAGAATTCCAGACAGCGCCCCAACCTAGTAGGCTGGCGTCTGTTGTTACAATTGTCCAGTCCGGCCTGCTGAATGGCATCCCCCTGGACAGATGTGGCCGAGAAAGCCACCATTGAAGAGAATTTCTGGTCTCTTGATCCAGATTCAGAGTAGGGGACAAGTCTGAGTAATCCCCATTCCACTGACTTGGCATGCACAATTGCAGCGGTCTGAGATGTAGACGTGCAAAGGGTACTATGTCCATTGCTGCTACCATTAAGCCGATCACCTCCATGCATTGAGCTACTGACGGGTGTTGAATGGAATGAAGGACACGGCATGCATTTTGAAGCTTTGTTAACCTGTCTTCTGTCAGGTAAATCTTCATTTCTACAGAATCTATAAGAGTCCCCAAGAAGGGAACTCTTGTGAGTGGAAAGAGAGAACTCTTCTTTTCGTTCACCTTCCATCCATGCGACCTTAGAAATGCCAGTACTAACTCTGTATGAGACTTGGCAGTTTGAAAGCTTGAAGCTTGTATCAGAATGTCGTCTAGGTACGGAGCTACCGCAATTCCTCGCGGTCTTAGTACCGCCAGAAGAGCACACAGAACCTTTGTGAAGATTCTCGGAGCCGTAGCCAATCCGAATGGTAATGCCTGTCTAGAAAGGCAAACCTTAGATACCGGTAATGATCTTTGTGAATCGGTATGTGAAGGTAAGCATCCTTTAAATCCACTGTGGTCATGTACTGACCCTTTTGGATCATGGGTAAAATTGTCCGAATAGTTTCCATTTTGAACGATGGAACTCTTAGGAATTTGTTTAGGATCTTTAAATCCAAGATAGGCCTGAAAGTTCCCTCTTTTTTGGGAACCACAAACAGATTTGAGTAAAACCCTTGTCCTTGTTCCGACCGCGGAACCGGATGGATCACTCCCATTAATAAAAGATCTTGTACGCAGCGTAGAAACGCCTCTTTCTTTATTTGGTTTGTTGACAACCTTGACAGATGAAATCTCCCTCTTGGGGGAGAGAATTTGAAGTCTAGAAGGTATCCCTGAGATATGATCTCTAACGCCCAGGGATCCTGGACATCTCTTGCCCAAGCCTGGGCGAAGAGAGAAAGTCTGCCCCCCACTAGATCCGTTCCCGGATCGGGGGCCCTCGATTCATGCTGTCTTAGGGGCAGCAGCAGGTTTCCTGGCCTGCTTGCCCTTGTTCCAGGACTGGTTAGGTCTCCAGCCTTGTCTGTAGCGAGCAACAGCTCCTTCCTGTTTTGGTGCAGAGGAAGTTGATGCTGCTCCTGCTTTGAAATTACGAAAGGAACGAAAGGAACGAAAATTAGACTGTCTAGCCTTAGGTTTGGCTCTGTCTTGAGGCAGGGCATGGCCTTTACCTCCTGTAATGTCAGCGATAATTTCTTTCAACCCGGGCCCGAATAAGGTCTGCCCTTTGAAAGGTATATTAAGCAATTTAGATTTAGAAGTAACGTCAGCTGACCAGGATTTTAGCCACAGTGCTCTGCGTGCCTGAATGGCGAATCCGGAATTCTTAGCCGTAAGTTTAGTTAAATGTACTACGGCATCTGAAATAAATGAGTTAGCTAACTTAAGGGCTTTAAGCTTGTGTGTAATCTCATCTAATGGAGCTGATTCAAGTGTCTCTTCCAGAGACTCAAACCAAAATGCTGCTGCAGCCGTGACAGGCGCAATGCATGCAAGAGGTTGCAATATAAAACCTTGTTGAACAAACATTTTCTTAAGGTAACCCTCTAACTTTTTATCCATTGGATCTGAAAAGGCACAGCTATCCTCCACCGGGATAGTGGTACGCTTAGCTAAAGTAGAAACTGCTCCCTCCACCTTAGGGACCGTTTGCCATAAGTCCCGTGTGGTGGCGTCTATTGGAAACATCTTTCTAAATATCGGAGGGGGTGAGAACGGCACACCGGGTCTATCCCACTCCTTAGTAACAATTTCAGTAAGTCTCTTAGGTATAGGAAAAACGTCAGTACTCGCCGGTACCGCAAAATATTTATCCAACCTACACATTTTCTCTGGTATTGCAACTGTGTTACAATCATTCAGAGCCGCTAACACCTCCCCTAGTAATACACGGAGGTTTTCCAGCTTAAATTTAAAATTTTAAATATCTAAATCCAGTTTGTTTGGATCAGAACCGTCACCCGCAGAATGAAGCTCTCCGTCCTCATGTTCTGCAAATTGTGACGCAGTGTCTGACATGGCCCTAATATTATCAGCGCACTCTGTTCTCACCCCAGAGTGATCACGCTTACCTCTTAGTTCTGGTAATTTAGCCAAAACTTCAGTCATAACAGTAGCCATATCCTGTAATGTGATTTGTAATGGCCGCCCAGATGTACTCGGCGCTACAATATCACGCACCTCCCGAGCGGGAGATGCAGGTACTGACACGTGAGGCGAGTTAGTCGGCATAACTCTCCCCTCGTTGTTTGGTGAAATATGTTCAATTTGTACAGATTGACTTTTATTTAAAGTAGCATCAATACAGTTAGTACATAAATTTCTATTGGGCTCCACTTTGGCTTTAGCACATATAGCACAGATATCTTCCTCTGAATCAGACATGTTTAACACACTAGCAAATAAACTAGCAACTTGGAAATACTTTTCAAGTAATTTACTATAATATGAAAACGTACTGTGCCTATAAGAAGCACAGAAAAAGTTATGACAGTTGAAAATTAATAAACTGAAAAGTTATAGCATCAAATCTTTGTAAAAAACACAATTTTAGCAAAGGATTGCTCCCATTAGCAAAGGATAACTAACCCTGATAGCAGAAAAAAAAAATAAAAAAAAAATACAGAAATAAACGTTTTTTTTATCACAGTCAACTACAATCTCACAGCTCTGCTGTGAGTGATTACCTCCCTCAAAACAAGTTTTGAAGACCCCTGAGTTCTGTAGAGATGAACCGGATCATGCAGGGAAGACAATAAACTTCTGACTGAATTTTTTGATGCGTAGCAAAAGCACCAAAAAAGGTCCCTCCCCCTCACACATAACAGTGAGAGAGATCAGTAAACTGTCATAAATTAAATAAAACGACTGCCAAGTGGAAAAAAATAGTGCCCAAAACATTTTTTCACCCAGTACCTCAGAAAATTAAACGATTTTACATGCCAGCAAAAAACGTTTAACATTAATAAATTGAGTGTTATTAAAAAGCCTGTTGCTAGTCCCTGCAAATTAGGCTAAAGTTTTATGCATACAGTATAATTCAAGTGAAGTGCCATTCCCCAGAATACTGAAGTGTAAAATATACATACATGACAGCCTGATACCAGTTGCTGCTACTGCATTTAAGGCTGAGTTTACATTATATCGGTATTGCAGAATTTTCTCATCAATTCCATTGTCAGAAAATAATAAGCTGCTACATACCTCTTTGCAGATTAATCTGCCCGCTGTCCCCTGATCTGAAGTTTACCTCTCCTCAGATGGCCGAGAAACAGCAATATGATCTTAACTACTCCGGCTAAAATCATAGAAAAACTCAGGTAGATTCTTCTTCAAATTCTACCAGAGAAGGAATAACACACTCCGGTGCTATTATAAAATAACAAACTTTTGATTGAAGGTATGAAACTAAGTATAATCACCAAAGTCCTCTCACACATCCTATCTATTCGTTGGGTGCAAGAGAATGACTGGTAATGGCAGTTAGGGGAGGAGCTATATAGCAGCTCTGCTGGGTGAATCCTCTTGCACTTCCTGTTGGGGAGGAGTTAATATCCCATAAGTAATGGATGATCCGTGGACTGGATACACTTAACAAGAGAAATATTCATGTTTTAAGTGGTTTTTACAATAGCAGGAAAAGGCAGAGACCCCCACCCGCAAAATGATGAGAGATTTGGGAAATAAGACATTTTTAAAAACGGACATCAAAATGAAAAATGCTCCAACAATCTTAATTTTATATTTTTTTACACATTGTCAAATGAGAATTTAATAATTACAGTTTCTGGGGTTCTGGATGAGTGCCTATGTTGTCAGGTTGCTAAAGTTAAATTGTATTCTGTTCCTAATATATGGTCCATCCAGACGACTTTGCATTCAAAATATTTTTACGTAACAACTTAAACCAAATGTTACGTTTGCATAATTTCAGCAATTAGGCACTGTTGTGCATAAGGTCAGGGTAAAAAACAAACAAAAAAACAAACAGACAAAAAAAAAATATTAAACATTTTACCATGGTTATTTCATTAACAAAAGTTATCCTTGGCAAATCCTTTAAAACCATCTCTTTAGTAGGGTTCTCTTATTTTATCTGCTTTGGTAAAATAGAGGCAGATGCAAATGGCTTTCTGCACTGATGTAACAAATCACTGTGTAGCAGGTCATTTAAAGTGGGGTAAAGAAGTGAATAAAAAGCAAATATATCAGCAGTGAATTAAAGGGAAAGGCAATTTGAGAAGTGTGATCCCTCTTTCTATATCACATATTTAAATAGTGACAACCGAACCGAACTTCTAAGAGACCATCCTTACACTGCAGCACAATTAGGAAATGTGATACTTCATTTTAAACAGTGTATCTCTTAAACTAGGGCTACATGTGGCACTCTGCACTAGTTTTTTTTTGTGACCCGTGGGTAATAGCCAAACTAAGAATGTACACCATAGTTTTTTTGTGGCTCCAAGAAAAAGTGGAAATAAAAATGTGTTCTTTGGGGGTTTCTGGTGAGTGGGTAAGATAACTTTACTCTACAACCATAACTAAATATGGCCCTGCACCACTAGACATTTTGTAGGAAATATTTTATTTATTTGCTGCCCTTAAAACAAAATATTGATCTGTGGACCCTAAGTTTTAGAAGGTTGACCCTCACTGACAAACAATAGCTATTTGACCTAAAATGTAACTCATTTTCTCTAGTGAAATAAAGGCCAAGTTGATGAGTATCGGGTCCTGTGTATCCACCCAAGAGGAGTGGGTTCTTAATTTGTATTCTAGAGTGAGCCAAGATATAGTGATACTAAATCTATGATATATTTATTCCAGATAGTATTAAATCAAATCAAGTGGAACTAGATATTGTCATCACCTCAATGCCCTTGGGAAGAATTTAGTATGTGACAGCAAGCAGCAGCTTGTGGAATAACAGTGATAACCTTTAAATATTAAATGTAACAATGTTAATTCTTATACACGTCAGTGCATTGCTGTTGGCACCAATGTAATATAATATTTGAAAGCTAAATTTAAAGTTAACATAAAATATTGAAATGTTAATTTCCATTCTAAAGAGATATTTGAAAATAGCAGAATGAATGTCAAGGGGAACAGAATTTCAAAATTCAGATAGACATATTCCAAATCCATATCCACAAGCTCTTTCCCCATAATCCGTTTGCAGGAATGAAATACTTTAGGGGGAAAGCAATGTAAGTGTTAAAAGTAATGTGCAGATCTTTTGAAGACAAGAGGACTTTTTCTATAATGGATAACTGTGCTAATATTTATCTTAACCCTTTTAGCTTTTGTTCACCAATCAGAACATTGAAAGGGGCAATGAGTGTGTTGAAGCCTTCTTAGCAGAAAAAGCTTTTCTGATTATAAAGCATGATCAGAAATTCTGAGGCTTTAGCAATAAACATGTTTTGCTACTGCGGTAAAAGGAACACACTGAATTTAAACCTTTATTTACAGTGAAACAGAGCTGGCAAGCTACCTTATAACAGTGTGCCACAATACTCAGCGCTGCGGAATCTGTTGGCGCTCTACAAATAACCGATAATAATAATACCTGGGGTCTCTTCTACACATTGCACTACAATATAAACATTCTCAAACTATGAAAGGAATTCTACAAGTCTCCTATTTTTCAACAACAAGTTAATTCCAATACAAATTATCAAATCACTTGCAAAATATAAAATCAAATAATTATCTGGGTTAAAAAATAAATAAATACTAGAGAGGTGAAGAAGTTATTTAACCTAACCTGGATGCTATTTCTATATACTTAATGATGAATGCTGAGATCTCTAAGTATCTAGAAATGGCTTTAAAGTTACAGTAGATGTTTTTTTCTGTGGCATTATCAATGTCTTTATAACCTTTCTTAAATAATAAATTAGGCTTTTTTTTATACATTTCCAAACTAATCACAGATACTATGAATCGTCACTTGGTATTCAAACCCTTAACCCCTTTGATGCATGGAAGGACTGAGTAATGAGTTGCAACCATTCCACAAAAGTAAAACCACATGGTTATTTTACACAAAACAAAAGGTAGATATTCAGCTTTTGAGAGTTACAAAGGTTGTGTTAGTGAGTATTTCTCCACAGATGATGTATTAGTCAACACACAGAAAGCAGAATATTGGTCATGCTTCTTCAGAAAAGCAGTAATAAGTGAGATTGCGAGCAGGGATGAGCAAATGTTTTGTCACATTTGTTAGAAATATCAATTTTTTTTTCTCTATACTGAATGTAACACTCAGATACTAACATTCAAAGGTTGATTCTTTAAGTTTAAGAATTCTTTATTCAAATGTAATATACAGAATGCTAGCATTCCTTTTTTAGAATGATCAGAATGAATGTCAAGGGGAACATTTGTGCTAACATTTTGATATAAAAAAAAAGACATTCACCCATCCCTAATTGTGATAAAAAGCAGTTAAGAACATAATTTGATATGTGGTTAGTTACAGGCCAGGTCAAACCCTGAGACACTTAAAAGTAGTTTAACACGAGAAGCAGACACTGTGGCGACAGAAAGATAAACTGCCACAGGTTGGAAAGGTCCACTTACTGACGCTGCCACAGACTGCCAAGCAGTATTCCTCAGAGTCAAAGTTGTTTCGGTTTCCACCACAGCCTCCGTAAGTGAACTGTGTGCATTTCCTTTCGGTCACATCATAGAACCAGCGGGGAATCATTGCTCGACATGGGCCAGTCTCAGCTTGTTCAGAGCACACCTCTATTTATAACATGTGGAGGAACTTGATTTAGCATTAAAATATTAAAAAGCAAAAAGTTCATAAAAAAAGCTCTTGTATTTTAAATAAGAGGTCCAAAACACCCATCAAAGGGCACCAAAAGGCTAGAATTGCACTGTATAATTTCACATAGCATAACCAAAGGAACTTTGCATCGATTATGTAATCATATGTTCATGACGACAAACGTAAATTCTAGTCTGTTTGTTACCCTTGAGGACTGGATTTGGACACTCGTCTTTAAGACCAATAATCGATTGCATCTAGTTTTTAATTAAGAACAGTATCATCTGCAACATTATTAAAGTTTTTCTTCAGTCTTTCAAAACACCCAGCCCTAATCAAATGAAATTATTTCGGATACAGTATTATTGCTACATGTTTCAAATAATTTAGAAAAATAAATGTAATTTTCTCAAACATAGTAACATAGTAGATAAGGTTGAAAAAGGACAAAAGTCCACCAAGTTCAACCTATACAGATCCTAACTCATTTACAATAATAAGCTGACAATTGAACTACATTAAAAGGACACTGAACCCAAATTTTTTCTTTCATGGTTAAGACAGAGCATGAAATTTTAAGCAACTTTCTAATTTACTCCTATTATCAATTTTTCTTCGTTCTCTTGCTATTTATTTAAAAAGCAGGGTTGTGATGCATAGGAGCCGGCCCATTTTTGGTTGAGAACCTGGGTTATGCTTGCTTATTGGTGGGTAGATGTAAGCCTTCAATAAGCAAGCGCTATCCATGGTGCTGAACCTAAAATGGGCTGGCTGCTAAGATTTACATTCCTGATTTTAAAATAAAGATAGCAAGAGAACAAAGAAAAAATGATAATAGGAGTAAATTAGAAAGTTGCTTAAAATTGCATGCTCTATCTGAATCGTGAAAGAAAACAATTTGGGTTCAGTGTCCCTTTAATACAATCAGGAAGCAGACCCATTTAACACACAAAATCATATCCCTGAAAATATTATTTAGCCAGAAATGTATCTAAGCCATTTTTAACTCGATCTAAGGCATTCACTACCTCCTTAGGTAAGGAGTTCTACAATTTGTATTATTTGCTTTCTCAAAATACGATTATAGTTGACACTTTATAAATCTTTGCAGCATCAGTGGTGACTAAATGCTAAAGGCAGAGTGAACATTTTTCAAGCTAAACAAGATAAAAGTACACAACCAAGCTAATTTTCAGAGCCAAATTACAGGAAAAGGGGGCAAAATAAATAACAAAAACATATTGCAAAGGTGTTTCATTATGCATAACTAAACATTTTATCTACAAATCGCAAGGTGTCCCTTTCAACAGTGCATTTAAAGGGACAGTCTACACCAGCAGAAATTTAGAGGTTTTAAAGTTATAAAGTATATTAAAGTGAATGTAAATTTTGATGTTTAAGTGCCCGGTTTTTAAAACTTTGATTAAAAACAGGGGCACTTTAATTCATCAAAATTTACATTTCACTCCTGTTGTGACAAAAAAAACTTACCTTTTAAACTTCACAGCAGCTGCTGCTTCCTCCGTTCTCACAAGCCATTTCTGATGTCAGAAATGATTGATAGGTCATCCTCCAATCACAGATTCCCCCCCGGGGGATTCAGTGTCTGATTCACTGCTGTGATTGGAGGAAGCCAGATACCTCATTTTAGACCCAGGAAGAGGCTTTGAAACAGGTGGAGGAAGCTGGAGCTGCTGTGAAGATTAAAAATTAAGTTTATTTTCACAACAGGAGTGAAATGAAAATATTGATGAATTAAAGTGCCTCTGTTTTTAATCAAAGTTTTAAAAACCGGGCATCAAAATTTACATTCACTTTAATACAGGGAGCTGCGGAATCTGTTGGCGCTCTACAAATAACCGAAAATAATAATAATAATAAATTATTAGGCAAATGAGTATTTTGACCACATCATCCTCTTTATGCATGTTGTCTTACTCCAAGCTATATAGGCTCGAAAGCCTACTACCAATTAAGCATATTAGGTGATGTGCATCTCTGTAATGAGAAGGGGTGTGGTCTAATGACATCAACACCCTATATCAGGTGTGAATAATTATTAGGCAACTTCCTTTCCTTTGGCAAAATGGGTCAAAAGAAGGACTTGAAAGATTGTGGAAAAATAGTGCGCTGGTGTATAGAGTATCAGACCGCTTACAGTGTTTTAGATCCTTCAGTATAAAAATAATGTATAGTGAAAGAAAAAGGAGGTCTTGTAAGGGCGCTAATAGCTGAAGATACTTATGTGAAATTATTAATATTACTGGTGATAAATATGTGTACAAAAGTAAAATAAAAATAAGAACAGTATCTAAGATAACAAGTGATTTATTTGGTTACAATATGATTTGAAAAAATAGAGACGTCTCTAGTACAATTCAATTAAAAACAATGATGAAATATAGCATAAAAAATGATAAAAAGTGGTACTGATTAGTACTTCATGAGAAATTTAGATTACTGTTTAATAGTGTAGTCACAAAGAAAATTTTTGGGGTGTGACTAAACAGTTAGCCAAGATTTCTCGTGAGTTATTAAGTCTGTATACAGTTATGCATAAAAATATTTAAAATACCGATATCGGCTTGATAAAACTTCTGCAAAGGCTATATATTGCACACAAAAAATTATAATGGAGCTTAAAGAGGAGCTGTGCATAAGAGGAAAATTATATAGGGTTATGCTCTAGCTCTGATTATGTCAATCCTTATATCTGTATTCTCAGCGAACTTATTGATATGTCCATACGTATGAACCAAGAGAAATGTCCAGTAATATATACTGCTAGTAGTTTAGGATTACAGTTCGCAATCTTAAAGCAGATGGTACCTTATAGTAAGCTTGAATAGCAGCAGGGAATCCTATGCGTCCTGCGGCTCAGTTCTTCTGACAGTGTCCTCGTGTTGTTGGCGTCTGACGTCACACCCGATGTGCGGGGGCTTGTCTTGCGTCGGCCAATCGCTGCTTAGACAGTTGTGAGTATTCGAAATGCCTTTTCACGTCCGATATTGTGTATTCACAATTTTTCTTCTGTCTGATATCTGTACTTATTTAGGCACCAATCAGCAAAAAAGTATCCGTTGTGAGTAAGTTCACCTGCACTTAGTGCTGTTAGCACGCAGGTTCCGATGCAATTTCTCCTTCGTGTCCTTTGTTGACAGTCAACCCGGGTTGCTGATTGGTGCCTAAATAAGTACAGATATCAGACAGAAGAAAAATTGTGAATACACAATATCGGACGTGAAAAGGCATTTCGGATACTCACAACTGTCTAAGCAGCGATTGGCCGACGCAAGACAAGCCCCCGCACATCGGGTGTGACGTCAGACGCCAACAACACGAGGACACTGTCAGAAGAACTGAGCCGCAGGACGCATAGGATTCCCTGCTGCTATTCAAGCTTACTATAAGGTACCATCTGCTTTAAGATTGCGAACTGTAATCCTAAACTACTAGCAGTATATATTACTGGACATTTCTCTTGGTTCATACGTATGGACATATCAATAAGTTCGCTGAGAATACAGATATAAGGATTGACATAATCAGAGCTAGAGCATAACCCTATATAATTTTCCTCTTATGCACAGCTCCTCTTTAAGCTCCATTATAATTTTTTGTGTGCAATATATAGCCTTTGCAGAAGTTTTATCAAGCCGATATCGGTATTTTAAATATTTTTATGCATAACTGTATACAGACTTAATAACTCACGAGAAATCTTGGCTAACTGTTTAGTCACACCCCAAAAATTTTCTTTGTGACTACACTATTAAACAGTAATCTAAATTTCTCATGAAGTACTAATCAGTACCAGTTTTTAGCATTTTTTATGCTATATTTCATCATTGTTTTTAATTGAATTGTACTAGAGACGTCTCTATTTTTTCAAATCATATTGTAACCAAATAAATCACTTGTTATCTTAGATACTGTTCTTATTTTTATTTTACTTTTGTACACATATTTATCACCAGTAATATTAATAATTTCACATAAGTATCTTCAGCTATTAGCGCCCTTACAAGACCTCCTTTTTCTTTCAAAAGAAGGACTTGACAGGCTCAGAAAAGTCAAAAATAGTGAGATATCTTGCAGAGGGATGCAGCACTCTTAAAATTGCAAAGCTTCTGAAGCGTGATCATCGAACAATCAAGTGTTTCATTCAAAATAGTCAACAGGATCGCAAGAAGCGTGTGGAAAAACCAAGGCGCAAAATAACTGCACATGAACTGAGAAAAGTCAAGCGTGCAGCTGCCAAGATGCCACTTGCCACCAGTTTGGCCATATTTCAGAGCTGCAACATCACTGGAGTGCCCAAAAGCACAAGGTGTGCAATACTCAGAGACATGGCCAAGGTAAGAAAGGCTGAAAGACGACCACCACTGAACAAGACACACAAGCTGAAACGTCAAGACTGGGCCAAGAAATATCTCAAGACTGATTTTTCTACGGTTTTATGGACTGATGAAATGAGAGTGAGTCTTGATGGGCCAGATGGATGGCCCCGTGGCTGGATTGGTAAAGGGCAGAGAGCTCCAGTCTGACTCAGACGCCAGCAAGGTGGAGGTGGAGTACTGGTTTGGGCTGGTATCATCAAAGATGAGCTTGTGGGGCCTTTTCGGGTTGAGGATGGAGTCAAGCTCAACTCCCAGTCCTACTGCCAGTTTCTGGAAGACACCTTCTTCAAGCAGTGGTACAGGAAGAAGTCTGCATCCTTCAAGAAAAACATGATTTTCATGCAGGACAATGCTCCATCACACGCGTCCAAGTACTCCACAGCGTGGCTGGCAAGAAAGGGTATAAAAGAAGAAAATCTAATGACATGGCCTCCTTGTTCACCTGATCTGAACCCCATTGAGAACCTGTGGTCCATCATCAAATGTGAGATTTACAAGGAGGGAAAACAGTACACCTCTCTGAACAGTGTCTGGGAGGCTGTGGTTGCTGCTGCACGCAATGTTGATGGTGAACAGATCAAAACACTGACAGAATCCATGGATGGCAGGCTTTTGAGTGTCCTTGCAAAGAAAGGTGGCTATATTGGTCACTGATTTGTTTTTGTTTTGTTTTTGAATGTCAGAAATGTATATTTGTGAATGTTGAGATGTTATATTGGTTTCACTGGTAAAAATAAATAATTGAAATGGGTATATATTTGTTTTTGTTAAGTTGCCTAATAATTATGCACAGTAATAGTCACCTGCACACACAGATATCCCCCTAAAATAGCTAAAACTAAAAACAAACTAAAAACTACTTCCAAAAATATTCAGCTTTGATATTAATGAGTTTTTTGGGTTCATTGAGAACATGGTTGTTGTTCAATAATAAAATGAATCCTCAAAAATACAACTTGCCTAATAATTCTGCACTCCCTGTATAACAATGTTGGTTGTGCAAAGCTGGGGAATGGGTAGTAAATGAGTCGTTTATCTTTTTAAACAATAGCAATTTTGGTGTTGACTGTCCCTTTAAATTTATGCACTAAAGGCATGCTAATAACCTAGGTAATGTTTAAATATTCACTCTCTAAAAGTATACATTGGGCAGTGCAGCATCAAATTTGCTGTGGAGATTGTTGTAAACTGTGCAGCGAACACTGCACAGTTTACACAATTAGCGCTCTGAACATTAACCAGAGATCAAATCCCCCAACAGTAACCAGAGATCAGTGCCCCAATTGGCCCCAGTAGTGCTTTTTTTTATTTTTAAATAACTGCACAAAACAGTTTTTAGGAGTTAAATTTGGCAGGTGTGGGGTGTTAGAAAAAACATCACTGAAAAATGCCTTTACATTTTGGTCTATGGGGAACCGTGTTCCCTGTAAATATATATGTATATGCTTATATACATATATATTTAAGTCTTAATATGTGTATATACACATATAAACACAAATATATATGTATATATTCATATATATTTCAATTTGCTGTTATCGCTGCGCGACTTACCCGCTTCACAACGCTAAGTTCTCATGGCGTGTCACATGGCATGAGAACGAGGCTCCTGTTGAAGCCTATGGAAGCACACTCTAGTGAGTGTAAAGCTTCCGTGCAATGCAAACTCATTGGTTATGTGGTGCGCAAATATCACCCTTGTGAAAGCGTCATTTTGCGCTACACTTGTAATCTGGTCCATAATATGTAAAAACTATTTTGCAATGGAATAAAATATATAAAAACAAGGAAACTTACATAAAGTTGAAGATCCACAAACAGTTATGTTTCAATAAATATATTCTATTTTTATTAAACAATAGTGTTAAGCTCTGTTTATCGTTTCCATTGTTAAAAAAAAAAAAAACATCTTTACAATCTTTTTTGAATTTTTAACATTTACCTGTCTCTAAATCTTTTATTTTTTATTTTTAGACCATACTGAAAACTCTACCTGAATCATGAAGTTTTAATTTTGACTTCCTTGTCTTTATTAATTAAAAAAATATTTAATTACAATCATATTATACATATATATATATAATTTAAATATTTCTCAAGAATTTATTTTTTCATTCTATAAATGGATACTACCCTGGAAAAAAACAAAAACATAAATATAAGATATTCAGATCTAGATTCCTGATCTCTAAATACCAACAAAACTCCCCTAACTTTGTGGTTATGTACAGACAAAGGTTATTCTACAATAGAACTCACACATACCTTCTTTATCCCCTCCCCCCCCCCAATAAATTAATACATATTAATACACATACATAAATGCATAATTAGGTAAAATAGTAATGTAGGAGTCAATCACAAACCTTATCTAACAGAAAACCACCATTAAAGTGCCATAAAACTTGTTGAGATCTGTGCATATCCTAAAAGGGCTAATTAAGTAAAACATAATTTATGTAAGAACTTACCTGATAAATTCATTTCTTTCATATTAGCAAGAGTCCATGAGCTAGTGACGTATGTGATATACATTCCTACCAGGAGGGGCAAAGTTTCCCAAACCTCAAAATGCCTATAAATACACCCCTCACCACACCCACAAATCAGTTTAACGAATAGCCAAGAAGTGGGGTGATAAGAAAAAAGTGCGAAGCATAAATATAAGGAATTGGAATAATTGTGCTTTGTACAAAAAAAATCATAACCACCACAAAAAAAGGGTGGACCTCATGGACTCTTGCTAATATGAAAGAAATGAATTTATCAGGTAAGTTCTTAAATTATGTTTTCTTTCATGTAATTAGCAAGAGTCCATGAGCTAGTGACGTATGGGATAATGACTACCCAACATGTGGATCTTCCACGCAAGAGTCACTAGAGAGGGAGGGATAAAATAAAGACAGCCAATTCCGCTGAAAAAAATCCACACCCAAAAATAAAGTTTAAATCTTATAAAGAAAAAAACTGAAAATATAAGCAGAAGATTCAAACTGAAACAGCTGCCTGAAGTACTTTTCTACCAAAAACAGCTTCAGAAGAAGAAAACACATCAAAATGGTAGAATTTAGTAAAAGTATGCAAAGAAGACCAAGTTGCTGCTTTGCAAATCTGATCAACCGAAGCTTCATTCCTAAATGCCCAGGAAGTAGAAACTGACCTAGTAGAATGAGCTGTAATCCTTTGAGGCGGAGTCTTACCCGACTCGACATAAGCATGATGAATTAAAGATTTCAACCAAGATGCCAAAGAAATGGCAGAGGCCTTCTGACCTTTCCTAGAACCGGAAAAGATAACAAATAGACTAGAAGTCTTTCGGAAATTCTTAGTAGCTTCAACATAATATTTCAAAGCTCTAACTACATCCAAAGAATGCAATGATTTCTCCTTAGAATTCTTAGGATTAGGACATAATGAAGGAACCACAATTTCTCTACTAATGTTGTTAGAATTCACAACCTTACGTAAAAATTTAAAAGAAGTTCGCAACACCGCCTTATCCTGGTGAAAAATCAGAAAAGGAGACTCACAAGAGAGAGCAGATAATTCAGAAACTCTTCTGGCAGAAGAGATGGCCAAAAGGAACAAAACTTTCCAAGAAAGTAATTTAATGTCCAATGAATGCATAGGTTCAAACGGAGGAGCTTGAAGAGCCCCCAGAACCAAATTCAAACTCCAAGGAGGAGAAATTGACTTAATGACAGGCTTTATACGAACCAAAGCTTGTACAAAACAATGAATATCAGGAAGATTAGCAATCTTTCTGTGAAAAAGAACAGAAAGAGCAGAGATTTGTCCTTTCAAGGAACTTGCAGACAAACCTTTATCCAAACCATCCTGAAGAAACTGTAAAATTCTCGGAATTCTAAAAGAATGCCAGGAAAAATGATGAGAAAGACACCAAGAAATATAAGTCTTCCAGACTCTATAATATATCTCCCTAGATACGGATTTACGAGCCTGTAACATAGTATTAATCACAGAGTCAGAGAAACCTCTTTGACCAAGAATCAAGCGTTCAATCTCCATACCTTTAAATTTAAGGATTTGAGATCCTGATGGAAAAAAGGACCTTGCGACAGAAGGTCTGGTCTTAATGGAAGAGTCCACGGTTGGCAAGAGGCCATCCGGACAAGATCCGCATACCAAAACCTGTGAGGCCATGCTGGAGCTACCAGCAGAACAAACGAGCATTCCTTCAGAATCTTGAAGATTACTCTTGGAAGAAGAACTAGAGGCGGAAAGATATAGGCAGGATGATACTTCCAAGGAAGTGACAACGCTTCCACTGCTTCCGCTTGAGGATCCCTGGATCTGGACAGATACCTGGGAAGTTTCTTGTTTAGATGAGAAGCCATCAGATCTATTTCTGGAAGTTCCCACATTTGAACAATCTGAAGAAATACCTCTGGGTGAAGAGACCATTCGCCCGGATGTAACGTTTGGCGACTGAGATAATCCGCTTCCCAATTGTCTATACCTGGGATATGAACCGCAGAAACTAGACAGGAGCTGGATTCCGCCCATACCAGAATTCGAGATACTTCTTTCATAGCCAGAGGACTGTGAGTCCCTCCTTGATGATTGATATATGCCACAGTTGTGACATTGTCTGTCTGAAAACAAATGAACGATTCTCTATTCAGAAGAGGCCATGACTGAAGAGCTCTGAAAATTGCACAGAGTTCCAAAATATTGATCGATAATCTCACCTCCTGAGAATCCCAAACCCCTTGTGCTGTCAGAGACCCCCACACAGCTCCCCAACCTGTAAGACTTGCATCTGTTGAAATTACAGTCCAGGTCGGAAGAACAAAAGAAGCCCCCTGAACTAAATGATGGTGATCTGTCCACCACGACAGAGAGTGTCGTACAATCGGTTTTAAAGATATTAATTGAGATATCTTTGAGTAATCCCTGCACCACTGGTTCAGCATACATAGCTGAAGAGGTCGCATGTGAAAACGAGCAAAGGGGATCGCGTCCGATGCAGCAGTCATAAGACCTAGAATTTCCATGCATAAGGCTACCGAAGGGAATGATTGTGACTGAAGGTTTCGACAAGCTGGAATCAATTTTAGACGTCTCTTGTCTGTCAAAGACAGAGTCATGGACACTGAATATATCTGGAAACCTAAAAAGGTTACCCTTGTCTGAGGAATCAATGAACTTTTTGGTAAATTGATCCTCCAACCATGATCTTGAAGAAGCATCACAAGTCGATTCGTATGAGATTCTGCTAAATGTGAAGACTGAGCAAGTACCAAGATATCGTCCAAATAAGGAAATACCACAATACCCTGTTCTCTGATTACAGACAGAAGGGCACCAAGAACCTTTGTAAAAATTCTTGGAGCTGTTGCTAGGCCAAACGGTAGAGCCACAAACTGGTAATGCTTGTCTAGGAAAGAGAATCTCAGAAACTGATAGTGATCTGGATGAATCTAAATATGCAGATATGCATCCTGTAAATCTATTGTAGACATATAATGCCCTTGCTGAACAAAAGGCAGGATAGTCCTTACAGTTACCATTTTGAATGTTGGTATCCTTACATAACGATTCAATATTTTTAGATCCAGAACTGGTCTGAAGGAATTTTCCTTCTTTGGTACAATGAAGAGATTTGAATAAAACCCCAGCCCCTGTTCCAGAACTGGAACTGGCATAATTACCCCAGCCAACTCTAGATCTGAAACACATTTCAGAAATGCTTGAGCCTTCGCTGGGTTTACTGGGACACGGGAAAGAAAAAATCTCTTTGCAGGAGGCCTTATCTTGAAGCCAATTCTGTACCCTTCTGAAACAATGTTCTGAATCCAAAGATTGTGAACGGAATTGATCCAAATTTCTTTGAAAAAACGTAATCTGCCCCCTACCAGCTGAGCTGGAATGAGGGCCGCACCTTCATGTGGACTTAGGAGCTGGCTTTGGTTTTCTAAAAGGCTTGGATTTATTCCAGACTGGAGATGGTTTCCAAATTGATACCGCTCCTGAGGATGAAGGATCAGGCTTTTGTTCCTTGTTGTGACGAAAGGAACGAAAACGATTATTAGATCTAAATTTACCTTTAGATTTTTTATCCTGTGGTAAAAAAGTTCCTTTCCCTCCAGTAACAGTTGAAATAATAGAATCCAACTGAGAACCAAATAATTTATTACCCTGGAAAGAAAGGGAAAGCAGAGTAGACTTAGAAGACATATCAGCATTCCAAGTTTTAAGCCATAAAGCTCTTCTAGCTAAAATAGCTAGAGACATATACCTGACATCAACTCTAATGATATCAAAGATGGCATCACAAATAAAATTATTAGCATGTTGAAGAAGATTAATAATGCTATGAGAATTATGATCTGTTACTTGTTGCGCTAAAGCTTCTAACCAAAAAGTTGAAGCTGCAGCAACATCCGCTAAAGATATAGCAGGTCTAAGAAGATTACCTGAACACAAGTAAGCTTTTCTTAGAAAGGATTCAATTTTCCTATCTAAAGGATCCTTAAAGGAAGTACCATCTGCCGTAGGAATGGTAGTACGCTTAGCAAGAGTAGAGACAGCCCCATCAACCTTAGGGATTTTGTCCCAAAACTCTAATCTGTCATATGGCACAGGATATAATTGCTTAAAACATTTAGAAGGAGTAAATGAATTACCCAAATTATTCCATTCCCTGGAAATTACTTCAGAAATAGCAACAGGGACAGGAAAAACTTCTGGAATAACTACAGGAGATTTAAAAACCTTATCTAAACGTTTAGATTTAGTATCAAGAGGACTAGAATCCTCTATTTCTAATGCAATTAGGACTTCTTTAAGTAAAGAACGAATAAATTCCATTTGAAATAAATATGAAGATTTATCAGCATCAACCTCTGAGACAGAATCCTCTGAACCAGAAGAACCATTATCAGAATCAGAATGATGATGTTCATTTAAAAATTCATCTGAAAAATGAGAAGTTTTAAAAGACTTTTTACGTTTACTAGAAGGAGGAATAACAGACATAGCCTTCTTAATGGATTTAGAAACAAAATCTCTTATATTATCAGGAACACTCTGAGTATTAGATGTTGACGGAACAGCAACAGGTAATGTAACCGTACTAAAGGAAATATTATCTGCATTAACAAGTTTGTCATGACAATCAGTACAAACAACAGCTGGAGGAACAGATACCATAAGTTTACAGCAGATACACTTAGCTTTGGTAGATCCAGCACCAGGCAGCGATTTTCCAGAAGTATCTTCTGACTCAGTGTCAACGTGGGACATCTTGCAATATGTAATAGAAAAAACAACATATAAAGCAAAATTGATCAAATTCCTTAAATGACAGTTTCAGGAATGGGAAAAAATGCCAGTGAACAAGCTTCTAGCAACCAGAAGCAATAAATAATGAGACTTAAATAATGTGGAGACAAAAATGACGCCCATATTTTTTCAGCGCCAAAAAAAAAAGACGCCCACATTATTTGGCGCCTAAATTCTTTTGGCGGCAAAAATGACGCCACATCCGGAACGCCGACACTTTTGGCGCAAAAAAACTTCAAAAATGATGCAACTTCCGGCGACACGTATGACGCCGGAAACAGAAAAAAAATTTGCGCCAAAAAAGTCTGCGCCAAGAATGATGCAATAAAATGAAGCATTTTCAGCCCCCGCGAGCCTAACAATACAGTATAATTGATAAATACACAATAAAAAAAACAATGCAACCGCACTTACTTTGAATTTAAAATGAGCAGTAGAATATTTTCTATTAAATTTCAAAGTTAATCCAAATTTTCCCTCCCTCAGTATCATGTGATAGCCCTTAGCCAACCACAAAATGTATACATATACTATGCTTTTGCACATGCTCAGTAAGAGCTGGAGCCTCAGAAAGTGTGCATATAAAAAGAGTGTGCATGTTTTGACAGTGGAACTATATTGGAATTGCTTTTTAAAATTGCATGTTTTATATAAATCATGACATTTTAATTTTGACTTTAGTGTCCCTTTAATTTGAAATGTAAGTAAGTAATGACTGTGGTACCAATGTACACAAAAGCAGATCATTTAATTTACTACAAAGGCAGAATTATTTTGCATAGTAGAATTTTGCAAAACAGTACAATGATGCTTTACAGGAATTTTTCAGCATGATTTATATTCAAGACTGCCTTATGCAATGAACTAGGCATTATTGAAGAAATGCCTGTAATGAATCATAGTATTATCTCATTTAAGGCCACAGCTGTAGAAGTGACACTTTAATATGTTTTTTCCAATGAGCTTTCTAATAAAATTATTGGTTTTAAAAGCAATTAAAGTTAGGTTATAGGATTCATATATATGGCTACAGACATCATCCAACACTAAAACTGGCTTTTTTAGATGAACTTCACATTTCTCTCTCTCTCCTAATAGGATTTATGATTATATTTTGAGTGTTTTATCAATGTACAGTTTCCGAACAAGATTGTAAATAACCCTTTCCTTCTATAATATTATTTTTAAAATCAGGTGAAATAAAATTATTAAAAGGACATCGACAATTTTGGGATTGTAATATAAAATCATTTATTATGTGTAGTAAAACAACTTTGCATTATACATTAAATTATCTATTGTGTCATATTTTCCTGTCATTTAATACTACTGAGGGATTGATACTCAAAAGCTCTCCGCTTAGACATAAATGATGTAATACATCTTGTCAGTATGGAGAGATCCCTACAAATTTTTTGAAACACAAATTTTAGTTTAAAAGAGGTTCTTGATGTGAAGGAGAGACGCCTACATTACAATATAAGGTAAAAAACAATCCCAAAGATGTTGCATGATTTCTCTCCTAGCGCAGAGCTTTTGAATATCAGTTCCCTAAAAATTGTGGGGTTTCCGGGTGAAGCCCGTTGCTTTTTAGACAGCATTTTTTTTTTTAGTATATATATATATATATATATATATATATATATATATATATATATATATATATATATATATACACAACTCCACTGAGTGAATCCACCCTCCTGGGCCGACTGCCTGGGTGCAAAAATGTAGACAATATGAATCAAATGAACACATCCAAGTGTCAAACGTTTTATTTGACGTTTCGGGGATCATCATGTCCCCTTCATCAGAATAACAAATTGTGTGAAACACCACTCTTAAATAGTGTATATATCGTGTTAAACATAAATTCAAACCTGCTGTGAACAAAAAGGCATATCTCATAGTGTTTCGCCAGTGGAACGCACGCCATGCGTTCCACTGACCGGAAGTGAATTCATTTCCGGTTACGGATACCAAAGCAATAATAACTATTACATAGTATATACATAGTTAAATTTAAAACAAAAAGGAGGAACATTCTTATATACATTGTGTATTGTCTGGGGAATACACTTGTGTAAGACAAGATGCAAAAATAAACAGGAATGTTAAATTTATGACGCTTCACCAAAAAGCTGTGACCATCTTAATAGGTTACTATGGTAACGATATAAACAAATACATGTTAGCAGATGCTAGTAAGAATCAATGCTGCTTAGTGGTAAATCAACACATATTTAGTGTAACTTTAAATGTGTAGGTTTAGTACAACATCTCATATATGTACTTAATTGTACTAAAATGTATTAACATAAACATGTGTGACAATATTATATAAAGGAAACATTTTAGTAAATAAACTGGCATGAGTACTACTTGATGTAAGGTCCAACATATTATATATCATGTGTATGAACCTTAATAGTATCAAATATTAATGACTCATTTCCAGATGTGAACAAATATCTGTTCCAAAAAAAAGGAGATTACTCCTAACATCATTTATAGTGCGCTAAGACAAAATAGTGCTATGCATCTTCATACACACTATATTCATACCAGTCATTGGACTGCCCCAAATACATGTATTACAAACTATACATATATATATACAACAGTAACTGAACTGTAAATCACGGAATCCAACTACAATGTGTTAAATCAATTACAGTGATGTCCTGTAGGCTTAACTCAAGGTAACACCGTTATAAACGGGTGACAAATTGTCATGAATGAGTCGAAAGTGGGGGCACCGACTGGGTCTAGAAATAAACCCCTTCCATACCACCACCTAAAGCCGTCAGCCAGGAGAACATGCAAACCTGAAGGTGTGCTGCTAACCTAGCCACCACTGTCCCAACTTGCATAGAGACACTGCACCCAAGGTATGTTCCTGGTGTCATCTTCTAGATAATAGCCTTAAAGTCCAGTATGGAATTAACACCCGGGGATAGATGGTTCCCAATTGATAAATACATTCGGCTTCACGCCTTAGGAGCATTCTATCACGGTCACCACCTTAGTCTAATTTGGAGACATGGTTGATCAGGATAACTCTAATGGAAGAAACCGGGTGTGCTTTCTCTAAACAGTAGCATGCCACGGGTTGATCAGAGTGTCCTGTATTGAGGGCTTGCCTGATGGCCAATCTATGATAGGCCATTTTTTCCTTAATAGTTACTCGTGTTTTACCCACATAGTAACAAGAACAGGGGCAAATCAGCAGATATACTATGAGCGTTGTATTGCAAGAGATAGAATACCTAATAACATATGACTTATTTCTGTGTGGGTGATGGAAGGACTTGGTCGCTATTAGAGAATTACATGTTACACATCCCAGACATTTGTAACATCCTTAGATGTTCAATCTCTGCATAGTTTGGGATCCGTTTTAACCAAGTGATTTCTTAAATTGGTCCCACTTCTATATCCCACCATAGGTCTGGAATTTTTGACACAGGGTAATTTTGGGTCAGATGTTAACAATGACCAATGTTTCTTCAGAATAGTGCCTGTTTGTGTGTTATTAGGTGCAAATGTTGTAACCATAATCAATGGTTTGTCCAAGGCCTCTTGTTCCCTGTTTATGTATTTCACATCAAGTTGCTGTTGTTGTTGGACCCCCTCCATAACCATCTCAACCATCTCAGTCTTGTAGCCTCTTTCAAGAAAATTGTTTTTAATTTCGCTCAACTGGGAGACCCCTGCTTCCACATTTGTGTTATTTCTCAAAGTCCTGATCATTTGGGATTTCACTATACCCTTAATAAGTGACGGTAGATGGCAGCTCTCTGCCCTTAAAAGTGAATTACGATCAGTGGGCTTAGTGTAGAGGGTTGTCCCTAATGAATGTTGTGTGATGAAAATAGATAGATCAAGAAAGTGTATAGTATGTTGCTACACATTTTTTTTAGCAAATATATATATATATATATTTATTTATTTATTTATACTAGTTATTTAAACAGTTAATTAGTGAAATCCCGCCAGTTAGCAAAGACTACACAATGCACACAGCAAGGCATGGTTCCCTTACTAAATGTTTCACTACTGGGCCAATCACAAAATTTGCCCTTAGTGGGAAAATTGTGATAACCAAGTAAGAAATTAAAAACATTTAAATAAATGCAAATTTTAAGAAATCACAACATTCTTTTTAATTTATTTTTGAGCCCTAGTACAATTAAAATCAGTGTTTCTTAATCACTGCTCTCAATACCTCCAACTAACCAGATTTTAAAGAGAGATTCTACTCCCTATGCAGTGAAGAGACTTTGAAAAATACATTTTTAAGCAAATAACAAAAAAAAATCTATAATTTAATTGGTGTCTTTTCTTGTAAATGATCCGAAATCTCACCAATGCCCTCCAAATACTATTGTGATTTAAAGAATATATTAAACGCAAAAAAGATCATGTAGTTTAAAGAGCAGTTCGTTGTTTCCCATAAAATGGGAAAGAAATGGGAAAGTCTAACCTGCACATTTAATGACCTCAAACCATTAGCTTTTGGGAACATTAGTGTAAATATTGATTTTTAACTGCAAAAAATTGTAATACAAAACTTGCATTAAAATGTAGAAAAAACATAAATTATGCTTACCTGATCATTTTTTTTTCCTTCCGATGGAAAGAGTCCACAGCTGCATTAAAAACTTTTGGGAAAACAATACCCAAGCTATAGAGGACACTGATTGCCAAAACGGGAGGGTACAAGAGACGGCCCATTCTGAGGGCACCAGGCCTGAAACCACTATCCAACAAAACCCTGCTTCGTCCGAAGCCGAGAACATTGAAGGAAAAAGCCCCAAGGACACTGACCGGCAGATAGTCCGGAAGCCTAGCTAGAGACCGCAAAATCAGACTCAACTGAGCCAACAGTCCTCCAGGAGACACCGTCGCCCAGCGGTCGCCCCCCAACCACACACCCCTTACTAGCAAAGGCAACACCAGCCTAAAACTCCCAAAGGGACAGGGCAAGAAAAAAATCAAAGGAAATCGAAAGGACACCACAAAATTCCATAAAGGAAAACTTCCAGAACGAGCCCAGCTCATAAAGACCAAAATGGGTCCATGACAAATAAGGGGGGGCAACGCCCAGCCCAACAATAACACAAGGTCTAGGACCGGGCATCCGAACAGCGATCCTTACTCTCAACGTCGAGTGGAAGCACCAAAACAACAACTAAAGACTTATCCTGAAGTTGTCAGCCCTTAGAATACTGAAGTATTCAACACTAATAGGTGTAGTAGACCCAGACGAGGTAAACACCCAGGTCAAGAACATGCAGCCGTCATCAGGACGACCCAAGAGAGAATACTTACTAAGAAGTAAAATGCGGCTAAACAAGGCAATCGCAGCCGCCAGACCAACACATAGGTCCCAAATGGGGAGAAGCATAGAACCTCAACTAGGCCCATTACACCCCCAAGGAATAACATCTCAGGACCTACTCCCAGCCGGGCCAGCCAAAGCGTTAGTAGGTCCAAAAACAGGATAACAGAAGAACCCTGACACCCGCTCACAAAAGAACAGAAATAAAATGGCTCAGTCATTCCACAGAGCCCGGGAACCCCCCCCCCCCCGAAACTCCATAAAGACAGTAAACAGGGCTGAAGACCCAGAAGAGTCTAGCAAATGCCCATCTCGATGCGGAGCCAGCAAGACTCCAGATAGAACAGAACAACCCAGAGAGCATGCCTCTCTCCAATTAGGTTAAACCCTCTGTTCCACCCCCTGAATCTAGGTAAAGTCATAAATCAAGGCCTCCATAGGAGAACAAGCCCCCCCTAAGAAAAAGGGGGCCATTAGAGACAGAGCACCTGCCCACGAGACACAAGGCTTCAGGCTGAATCAGAGAGCACTCTCCAACGCAGATGAACCTGGAAGGAATCCCCTGAAAACTTAGCGCACAGACAGGGTGCATTAGCTGCAGTGGTTACCATATAACCCTTCACCTGCGAACCCATGAGGTTACTTCAGCAAACCGTCCAGGGGAAACCATTCACTGAGCCAAAGAGTAGCGGTCCTCAGGAAATCTGGCCAACCGTGACCAGATCTATTAGCCAGACTAAAGGTTATAGCCCAGATTCCCGAGACAGGAGAACCCCAAACCCGCCCTAGATCCTGAAAAAAACGGTAAAAACCCGCAACAGGATCCAAAAGGGAAAACGCTGAGCAAAAGCCTCAGCACCCGGAAGAATCAGGGCGATGATAGGTTTGAACCACCAATTGTTTAAACCAAACAATATCCCAGAAATGTAAACACCCCGTCTGATATAGAAAACATACCCACAGGGAGAAATTAATGTATGTATGTAATATCCAGGAGAACAAGAACACCTCGCAAGTCCCGACCCAAGGAAGAGACCACCCCATGCCGATGTCCAACGCTCCAAAGGAGCTAAGGCATCTCGCACCAAGACACTAGAGCCCATAGGCGTTCGGCTGCCACAAGACGTGCAAGGTCAAGGTGACTCGATCAAAAGCTAATCTCCACCTCATCATATGAGACAGAGGAGTACCTAAAAACTAAGGATGCGGAACATCCCCAGGTCCGGGAATAATCCTAAACAGAGTCCAAAAGAACTCTCTCGAAAGGAAAATCAGGTCCCCAAAGGAGACCCAACTCACATGGAGGAACGGATAAAAGAAGAGAGCAAACATCTCCCGAAGGGAAACCCAGGGCCCCACAAGGAGAACCACAGAAGGAACGAGAACCACAGAAGGAACGAGTCTGACACGACAATTCCAAGAGCCTCCGAAAGACCAAACCGCCCTAAACCAGCGGTAAGGAGGCGCTAAACCCCCAATCCTCCCACGTGAAGAAGAATACTCTAGGTCCCGAGAGAATCAGAAGGAAAAGGAGTGACGCAGCAGAACGCCGCTGACCCAGTCAACCAGCTTGAAGAATCATTAAGGACTGAAACAATTCTTCCAGCCTCGCGGACCCACAAGTCCTCGTTAGAATGCTTAGCTGAAACTTGTAAATAAAAACAAGAATCACAATAATAAAGTGAGCACTGGGTGCCTCAACCGGACCAGCCACGCAGAACAGGCGCCACGTGTCTGAACAAGCCACGAGACAGAAGATCTAAATCCAAGTAGAAGCAAACAGTGAGAATCGATCCCAGTTTATGTTTATCCCTCCTTGCAGGGCGGCTTTCCCCCCCCCCCCCCCCCGACGGTTGCAGCTCATTTTCGTTTTTACATATTTTTGGCGATCATGCGTCTGTAAAGTCCAGACGTTTATTTGCGTTTGTGCTCGTGCCCTATTGTCCCGGGCCTCCTGGCCTTGGGTGGGCCTATACAGTTCCCTACGGTTGTAGCTATCGCTGAGTGCTGTGCCTTTTCGTTACAGAATAGCGCACCTTCGTGTTTTACTCAGACATATTTTTGAGTTGCTAGAGTATCCTATCCTTAACGGATATGGGAATCCGCAGTATTCTACTTCGAATGGATCACCTCATTAGACATGAGGGGATGACGTAATCTCCTGATTGTCAGTTATTGAGATCTTTCCCAGTTTTTGTTGGAAGATCAGGGTTCCGTTTGGCTAGTCCTGCGGATATGCTTGTTTCTTCCTGGGTGTTTACCTACGGGTTGCCTTATATATAATTAAGGGCATTTGAGCCCGAAACGTCATGTGTTTTGCTTCCTGGTGCCAATAAAGTGAAGTGCATATTATTCTGGTAGTGCTGCTGAGTCTGTGGATTTACAGAAATTGCTACCCAGGTGCTGAACCAAAAATAGGCTGGCTCCTATGCTTACATTCTTGCTTTTTCAAATAAAAAATACCAAGAGAACAAAAAAAAATTGATAATAGGAGTAAATTAGAAAATAAAATTGCCTGCCCTGTCGGAATCATGAAAGTTTAATTTTGATTAGACTATTCCTTTGATGCAGCACAAAAATAGCAAACCATAGGGAATGATAGTTATTAAAAATGTTTTTTGATTTTTTTTTTTCGTTATGCAAAACAAAAAAAAGTCACTACAGTAGTTTAAAACACAATTTCATCTACACGTTTTATGTCAGATTTGAACCCAATAAAGCAGAATGTAATATACACAAGGTATAAACAAATATACATCAAAATGTATTTTGAATAAAATATGTTTAAATCAGTTAAGACATTCCTATTAGAAATTAGAAACAAAAATGAAAAAAAAGGTACACGTTAGCTAGCCCCTGAGAATTACTTTCTATTAGCCCGGGACTGGATGCAGGAAAGCTCATTGCCAATTCATGGGGGGGGGGGGGGGGATCACGTCCTAAAAAAGTAGTATAATAATGCGTACTGCGAGGAAATGACAACAAAAACTAATGTTTTATTGCATGGTATGAAAAATAGGGAGCTAGTATAAAAATGCACACTTTATGTAATAAGTATGTGCACAAACAGCTGTGGTTTGGCATTGCCAACTGTAATCACGCATCAAACACACCAATTACTATTTGCTTTCTAGCAGGAAAATGGTACATTGTTATTACAAAGGTCTATAAAGAATGATTTGCATATGTGATTAACCAAACTGCTTGCTATGAAGTTTTCCTTTGCAAAACTCAGTGAGGTTTCACAATGATTATGTTCAAACAACACAACGTTATTCATTGCTATTCAGACATAATATTTTCTATTTTGTGGAGCCCAATCTGCAACTTTTCTAAACCTCTGTAGACAGAACTTTATTTTATTCTTTTTTATTCTAAAAAGAAATGTCCAGAGTACTTGTTCTTGTTTGTTTTTCAAGCTAAGTTTACAATAAAATAGCTGCTTGGTTTCTGAGCTCTTACATCAATAGTTTTCCAAACATGATGAATTATGTCCAAAAGATCCACATGAAGGATTAAAAAGCAACTAAAATACTCTGAAGATTTAACTTATCTGCTTAGCGCCTTTCATCTCATTCCACAAACACAGCACTTAAAGGGATAGTAAACCCAATTTTTTTCTTTCATGATTCAGATAGAGCATGCAATTTTAAGCAACTTTCTAATTTACTCCTATTATACATTTTTTCCTTGTTTTCTTGCTATCTTTATTTGAAAAAGTAGGAATGTAAGCTAAGGAGCCGGACAATTTTTGGTTCAGCACCCTGGCTAGCCTTCGCGATTGGTGGCTACATTTAGCCACCCAATAAGCAAGAGCAACCCAGGTCTGAACCAAAAATGGGCCGGCTCTTAAGCTTTACATTCTTGCTTTTCAAATAAAGATACCAAGAGAAGGAAGAAAAATTGATAATAGTAGTAAATTAGAAAGTTGCTTAAAATGAATTGCTCTATCTGAATTATGAACGTTTAATTTTGACTTTACTGTCCCTTTAATACTGAAAACCAAAAGTCTAAACTAGTACACCTTACTCAGAGGGAAACAAACGCAATTTGAGATTTGGAAGCAAACTTTAAAAAAAGCTGCAGCCTTTTCTATTTCAAAAGGCACATGAAAATAATTCAATTAAATGGATATTTAACATTAAAAATGTCTTGTTATTTAGACAGAGCATATTTTTTTTTCAATTTACTTCTATTATCAAATTTGCATTGTTCTCACGGTATTCTTTGTTGAAGAGATACCTAGGTAAGCATCTGGAGCACTACATGGCAGGAAATTGTCCTGCCATCTAGTGCTCTTGCAAATGGATAACATTCTTGCAAAACTGCTGCAGTATAGTGCTCCAGACACGTGCACATGCTTTTCAACAAACGATAACAAGAGAAAGAAATGAGAAAGTTGTTTAAAATTGCATGGGTGCTAAGCTGGATTTTTTTTTTTTTTTAAATATATTTATTTTTTACTCCCCCCCCCCCACCCCAGATCCGCAATTACCTTTCCAACGGTGGGTCTTGGGGGTCTGTGGCTACTTAGATGCCTGAGATACAGGCTTCTAAGCAGCATGCCCCCATTTCCCAATATTGTTCATTGTAAATTTTAAATAAAGTTGCGCAGTGACGTCACCACGCAAAACCCCGGCGATGTCTGCCACTATACAGGCCAGATTGCCCTCAAGGTGGGTGAGTGCTAGCGACGGCTCTGAGTCGTCGTCAGCACCTGACTGGGACAATTTGCGATGGCGCAGAGCCGTCGTTCGCACTCAAAGGGTTAAACTCTCATGGTTCAGATAGAGCATGCAGTTTACTTCAGTTATCACTTAATTCTTTGTTGAAGAGCATACCTAGATAGGTTTAGGAGCGTGCATGTGTTCTAAACACTAGATGGCAGCAGTGTTTATAAGAATGTTTTTAACAGTTATTCATTGTGAACAAGATGACAGCAGCCTTTTTTACTATTACACAAATGTCACTTTGTAACTGCGTGTTTAACATCCTTTGTTGAAAAGCATACCTAGGTAGGCCCAGGTGCAGCAGTGCTATACTGGGAGCTAGCTGGTGATTACACACATATGCCTCTTGTGATTCCTGCTGCTCTGGAACTGACTAACTGTGTAGGGGGTTAAACACATTGTAATATGCAAGAATACTGCAATAGAATTAGAGCATTTTTCTTCTGTACTTGTAAGTCCCTTTAAGGTTCATAATAGTTGATAAATGACATTCTGTAATTCGTTGCACACACAGTAGTGTAGAGTTTATAGTCTTCAAATAACAAATTGGAGTATGTTTTTTGTCCAACTATTATGGCCCTTTAAAATGAGCTGTCCTAACACTGACTTATTGACTACTTAGCTGTTATAATCTATCCGTCTCAGCATTTCAGATAAATTTCTTATAATCATAACAACAAAGTTAATAAGATGGAGAATATTAAAAAAAGTAAAGTGTAGAATTATTCAAAAATAAGAACATTCACTTAAAGGGACATAATACTCATATGCTAAATCACTTGAAACTGATGCAGTATAACAGTAAAAAGCTGACAGGAAAATATTACCTGAGCATCTCTATGTAAAAAAGGAAGATATTTTACCTCACAATCTCCTTAGCTCAGCAGAGTAAGTTCTGTGTAAAAAGTTATACTCAGCTGCTCCCAGCTGCAGGTAAAAAAAAATAAAAATGAAGAAATGAACAGCAGCCAATCAGCATCAGCAGTGCTGAGGTCATGAACTCTTACTGTGATCTCATGAGATTTGACTTAACTCTCATGAGATTTCATAGTAAGCTTCCTTTACCTGATTGGTGAAATAATATGAGAGTTCACGAGGCTCATCCTTTCAGCTGTCCCAGGACAGACACACTAAAATGCTGCTTAGAAATCCTTTACAATGGGAGGTGGCTACTGAGGAACTTTTGAGGTCAAATATCTTTCTTTTTTACATAGAGATGTTCAGGAGATATTTTCTAGTCAGCTTTTTACAGCTATGCTGCATCACTTTCAAGTGTTTAAACATTTGGGTATTTTGGCCTTTTAAGTTAATATGTAAATATAAATACAATATGCAGAGAGTATTTCACGTTTTTCTTTTTATTTAAAAATGGGATATATATATATATATATATATATATATATATATATATATATATATATATATATATACACACACACACATACATACATATAAATATATATATACACACACACACATACATACACATAAATATATATATACACACACACACACATACATACATATAAATATATATAAAATATAAAACTGTGAAAAATAGAATTACCTCGTACAACCTCTTCCACAGATTCTGTGGTTGTTGTGGTAGTTGTGGCAATACTTGTGGTTTTTTCAGTGGCTTCCTCAAATGGCTCATCAACTTCCTGCTCAACTTCATCGCCATCATCTTCATCATCATCAACCTCATCTTCTTCCGCTAGAACAACTTCTTCCTCGTCTTCCGGCTGTTCTTCTACAACTTTGTCATCACTGCAATATTGAAAGAAGAATAAATAAGCTCCAAATGATTGGTCAGCAAAAAATTGCCACAAAAGTACAAACTTGAGCAATTACAATTCAGATATTTAATCCAAAACTTATTTTACAAATTTAAATAAACTAAATATTTAGGATAAACAATTAAAATGTAATCTGAGGACCTTATTAATATTCACCTGCAGTTTGAAATTCTATTTCTGTGATACAGATCATCTCACTAAAATACAAAACAAACTGATACCATCATAGTGAAGCCCTTGACAAATAATGGGTGCCAGTTCCCTATAGCGATCAGACATGAAAACCTGACAACCAAAGAGCTTCATATAGAAGGAGGCTGTGATCATTGTAGTCCCGACAGCTTACACTAAGAGAATGCTTCAATGACATGCAGTACTGCAAACCCGCGTAGACTGACAGGAACAGAGAACAAAGCAAACAAACTGTGAAACGTTTCTAGAGACTGCACTCTACAGCTCCCAGGGTAGTGCAGCAAAGAAGTGTATGAGTCAGTATGAGGCAGTAGTAATGTGAGTAAAAGATTACTGCCCTGGTTATCTGCCACAAGAGACATCACCCACCTAGAGCAGTTGCATTTATTTTTATCTAAACTGTTCCCATTTGCTGCATATTTTATTGATGTGCATCATATAAGCCAACAAATAGGTTTATATTACACATACAGTTTTGAATTGGATTAAAGGGACAGGCTACACCAGAGGATAGATAATCCCTTTATTACCCATTCCCCAGTTTTACATAACCAACACAGTTACATTAATACTAGTGGGAAAGCCTGCCCAGAGGGCAGTCTATTGTGGTGATGGAACCACCCTGCCATTTTCGGAAGGGTAGTCTATTGCGCTGCATCCAGGTGGATTCCGAAAAAGGCAGGGTGGTGAAAGAATCCATCCAGGTGGATTCTTTTACCATCCCTTTTGCTCTCTCTCTATCCCCTCTCTTTTGTGCTCTCTCTCTATCCCCTCTCTTTTGTGCTCTGTCTCCCCCTCTCTTTTGTGCTCTCTCTCCCCCTCTCTTTTGTGCTCTCTCTCCCCCTCTCTTTTGTGCTCTCTCTCCCCCTCTCTTTTGTGCTCTCTCTCCCCCTCTCTTTTGTGCTCTCTCTCCCCCTCTCTTTTGTGCTCTCTCCACCTCTCTTTTGTGCTCCCTCTCCCCCCTCTCTAATTGCTCTCTCCCCCCTCTTTCGCTCTCTCTCTCCCCCCTTTTGCTCTCTCTCTCTCTTCCCCCCTTTTGCTCTCTCTCCCCCCCTTTTGCTCTCTCTCTCCCCCCCCTTTTGCTCTCTTTCTCCCCCCTCTCTTTTGCTCTCTCACCCACCTCTCTCTTTTGCTCTCTCACTCTCTCCTCTCTTTTGCTCTCTCACTCTCTCCTCTCTTTTGCTCTCTCATTCTCTCCTCTCTTTTGCTCTCTCATTCTCTCCTCTCTTTTGCTCTCTCACTCTCTCCTCTCTTTTGCTCTCTCACTCTCTCCTCTCTTTTGCTCTCTCACTCTCTCCTCTCTTTTGCTCTCTCTCTCCCCCCCCTTTTGCTCTCCCCCCCTCCCCCCCTTTTGCTCTCCCTCTCCCCCCTTTTGCTCTCTTTCTCACCCCTCTCTTTTGCTCTCTTTCTCACCCCTCTCTTTTGCCAACTTTCTCATCCGTCTCTTTTGCTCTCTTTCTCATCTCTCTTTTTTGCTCTCTAACTCTCTCCTCTCTTTTGCTCTTTCACTCTCTCCTCTCTTTTGCTCTTTCACTCTCTCCTCTCTTTTGCTCTTTCACTCTCTTTTTGCTCTCTCCCCTCTCTTTTTGCTCTCTCCCCTCTCTTTTTGCTCTCTCCCCTCTCTTTTTGCTCTCTCCCCTCTCTTTTTGCTCTCTCCCCTCTCTTTTTGCTCTCTCCCCTCTCTTTTTGCTCTCTCCCCTCTCTTTTGCTCTCTCCCCTCTCTTTTGCTCTCTCCCCTCTCTTTTGCTCTCTCCCCTCTCTTTTGCTCTCTCCCCTCTCTTTTGCTCTCTCCCCCTCTCTTTTGCTCTCTCTCTCCCCTCTCTTTTGCTCTCTCTCTCCCCCTCTCTTTGCTCTTTCTCCCCCCTCATTTGCTCTCTCTCCCCCCTCTTTTGCTCCCTCTCTCTACCCCCTCTTTTGCTCTCTCTCTTCCCTCTCGTTTGCTCTCTCTCTCCCCTCTCGTTTGCTCTCTCTCTCTTGCTCTCTCTCTCCATTCTTTTTTTTTTTTGTATTAGGGCACTCCCACTCCCTCCCTGCTGAGCCCCCCACCCATCACCCGCCAACACTTTCCGCCGGCACCAGCAGAAGATTGTTACAGACGGTGACACACATTCACCATCTGTAACGATCAGGCATCTGGCCTCATATGGAGGCGGAGCACCGATTGCGCTCCGGCTCCATATGCAGCAGATGCTTGAAGCTTCAGGAGCTCCATCTCTCAGCTGTTCTTTTGACAGACTTGCATTTTAGCCAATCAGTGCTGACTCACTTGCATTTTACCCAATCAGTGCTGACTCCTAGGTAACTCAACAGGAGTGAGCACAATGATACCTATATGGCACACGTAAACTTGTGATGTCTAGCTGTAAATAACTGTCAAAATGCACTAAGATTAGAGGCAGCCTTCAAGGGCTTAGAAATTAGAATATGAGCCTACCTAGGCTTTGCTTTCAACAAAGAATACTAAGAGAACAAAGCAAATATGTTGATAAAAGTAAATTGGAAAGTTGTTTAAAATGACATGCCCTATCTGAATCATGAAAGTTAAATTTTTTACTAGACGGTCCCTTGTCCCTCATTTTGTGAGTTCAGTTTTTCTACCATGAAATGGTTAATCATGCATAGGGGAAAAAGCGCATCTTGACAGATCAAGAACTCAGAATCTACATCCTTCAGTGATTATTTGATCAGAAGAGAAGCCACTTTCCATCTATCCCTAATTGGTCACATTAGACAATATACTATTGAAGAGCCCCCGCAAAGGTTAAATTGCTGGGCAGAAAATTGCCACCAAAATTACTGTAAGCCTTTGCAGGGGCGTAAATTGACCCTGAGATGCCCCTGAGGAAAGGCAATGCCCTTTATGCCTGATTGAAACCAGCAGAAGCTGATTCAGCAGAGGAGAAAGAGGATCTGCTTCTCTGTGATTGCGAGTCATCCTTCTCCTCTGGATAATCTGTGCCAGTGGGTATTGTTATCCTACCTGTACAAATATAGGGGCATGTTTTTCTGTACAGCACCACTGTGGTGGTCATCTTGGAAACCCTGCCACTATATTGTAAGACAAACCCATAAACGTTTCTTACACTGTGAGCCTGGTTTGCAGGGGGCATACAGAAGGGCCAGGCATGATGCAGGTGGAGTGATGTTACTACTGATTGCAGGTAGGCCTGGTCACAACTGAGGCTTCTGAGACCCCTGTAGTTATGCCCTTAGGCCTTTGCAATGCAGTGCATAATTCTGGTTATAGACTTTGCATATATATATATATATATATATACACAGAATGAGGCAAGTGCACTCTCACAAACAGTTCTCCAAGTGCCAGGGTGCTAGAGTAGGTTTAAATATAAAGAACAGAAAACAGCACTCTCTGGCCTTAAATACAAATAGTTAATTTATTCGGTTTAATAAATTAACTATTTGTATTTAAGCCCAGAGAGTGCTGTTTTATGTTATATATATATATATATATATATATATATATATATATATATATATATATATATATAAATAAACTTGCAGAGGTGAACGGCACTCACGAGTATATCAGCTACCTGGTGCTCTCACTAGGGAGAAACAAACAGTAAAGCAGGTATGGATCCCACGGAAGGACTCCGTGTTGCAGCCAGGATCCAAATGAAGCAGGCACACAGGTTTTTTCGAAAGCACTCCGGTTTATTGGCAAAATTGTTTACCAAACGTTTCGGCTCACACACGAGCCTTTGTCAATGGTATACAAAACCAAATGTGAAAACTTAAACACAAACACACCTTAAATACCCACCCAGCCCAAGTGATAGACCAATCAGAGAGTGTAACCGCGGCACACCCACTCACACAGACCTAAACAGCTTTTTGCCGGGCTCAATGTGGGCGTCACGTGACGTCATCACGTTACCGCCGTCCTGTATGTAACCAAGGAAAACATGCGTAACCATGGAGACTATGCATAAACAAAGGTATTGTGCGGGTGCGCTGGCGGGTAAGACTCTGATGGGAAACAATATATCAATTAATCAAACAGTGATCTAAATACCCCTACATAAAAATACAATAATTGAATAGGTATCTATCTATATGCAACATTGAGACAGACCTAATATGTAGCTTATAAGGCAAATAGCGCTACCGAAACCCAAAGTATAAAAAACTAATAACACAGCCCTCTATACTCATGGTATCAAGGCATGTGGGGAGGTAGCAGGTGAGGGCGAAAAAACAATATAAAGCCCCCTATATATTCAAGTAGGTATACATTGCATCATGCCAGAGGAGTAGGTAGAACTTAAGTCCTGGATGACTCCCAATAGTTCACATCTCATTTGTGTTTATACCAACAGCCAAAGTCTATGTTGACATTCAGGCCTCGAGGGGCAACTGTGTCCAATGTGAAGATCCAACGGGATTCCATTCTTAGTAGTGCCAGTCCTCTATCACCACCACGTCTGTTGTGGGGCACATGATCAATCAGCATCACTCGTAACGAGGAAACAGAGTGTCCCGCAGTTGCAAAATGTCGCGCAACCGGTTGTTCTGATCGTCCTTTTTCTATCGCTTGACGAATTGCTGTTTTGTGGTTAGCCAAACGTTCTTTGAACGCTGTCACTGTTTTGCCTATGTAGAATTTGGAACATGGGCAAATAATGGCATACACCACATATTCCGATGTACAGGATAATCTATGTCTTATTTTGTATCTTTTATTGTTATGGGGGTGTTGAAAAGATGTCCCAGCAATGAGATTATTGCAAGTGACACAATTGCCACATTTGTAACATCCTGGTTTCCCTCTTGTGAGCCATGTCTGTTTTTCATAGCAGTGTGTGGGATCACTGAGTACTAGTAGATCTCTGAGGTTACTTGCTCGCTTGTATACCACCCGGGGTACCGGAGCATCCACAAAAGGTAGACTAGTGTCCTTGGAGAGCATCATCCAATTCTTTTTTATCACATTCTGGAGCATCCCAGATCCCGGAGTGTAAGTGGTTACAAAGTTCATTCGTTTGGGTTGTTCCGTTACTGTCCGTTTCGGGATAGTGTCATTCTGGGTGAGTTTTGTTGCTTCACTCTTTTGTTGATCTATTAGCATAGGTGGATATCCTCTGCTCAGAAATTTTTGTGACATTTCTTCAAGTTGTCTCTCTTTTCGGGAGTCATCCGTGTTGTTCCGGACGACCCGCAGGAGTTGTGAGGAGCCAACACCATCTCTCTGAAATCTAGGGTGGAAACTCTGGTAATGAAGTATAGAATTTTTATCTGTGGGTTTATTGAACAAGGTGGTGTGCAGTTTATCACCATTAGGTGTTTTTACCCTGAAAATTTCCAGGTCAAGAAAATGAATCTGATTGTTATTATGTTCCATTTTAAATTTAATCGTGGAGTTAAGGGTGTTCAATCCTTCAACCCACTCAATAAGTTTTTCAGGGGTATCACCCCAAATCAAGAAGACATCGTCAATGTATCTACGATACATTCTGATGGGGTTCTGCCTGGAGAAGATATTGTATTTTTCATACATCGCCATATAAATATTTGCATACGATGGGGCCATATTTGACCCCATCGCAGTGCCCATAACTTGTAGGAAGTACTCGTTTTCAAATCGAAAATAGTTTTTCTCCAGGCAGAACTCCATCAGATGCAGCAGAAATTCCACAGGTGGACCAGTATATAGTGGGTTGTCAATCAGGATTTGTCGTACCATGTTGATACCATGCCCGTGGGGTATCACCGTGTATAAACTTACTACGTCCATAGTGACTAAAGTGTCAGTAGGGGCCAGACTATCAAAATCTTTCAGTAGTTTAATAAGTTCAGAGGAATCTTTGAGATGGGACTGAGTGTTTTGTACCACTGGTTGTAAGTAGAAATCAATGAATTCTGCTAACGGCTGCATCAATGATCCCCTGGCAGACACAATAGGTCTGCCAGGGGGATCTTCGAGGGACTTATGGATCTTGGGCAGTAAATATAGTATTGGGCAGATTGGATGATCAACTGAAAGAAAGCCCAACACATCATCATCAATTACCCCAGCTTGATATGCCATGCCCAAGAATTCATCAATTTCTCTTTTAAAATTTTTTGTAGGATTAGATTGTAGTTTGCGGTAGGTATTATGGTCACGGAGTTGTTTAAAAGCCTCACCTCTATACTGTACATAGTCGAGTATCACTGTGGCCCCACCCTTATCCGCTGGCCTTATGACTATGTCTTTGTCAGTGGACAGAGACTTAATTGCCCGTCTTTCAGCACTTGTAATGTTGTCTCTTGACAGAGGCATATCTTTGTGTAGTTCAGTAAGGGCCACAGTGATACTCGACTATGTACAGTATAGAGGTGAGGCTTTTAAACAACTCCGTGACCATAATACCTACCGCAAACTACAATCTAATCCTACAAAAAATTTTAAAAGAGAAATTGATGAATTCTTGGGCATGGCATATCAAGCTGGGGTAATTGATGATGATGTGTTGGGCTTTCTTTCAGTTGATCATCCAATCTGCCCAATACTATATTTACTGCCCAAGATCCATAAGTCCCTCGAAGATCCCCCTGGCAGACCTATTGTGTCTGCCAGGGGATCATTGATGCAGCCGTTAGCAGAATTCATTGATTTCTACTTACAACCAGTGGTACAAAACACTCAGTCCCATCTCAAAGATTCCTCTGAACTCTTAAACTACTGAAAGATTTTGATAGTCTGGCCCCTACTGACACTTTAGTCACTATGGACGTAGTAAGTTTATACACGGTGATACCCCACGGGCATGGTATCAACATGGTACGACAAATCCTGATTGACAACCCACTATATACTGGTCCACCTGTGGAATTTCTGCTGCATCTGATGGAGTTCTGCCTGGAGAAAAACTATTTTCGATTTGAAAACGAGTACTTCCTACAAGTTATGGGCACTGCGATGGGGTCAAATATGGCCCCATCGTATGCAAATATTTATATGGCGATGTATGAAAAATACAATATCTTCTCCAGGCAGAACCCCATCAGAATGTATCGCAGATACATTGACGATGTCTTCTTGATTTGGGGTGATACCCCTGAAAAACTTATTGAGTGGGTTGAAGGATTGAACACCCTTAACTCCACGATTAAATTTAAAATGGAACATAATAACAATCAGATTCATTTTCTTGACCTGGAAATTTTCAGGGTAAAAACACCTAATGGTGATAAACTGCACACCACCTTGTTCAATAAACCCACAGATAAAAATTCTATACTTCATTACCAGAGTTTCCACCCTAGATTTCAGAGAGATGGTGTTGGCTCCTCACAACTCCTGCGGGTCGTCCGGAACAACACGGATGACTCCCGAAAAGAGAGACAACTTGAAGAAATGTCACAAAAATTTCTGAGCAGAGGATATCCACCTATGCTAATAGATCAACAAAAGAGTGAAGCAACAAAACTCACCCAGAATGACACTATCCCGAAACGGACAGTAACGGAACAACCCAAACGAATGAACTTTGTAACCACTTACACTCCGGGATCTGGGATGCTCCAGAATGTGATAAAAAAGAATTGGATGATGCTCTCCAAGGACACTAGTCTACCTTTTGTGGATGCTCCGGTACCCCGGGTGGTATACAAGCGAGCAAGTAACCTCAGAGATCTACTAGTACTCAGTGATCCCACACACTGCTATGAAAAACAGACATGGCTCACAAGAGGGAAACCAGGATGTTACAAATGTGGCAATTGTGTCACTTGCAATAATCTCATTGCTGGGACATCTTTTCAACACCCCCATAACAATAAAAGATACAAAATAAGACATAGATTATCCTGTACATCGGAATATGTGGTGTATGCCATTATTTGCCCATGTTCCAAATTCTACATAGGCAAAACAGTGACAGCGTTCAAAGAACGTTTGGCTAACCACAAAACAGCAATTCGTCAAGCGATAGAAAAAGGACGATCAGAACAACCGGTTGCGCGACATTTTGCAACTGCGGGACACTCTGTTTCCTCGTTACGAGTGATGCTGATTGATCATGTGCCCCACAACAGACGTGGTGGTGATAGAGGACTGGCACTACTAAGAATGGAATCCCGTTGGATCTTCACATTGGACACAGTTGCCCCTCGAGGCCTGAATGTCAACATAGACTTTGGCTGTTGGTATAAACACAAATGAGATGTGAACTATTGGGAGTCATCCAGGACTTAAGTTCTACCTACTCCTCTGGCATGATGCAATGTATACCTACTTGAATATATAGGGGGCTTTATATTGTTTTTTCGCCCTCACCTGCTACCTCCCCACATGCCTTGATACCATGAGTATAGAGGGCTGTGTTATTAGTTTTTTATACTTTGGGTTTCGGTAGCGCTATTTGCCTTATAAGCTACATATTAGGTCTGTCTCAATGTTGCATATAGATAGATACCTATTCAATTATTGTATTTTTATGTAGGGGTATTTAGATCACTGTTTGATTAATTGATATATTGTTTCCCATCAGAGTCTTACCCGCCAGCGCACCCGCACAATACCTTTGTTTATGCATTGTCTCCATGGTTACGCATGTTTTCCTTGGTTACATACAGGACGGCGGTAACGTGATGACGTCACGTGACGCCCACATTGAGCCCGGCAAAAAGCTGTTTAGGTCTGTGTGAGTGGGTGTGCCGCGGTTACACTCTCTGATTGGTCTATCACTTGGGCTGGATGGGTATTTAAGGTGTGTTTGTGTTTAAGTTTTCACATTTGGTTTTGTATACCATTGACAAAGGCTCGTGTGTGAGCCGAAACATTTGGTAAACAATTTTGCCAATAAACCGGAGTGCTTTTGAAAAAACCTGTGTGCCTGCTTCATTTGGATCCTGGCTGCAACACGGAGTCCGTCCGTGGGATCCATACCTGCTTTACTATATATATATATAACAGAATTTATGTTTACCTGATAAATTACTTTCTCCAACGGTGTGTCCGGTCCACGGCGTCATCCTTACTTGTGGGATATTCTCTTCCCCAACAGGAAATGGCAAAGAGCCCAGCAAAGCTGGTCACATGATCCCTCCTAGGCTCCGCCTTCCCCAGTCATTCGACCGACGTAAAGGAGGAATATTTGCATAGGAGAAACCATATGATACCGTGGTGACTGTAGTTAAAGAAAATAAATTATCAGACCTGATTAAAAAACCAGGGCGGGCCGTGGACCGGACACACCGTTGGAGAAAGTAATTTATCAGGTAAACATAAATTCTGTTTTCTCCAACATAGGTGTGTCCGGTCCACGGCGTCATCCTTACTTGTGGGAACCAATACCAAAGCTTTAGGACACGGATGAAGGGAGGGAGCAAATCAGGTCACCTAGATGGAAGGCACCACGGCTTGCAAAACCTTTCTCCCAAAAATAGCCTCAGAAGAAGCAAAAGTATCAAACTTGTAAAATTTAGTAAAAGTGTGCAGTGAAGACCAAGTCGCTGCCTTACATATCTGATCAACAGAAGCCTCGTTCTTGAAGGCCCATGTGGAAGCCACAGCCCTAGTGGAATGAGCTGTGATTCTGTCAGGAGGCTGCCGTCCGGCAGTCTCGTAAGCCAATCTGATGATGCTTTTAATCCAAAAAGAGAGAGAGGTAGAAGTTGCTTTTTGACCTCTCCTTTTACCTGAATAAACAACAAACAAGGAAGATGTTTGTCTAAAATCCTTTGTAGCATCTAAATAGAATTTTAGAGCACGAACAACATCCAAATTGTGCAACAAACGTTCCTTCTTTGAAACTGGATTCGGACACAAAGAAGGCACGACTATCTCCTGGTTAATGTTTTTGTTAGAAACAACTTTCGGAAGAAAACCAGGTTTAGTACGTAAAACCACCTTATCTGCATGGAACACCAGATAAGGAGGAGAACACTGCAGAGCAGATAATTCTGAAACTATTCTAGCAGAAGAAATTGCAACCAAAAACAAAACTTTCCAAGATAATAACTTAATATCAACGGAATGTAAGGGTTCAAACGGAACCCCCTGAAGAACTGAAAGAACTAAATTGAGACTCCAAGGAGGAGTCAAAGGTTTGTAAACAGGCTTGATTCTAACCAGAGCCTGAACAAAGGCTTGAACATCTGGCACAGCTGCCAGCTTTTTGTGAAGTAACACAGACAAGGCAGAAATCTGTCCCTTTAAGGAACTTGCAGATAATCCTTTCTCCAAACCTTCTTGAAGAAAGGATAGAATCTTAGGAATTTTTACCTTGTCCCAAGGGAATCCTTTAGATTCACACCAACAGATATATTTTTTCCATATTTTGTGGTAAATTTTTCTAGTTACAGGCTTTCTGGCCTGAACAAGAGTATCAATGACAGAATCTGAGAATCCTCGCTTTGATAAGATCAAGCGTTCAATCTCCAAGCAGTCAGTTGGAGTGAGACCAGATTCGGATGTTCGAACGGACCTTGAACAAGAAGGTCTCGTCTCAAAGGTAGCTTCCATGGTGGAGCCGATGACATATTCACCAGGTCTGCATACCAAGTCCTGCGTGGCCACGCAGGAGCTATCAAGATCACCGATGCCCTCTCCTGATTGATCCTGGCTACCAGCCTGGGGATGAGAGGAAACGGCGGGAATACATAAGCTAGTTTGAAGGTCCAAGGTGCTACTAGTGCATCTACTAGAGTCGCCTTGGGATCCCTGGATCTGGACCCGTAGCAAGGAACCTTGAAGTTCTGACGAGAGGCCATCAGATCCAAGTCTGGAATGCCCCACAGTTGAGTAATTTGGGCAAAGATTTCCGGATGGAGTTCCCACTCCCCCGGATGAAATGTCTGACGACTCAGAAAATCCGCTTCCCAATTTTCCACTCCTGGGATGTGGATTGCAGACAAGTGGCAGGAGTGAGTCTCCGCCCATTGAATGATTTTGGTCACTTCTTCCATCGCCAGGGAACTCCTTGTTCCCCCCTGATGGTTGATGTACGCAACAGTTGTCATGTTGTCTGATTGAAACCGTATGAACTTGGCCTTTGCTAGCTGAGGCCAAGCCTTGAGAGCATTGAATATCGCTCTCAGTTCCAGAATATTTATCGGTAGAAGAGATTCTTCCCGAGACCAAAGACCCTGAGCTTTCAGGGGTCCCCAGACCGCGCCCCAGCCCACCAGACTGGCGTCGGTCGTGACAATGACCCACTCTGGTCTGCGGAAGCTCATCCCCTGTGACAGGTTGTCCAGGGACAGCCACCAACGGAGTGAATCTCTGGTCCTCTGATTTACTTGTATCGTCGGAGACAAGTCTGTATAGTCCCCATTCCACTGACTGAGCATGCACAGTTGTAATGGTCTTAGATGAATGCGCGCAAAAGGAACTATGTCCATTGCCGCTACCATCAAACCTATTACTTCCATGCACTGCGCTATGGAAGGAAGAGGAACAGAATGAAGTATTTGACAAGAGTTTAGAAGTTTTGTTTTTCTGGCCTCTGTCAGAAAAATCCTCATTTCTAAGGAGTCTATTATTGTTCCCAAGAAGGGAACCCTTGTTGACGGAGATAGAGAACTCTTTTCTACGTTCACTTTCCATCCGTGAGATCTGAGAAAGGCCAGGACAATGTCCGTGTGAGCCTTTGCTTGAGGAAGGGACGACGCTTGAATCAGAATGTCGTCCAAGTAAGGTACTACTGCAATGCCCCTTGGTCTTAGCACAGCTAGAAGGGACCCTAGTACCTTTGTGAAAATCCTTGGAGCAGTGGCTAATCCGAACGGAAGTGCCACAAACTGGTAATGCTTGTCCAGGAATGCGAACCTTAGGAACCGATGATGTTCCTTGTGGATAGGAATATGTAGATACGCATCCATTAAATCCACCGTGGTCATGAATTGACCTTCCTGGATGGAAGGAAGAATTGTTCGAATGGTTTCCATTTTGAACGATGGAACCTTGAGAAACTTGTTTAGGATCTTGAGATCTAAGATTGGTCTGAACGTTCCCTCTTTTTTGGGAACTACGAACAGATTGGAGTAGAACCCCATCCCTTGTTCTCCTAATGGAACAGGATGAATCACTCCCATTTTTAACAGGTCTTCTACACAATGCAAGAATGCCTGTTTTTTTATGTGGTCTGAAGACAATTGAGACCTGTGGAACCTCCCCCTTGGGGGAAGCCCCTTGAATTCCAGAAGATAACCTTGGGAGACTATTTCTAGCGCCCAAGGATCCAGAACATCTCTTGCCCAAGCCTGAGCGAAGAGAGAGAGTCTGCCCCCCACCAGATCCGGTCCCGGATCGGGGGCCAACATCTCATGCTGTCTTGGTAGCAGTGGCAGGTTTCTTGGCCTGTTTTCCCTTGTTCCAGCCTTGCATTGGTCTCCAGGCTGGCTTGGCTTGAGAAGTATTACCCTCCTGCTTAGAGGACGTAGCACTTGGGGCTGGTCCGTTTCTGCGAAAGGGACGAAAATTAGGTTTATTTTTGGCCTTGAAAGACCTATCCTGAGGAAGGGCGTGGCCCTTGCCCCCAGTGATATCAGAGATAATCTCTTTCAAGTCAGGGCCAAACAGCGTTTTCCCCTTGAAAGGAATGTTAAGCAATTTGTTCTTGGAAGACGCATCCGCTGACCAAGATTTTAACCAAAGCGCTCTGCGCGCCACAATAGCAAACCCAGAATTTTTCGCCGCTAACCTAGCCAATTGCAAAGTGGCGTCTAGGGTGAAAGAATTAGCCAATTTGAGAGCACGAATTCTGTCCATAATCTCCTCATAAGAAGAAGAATTATTATTGATCGCCTTTTCTAGCTCATCGAACCAGAAACACGCGGCTGTAGTGACAGGAACAATGCATGAAATTAGTTGTAGAAGGTAACCTTGCTGAACAAACATCTTTTTAAGCAAACCTTCTAATTTTTTATCCATAGGATCTTTGAAAGCACAACTATCTTCTATGGGTATAGTGGTGCGTTTGTTTAGAGTAGAAACCGCCCCCTCGACCTTGGGGACTGTCTGCCATAAGTCCTTTCTGGGGTCGACCATAGGAAACAATTTTTTAAATATGGGGGGAGGGACGAAAGGTATACCGGGCCTTTCCCATTCTTTATTTACAATGTCCGCCACCCGCTTGGGTATAGGAAAAGCTTCGGGGGGCCCCGGGACCTCTAGGAACTTGTCCATTTTACATAGTTTCTCTGGAATGACCAAATTCTCACAATCATCCAGAGTGGATAACACCTCCTTAAGCAGAGCGCGGAGATGTTCCAACTTAAATTTAAATGTAATCACATCAGGTTCAGCTTGTTGAGAAATTTTCCCTGAATCTGAAATTTCTCCCTCAGACAAAACCTCCCTGGCCCCCTCAGACTGGTGTAGGGGCCCTTCAGAACCAATATCATCAGCGTCCTCATGCTCTTCAGTATTTTCTAAAACAGAGCAGTCGCGCTTTCGCTGATAAGTGGGCATTTTGGCTAAAATGTTTTTGATAGAATTATCCATTACAGCCGTTAATTGTTGCATAGTAAGGAGTATTGGCGCGCTAGATGTACTAGGGGCCTCCTGTGTGGGCAAGACTGGTGTAGACGAAGGAGGGGATGATGCAGTACCATGCTTACTCCCCTCACTTGAGGAATCATCTTGGGCATCATTTTCTCTAAATTTTGTGTCACATAAATCACATCTATTTAAATGAGAAGGAACCTTGGCTTCCCCACATTCAGAACACAGTCTATCTGGTAGTTCAGACATGTTAAACAGGCATAAACTTGATAACAAAGTACAAAAAACGTTTTAAAATAAAACCGTTACTGTCACTTTAAATTTTAAACTGAACACACTTTATTACTGCAATTGCGAAAAAGTATGAAGGAATTGTTCAAAATTCACCAAAATTTCACCACAGTGTCTTAAAGCCTTAAAAGTATTGCACACCAAATTTGGAAGCTTTAACCCTTAAAATAACGGAACCGGAGCCGTTTTTATATTTAACCCCTTTACAGTCCCTGGTATCTGCTTTGCTGAGACCCAACCAAGCCCAAAGGGGAATACGATACCAAATGACGCCTTCAGAAAGTCTTTTCTATGTATCAGAGCTCCTCACACATGCATCTGCATGTCATGCTTCTCAAAAACAAGTGCGCAATACAGGCGCGAAAATGAGACTCTGCCTATGATTAGGGAAAGCCCCTAGAGAATAAGGTGTCCAATACAGTGCCTGCCGGTTATTTTACAAAATTCCCAAGATTAAAATAATTCCTCAAGGCTATGGAGTATAAAATATGTTTATATATAAATCGATTTAGCCCAGAAAATGTCTACAGTCTTAAAAAGCCCTTGTGAAGCCCTTTTTTTTTTCTGTCTGTAATAAAAATGGCTTACCGGATCCCATAGGGAAAATGACAGCTTCCAGCATTACATCGTCTTGTTAGAATGTGTCATACCTCAAGCAGCAAAAGTCTGCTTACTGTTCCCCCAACTGAAGTTAATTCCTCTCAACAGTCCTGTGTGGAAACAGCCATCGATTTTAGTAACGGTTGCTAAAATCATTTTCCTCTTACAAACAGAAATCTTCTTCTCTTTTCTGTTTCAGAGTAAATAGTACATACCAGCACTATTTTAAAATAACAAACTCTTGATTGAATAATAAAAACTACAGTTAAACACTAAAAAACTCTAAGCCATCTCCGTGGAGATGTTGCCTGTACAACGGCAAAGAGAATGACTGGGGAAGGCGGAGCCTAGGAGGGATCATGTGACCAGCTTTGCTGGGCTCTTTGCCATTTCCTGTTGGGGAAGAGAATATCCCACAAGTAAGGATGACGCCGTGGACCGGACACACCTATGTTGGAGAAATATATATATATATATATATATATATATATATATATATATATATACAGTAACCGATATCCCTTTAATATACCTAAGATAGCAATTTGTTTTGGTTTATAAAGAGAGAAATCAGATTCACGTTCTTACTTTTGGAAACTGTATCATCCTCGTTGTGAGTGCAATACACGCAATGATAAATGCATTCTATGTATGTTAAGGGGGCGATTTATCAAGCTGTGGCGGACAGGGGCGCACATAAGCTCCCCTGTCCGCCGCAGCTCGCCTCTGGTGGTCTGAATTCTCCCGAAGGAATTCAGCATTGCACACGAGCGCTATTTTGCGCTCGCATGCAATCCCACACCTGCCAGTGCACAGCCAATCACATGCAGGCAGGAGCTGTCAATCTCCCCGGTCGGAAAATACGGGGGAGATTGAATTTCGCTAAACAAGAGGTTAGCAGAGCAGCGGTCTGATGACCACTGCTTGTTAAATACGGCGTGCAGGTTCTCGTTTGAGAACCTGCAGCAGTAGGGGCTCAAAGGATGGCGAAAGCCTTTGATAAAGGCTCAAACATGACCTAAATTCCACATAAAACTATTTTTCAATGCATTTTTATTTAAAATACATTAAATAAGTTAATATATCATATATTGTTTCAAACAGTCCATGCTTGAGTAATGCAGGAGGTCATTATATTGTTAGCCAACTAGCCAAAAGAAAGCAGAATAAACTCAAGAGGTATATCCCTGGACTGCAAATGTGCTTTTAAAACATTTATATTGCATGCAGATGTTTTGTAATCTAGTGCTTAAAGGGACAGAAAACCCCAAAATTTTCTTTTAATGATTTGGATATTACATATAATTTTAAACACCTTTCCAATTTACTTCTATTATCAAATTTGCTTCATTCTCTTGTCACCTTTGCTGAAGGAACAGCATTGCACTACTGGCAGCTAAATGGACACATCTAGTTAGCCAATCGGAAGAGACAAATGTGTGCAGGCACCAATTAGCTGCTAGCTCTCACTAGTTTAGGATATGTGCATATTCTATTTCAACAAAGGATACCAAGAGAACAAAGCACGCTTGAAAATAGAAGTAAATTTAAAAGTGTCTTAAAATGACATGCTCAATCTGAATCATGCAAGTTTAATTTTGACTTTCCTATCCGTTTAATTGCTAATACATGCACATATTAAAATATTTTAATGTCTCTTTAAAACACAAGGATAAAAGCAATTAAAGAAACATATTTACTACACATTATTTGTTGAAGTTTATGTTACAAGAATCATTTTACTAACGAGAAAACATTTTTATTATCACTAGCATGCAATTTGTATTTTATAATTTTGTGGAGAACCAGGAGAAATCGAAGATTTTTCGATGCAAAATCAAACGTAAAGTAAAGCCTATTTCGCCAAAGGTGACAACAAACTTTTCAAGTAATCTTTAAATCACAGATCAATAAGATTTATTGATGTTATAAATAAGTCATTACACTAATGTCTTGAAGCTTTCTCACAAAACAACAATCCAATTAAAAACCTATTTGCTAGTGTTTCCTGAAGCTTTGATCCTTGTTTCTCTTTAAGTTTCCTTGATTGGTTTGTATATATGAATATTTTATTGCTCTGCAATGTGCTGTATGCTGAATTTTAAAATACGTACAAACCTTATAGCTAGCGCACCAGGACTGAGATTCCACAACAAGGCTACAATTTAGAACATTTACAAGATCATAGTGTGTTGCACTTTCAGAAAAAGAAATCCAGCTCAGAAAAGACGAGCGCCGTAAGCGCCTGCCTTCTTCCGCATTCTGAGGCGTCCGGAATCTCTGAACGCACATGCCTAATGCAAGCAGACCTTGGTTTCTGCAAAGGAAAACTGATCATACATACCCTATGGGCAAGGTTAAAGGGACACTGAACCCAATTTTTCTCTTTCATGATTCAGATAGAGCATGAAATTTTTATCAACTTTCTAGTTTACTCCTAAAATTTTTCTTCGTTCTCTTGCTATCTTTATTTTAAAAGCAGGAATGTAAATCTTAGCAGTCAGCCCATTTTAGGTTCAGCACCACGGATAGTGCTTGCTTATTGGAGGCTTACATTTACCCACCAATAAGCAAGCATAACCCAGGTTCTCAAACGAAAATGGGCCTATGCATCACATTCCTGCTTTTTAAATAAAGATAGCAAGAGAACGAAAAATAAATTGATAATAGGAGTAAATTAGAAAGTTGCTTAAAATTGCATGCTCTAGAATCTGAATCAAGAAAGAAACAAATTGGGTTTAGTGTCCCTTTCATTCAACTCCTGAAGAGGCTTCAAATTATAATAACCACATGGAAATGCTATTAGCTGAACAAGGACATGTTACGCCCTAACATAAAGTGGTTAGATGGATAGAAGTATGACCACACAAGGATGGCTCACCTTAGATAGGGAGGTTAATCTATCTCATATATTATATGTGGCATATTTAGTTGTGTTGCCCCAAGCACTTGGGAATTTGCTGCCCTCTTAACCACCATCAACAATTGTAACTCATATTTCCCTCCTATGTTTCTTACAACTGGAAACTGGGGAGGGGGGGGAGCAAGCATCCCCACTAGACAACCTTTATTTGTAAGAACATGTATAAATTAAATATTTAGAGGGCATAGAGGTGGAAGAAGGTTATCATGCCATCACTTCATATGGATATTAGAAATACTACTTGGACAGGGCTGTGGATGTAGATATTTCTTAATGAGCAGATCTTAATTCAGATTTAGCATGCAATTTTAAGCAACTTTCTAATATATCCCTATTATCAATTTTTCTTCGTTCTCTTGGTATATACATTTAGCCACCAATCAGCAAGCACTACCCAGGTCTTGAACCTAATTTTCTTCTTACAAATAAAGATACAATTAGAAAGTTGCTTAAAATTGCATGTTCTATCTGAATCATGAAAGAAAGAAAAAAATGGGTTTCTTATCCCTTTAATGTAAGGCTTAAATTGAATTTATGTTCATAATTTGTCACTCTTTGATTATACAGGACAGGTCATCTTCCAGATTTATGGCATGTTTAGAGATACAACTTGGATCACCCAGTCACACAACAGTGATACATATATAAGGTGGTAATATATACCAGGACCACAATTAAAATTCTATGTATACAGGTTTTGGTAAAATAACATTATTTCCATTTATCAGCAAATAATGTTTTGTCAACAGAGTGACCCAAATAATTTATAAGATATTGCTTTACAATTGTTAAAAAATGCACTGCCAGTCTAAAAGCTTAAAAATAGACCAAATTAATTTACAGGTCAATATAAAAGTATTAGTAAACTTCAATCAGAATAAAAAGGACCCAAAATACGGAGCCTTTATATAAAACAAACAAAAACACACACACACACAACAGGGCCTGCTTTCTACACAAACTAAACAAAAACGTATAACACAGGGTCTGCTTTCTACACAAACTAAACAAAAACGTATAACACAGGGCCTGCTTTCTACACAAACTAAACAAAAACGTATAACACAGGGCCTGCTTTCTACACAAACTAAACAAAAACGAACAACACAGGGCCTGCTTTCTACACAAACTAAACAAAAACGAACAACACAGGGCCTGCTTTCTACACAAACTAAACAAAAACGAACAACACAGGGCCTGCTTTCTACACAAACTAAACAAAAACGAACAACACAGGGCCTGCTTAATACACAAACTAAACAAAAACGTATAACACAGGGCCTGCTTTCTACACAAACTAAACAAAAACGTATAACACAGGGCCTGCTTTCTACACAAACTAAACAAAAACGTATAACACAGGGCCTGCTTTCTACACAAACTAAACAAAAACGAACAACACAGGGCCTGCTTTCTACACAAACTAAACAAAAACTAACAACACAGGGCCTGCTTTCTACACAAACTAAACAAAAACGAACAACATAGGGCCTGCTTTCTACACAAACTAAACAAAAACGAACAACACAGGGCCTGCTTTCTACACAAACTAAACAAAAACGAACAACACAGGGCCTGCTTTCTACACAAACTAAACAAAAACGAACACAGGGCCTGCTTTCTACACAAACTAAACAAAAACGAACAACACAGGGCCTGCTTTCTACACAAACTAAACAAAAACAAATAACACAGGGCCTGCTTTCTACACAAACTAAACAAAAATGAACAACACAGGGTCTGCTTTCTACACAAACTAAACAAAAACAAATAACACAGGGCCTGCTTTCTACACAAACTAAACAAAAACGAACAACATAGGGCCTGCTTTCTACACAAACTAAACAAAAACGTATAACACAGGGCCTGCTTTCTACACAAACTAAACAAATGATGGATGATAGCTGCTGATTGGTGGCTGCACATATATACATATGCTACTTGTTTCCGGCTAACACAAGGGGGCCTATTTATGAAAGGCCTGTCGGACATGATCGGACATTGCGGATCATGTCCGATAGACCTCACTCTCCGCATTCAGCATTGCACCAGCAGCTCTTGTGAACTGCTGGTGCAACGCCGCCCCCTGCAGATTTGCGGCCAACCCGATTGTATTCTATTGGGTTGAATTGCGGCGATGTCTGTCCGCCTCCTCAGAGTAGGTGGATAGGTTATGGAGCAGCGGTCTTTAGACCGCTGCTCCATAACTTGCGTTTCTGACGAGCCTGAGGCTCGCCAGAAACACGGGGCTTCAAGCTCCATACAGAGCTTGATAGATAGGCCCCATTGTGTTAAACTTGCTCCCAGTAATGCACTGCTGCACCTTCAAAAAAGGATAGCAAGAGAATAAAGCAAAGTTTAAAATAGAAGCAAATTGAAAAGTTATTTCAAATTGTATGCTACACCTGAAGCCTAAAAGAATTTATTTGGGTTGCATGTCCCTTTTAGTTTATATCTAAAACTTATTTACAATTAAGCAAAGTGGATGGTAGAATACGGCTATAAAATGCACAATTTCATTTCCCTCCTGGCTTTCATGTACAGTGAGATTTGTTGCATGAATTTAGGCCCAACAACAGCTGAGTATTAATTCATATAAAGACTTAAATTTAGGTGCAGCCAACATAACAATGGATCTCTTTGTAGCATAGTAGTGCGTCATTTAAATCAATGTTCTTCCCACTTCTAAAACAACAGAAAATTGTTCACTAATGTCTTAGGACCCTTAAAACAAGAGCACGATGACAACCTGTGGCTGGATTTTGCCATCGTTAAAGTCTGCGCAGATTACACAATTTCCTAGTCATTGTTTCTCAGATTAGAGCCATTGTTCCTGCAGAGAGCTCGTTCATCACAAACAGCTACAGTTTTATACTCAAATACCATACGGAGCTGCAGACACAGCATTCTGGCAATTGCTTTTTAAAGCAATAAACTGCTTCATCACTTCCGTTCTTTGTCTATGTCACTGTTAGCTACATTTCCCCAGTTTTATGTATCTGTCTTTTGCACAAGCCTTTCAAGTTTTCACATTTACATTTGAACATGTACCTTGGTATCAAAACTTTCATTCCAAATAACTTAAAGGGACACTCAGGTTAAATTACATTTTCATGATTCAGATACAGCATGTAATTTTAAACAACTTTCCAATTTACTTCCATTAAAAAAAATGTGCACAGTCTTTTATATTTACAATTTTTGAGTCACCAGATCCTACTGAGCATGTGCAAGAATTCACAGACTATACGTATATGCATTTGTGATTGGGTGATTGCTATCACATGGTACAAGGGGAGTGGAAATATACATAACTTTGAAATTTGTTATAAAAAAAATCTACTACTCATTTGAAGTTCAGACTAAGTGCTATTGCATTGTCTTGTTATCTTGCATTTGTTGATTATGTAAATCTAATGTGTTGACTGGTCCTTTAAAGGGACACTGAACCTGATTTTTACTTTTATGATTCAGATAGAGCATGCAATTTTTAGCAACTTTCTAAATTACTTCTATTATCACATTTTCTTCATTCTCTTGGTATCTTTATTTGAAGATGCAGGAATGTAAGCCTATGAGCCGGCCCATCTTTGGTTCAGCGCATGGGTAGCACTTGATGATTGGTTGGTATATGCAGCCACCAATCAGCAAGCGCTATCAAGGGTGGGCCAGCTCGTAAGCTTACATGACTACTTTTTCAAACAAAGAGTCAAAGAGAACAAAGAAAAAAAATGATAGGAGTAAATTAGAAAGTGTCTTAAAATTGCATGCTCTATCTGAATCATTAAAGATTTAAAGAATTTGGTACAGTATCCCTTTAAATTAGCAGCTGATACTGATCTAAAAAAATATTATATTACAGGGACTTTATATACTAGATTTTTCTTTGCATAAATGTTTTGTAGATGATCCACTTATATAGCCTATTTAGTTTTTTTGTGTAGTTTTTTAATTGCAAAGTTTGTGCTGATTTTCAGACTCCTAACCAAGCCCAAAGTTTTAGAAGTATACTGATGTATACATACTCCAGCTTGCTTTGTGTAGAGTCTTTTCATTTGCAGAGGAAGGGGGAGGGTCTTCTCTTTTTGGTATACAACCATTATCAGTGGGTGTTCCAGCTAGCCTTTTAAACAGAGCTAAACTGGGAGCTTCTAATTAAGTTTTTAAACCGTTTTATACTGGATTTTTATATCAGTATCTGTGCATATTATTCTTTGTAGTAGTGTCTATTACATGCAGTTAAATGAAAATTGGTGTATAGGGTCCCTTTAAGCCATAATCACTTACAATAAAGTAACACCCTTTTGACTGTACCTGACAACATAGTTGAGGCACACAAGGATAAGACGTGTAATAACTGTACCCATTTTTCTGGGGTCACTAGTTGGCAACAATTGCACACAGTACCAAGTATTGAATGTCATGGATTGTCTGTAATTGTGAGTACCACCCACAAAAAAACCCCATTTATTTATTTTTACAAAATCGCAGGGTGTATGCAAAAGAGAAAAATATGTTTGTTTTGTAAATTACACTAAAAAATAGTTTAAAAAAAAAAAGGATGTTCTGTTGCTGGATAAAATGGTTGGGTGTCTAGCACTGTTGCAGTTATTATTATAGTCCTATTATTATAATCCAGAGCCAGCAATCCCTTAGGGATGTCCACAAAAAGCACTTCCTGTTCGTTCAACAATTAAAATACAAATCTTTAACAATCTTCACTATTTTTAGCTGTTGTGCTTTCATAAGCATGATATAATTTGTATTAAGTTTATACATGTATCATGTCATTGGGTGTCTAGCAATGGTTTTGAAGAACAAAGATTATTATTATGTACACAATTAAAGGAACAGTGTAAATTAATTTTCATATAACTGAATGTAATAGACACTACTATAAAGAAGAATATGCAAAGATACTGATCTAACAGCTGCCAGTACCCAAGATGGCGCCCATTAAGCTAGAGGGGTAGGGTTAGAGAACTGTTTGATAGGGGATCCGTGAGGTTGGGGGCTAAGGGGGGATTCTACACAGCAGCATATGTAAATATGCTATAAAAAAAACCACAAAAAAAACAAATATACCTTTTATTTTAGTACTGGCAGACAATTCTGACAATTGTGGGGTGGGGGAGGGAAGAGAGCTGTTTGGGAGGGATCAGGGGGTCTGATGTTTCAGGTGGGAGGCTGATCTCTACACTAAAATTAACCCTGCAAGCTCCATACAAGCTACCTAATTAACCCCTTTACTGCTAGCCATAATACACGTGTGATGCACAGCGCCATTTAGCGGCCTTCTAATTATCAAAAAGCAATGCCAAAGCCATATATGTCTGCTACTTCTGAACAAAGGAGATCCCAGAGAAACATTTACAACCATTTGTGCCATAATTGCACAAGCTGTTTGTAAATAATTTCAGTAAGAAACCTAAAGTTTGTGAAAAAGGAAACAATTTTCTTTTATTTGATCGCATTTGGAGGTGAAATGGTGGCATGAAATATACCAAAATGGGCCTAGATCAATACTTTGGGTTCAGTAACATCCAGCCCTGGGTGCTAAATAGCACTCCAAAAAGAGCTGTGATGTCACCAGAGCCACAGGCAGTTAACCCCAGTCCGGAATGGGTGCAAGAACCAAGGGAGATTACAAATAAAAAGTAATACAACACATAGAAACACCCAGCACTCACCAGCTAGCTCACAGCTAAGATAAAATCACAACTGGAAAGGTTAGTCACCGCATCTGGCCAAATTACCTTTCCAGTTGTGATTTTATCTTAGCTGTGAGCTAGCTGGTGAGTGCTGGGTGTTTCTATGTGTTGTATTACTTTTTATTTGTAATCTCCCTTGGTTCTTGCACCCATTCCGGACTGGGGTTAACTGCCTGTGGCTCTGGTGACATCACAGCTCTTTTTGGAGTGCTATTTAGCACCCAGGGCTGGATGTTACTGAGTCATAGGATGTGTACCTGATCCGGTCTTGGAGTGCAGTTCCCTTCCATGTTTTGTATTTTCTATGGTTGATTACAGCCACCTGTGCACCCCTTCTTTGTTCTCAGTTTGTTTAGCTTTGTGAGCTCGCATGATGGTGTGGCTGTGTTAGGGACTCAGGCTAAGGAAAGGACCTTGACGTGGTGCCTGAGCTTTCCCATTTGGCCAGATGCGGTGACTAACCTTTCCAGTTGTGATTTTATCTTAGCTGTGAGCTAGCTGGTGAGTGCTGGGTGTTTCTATGTGTTGCAATACTTTGGGTTGTCTACTACACTAAAGCTAAAATTAACCCTACAAGCTCCCTAATTAACTCCTGCACTGCTGGGCATAATACACGTGTGGTGCACAGCGGCATTTAGCAGCCTTCTAATTACCAAAAAGCAACGACAAAGCCATATATGTCTGCTATTTCTGAACAAAGGGGATCCCAGAGAAGCATTTATAACCATTTGTGCCATAATTGCACAAGGTGTTTGTAAATGATTTTAGTAAGAAACCTAAAATTGTGAAAAATTTAAAGTTTTTTTTTTTATTTGAACGTATTTGGCGGTGAAATGGTGGCATGAAATATACCAAAATGGGCCTAGATCAATATTTTGGGTTGTTTACTACACTACACTAAAGCTAAAATTACCCCAAAAAGCTCCCTACATGCTCCCTAATTAACCCCTTCACTGCTGGGCATAATGTGCGTATGTGCGCAGTGGCATTTAGCGGCCTTCTAATTACTAAAAAGCAACGCCAAAGCCATATATGTCTGCTATTTCTGAACAAAGGGGATCCCACAGAAGCATTTACAACCATTTATGCCATAATTGCACAAGCTGTTTGTAAATAATTTCAGTGAGAAACCGAAAGTTTGTGAAAAAAATTGTGAAAAAGTGAACGATTTTTTGTATTTGATCGCATTTGGCGGTGAAATGGTGGCATGAAATATACCAAAATGGGCCTAGAACAATACTTTGGGATGTCTTCTAAAAAAAAATATATACACATGTCAAGGGATATTCAGGGATTCCTGAAAGATATCAGTGTCCCAATGTAACTAGCGCTAATTTTGGAAAAAAAAGTGGTTTGGAAATAGCAAAGTGTTATTTGTATTTATGGCCCTATAACTTGCAAAAAAAAAAAAACAAAGACATGTAAACATTGGGTATTTCTAAACTCAGGACAAAATTTAGAAACTATTTAGCATGGGTGTTTTTTGGTGGTTGCAGATGTGTAACAGATTTTGGGGCTAAAAGTTATAAAAAATGTTTTTTTTTTCATTTTTTCCTCATATTTTATAATTTTTTATAGTAAATTATAAGATATGATGAAAATAATGGTATCTTTAGAAAGTCCATTTAATGGCGAAAAAAAAGGTATATAATAAGTGTGGGTACAGTAAATGAGGAAGAGGAAAATTACAGCTAAACACAAACACCGCAGAAATGTAAAAATAGCCTTTGTCCCAAACGGACAGAAAATGGAAAAGTACTGTTGTCATTAAGGGGTTAAACTAAAAATTCAGTTATGTATACATCTTGGATCGTCTCTCTAGATAATAATCACAATAATCACAAGGAATGGACAGAAAATTACCACCTTAAAGGCTGGCCCCCTGAATGATTTCCTCCACTGCTAGTGACTGTCCAAAACAGGATGGATATATGAGCCAAAATAAAGAAAAAAAAAATGTTTTTTGGGATTTTTTTATGGTTTTCATGACTCACACCAGATAATACACTTATCAAAAATGCAAGTGCAAGCAATACAAAGATTCAATGGAAAAACAATTACAAATCAGATACATTTACTGCAGAATATTTATTTATATGTTTATTGTGATACAACTGAATCAAATACTTTTCTTCCATACTTTGTGGATGCTGAATCCCATATCCAGTTTGTTATGATAAAGAAACATTTTAGTGAAGCCTCTGCTTCCTTTGCCTGGAGGTTGAGACTTTCCTTGTAGAATGAGCCCCGAGTCCTTCTGGGAATGGAATTCCCTTGAACTTATATGATTTGACAATGCATTTTACTTATCTAAGGTAAAATGGTAGTCTTGGAAGCTGAAAGACCTTAACAGTGTCCTTGTGGAATTATAGACAGACGATTTATCTTCTTCCACTCTTCTTTTAGAAGTAAGCATCTGACAGCATCCAGTCTATGCAAATGCTTTACCATTCCTTGTTTTCTTATCTGGACAGTAAGATGGTGAGATTTTGCCTTTTAAATAGTGAAAGTCTGAAACAACCTTGTTAAGAATTTTGAAATGGTACGTAACTTTGTCCTTGGAATACTACTTAAAAGGGACATGAAACACAAACTTTTTCAGATACAGCAACCAATTTTAAACAACTTATCAATTTACTTCTATTATCTCATTTGCTTCCTTCTCTTGGTATCCTTTGTTGAAAATCATACCTTGGATTTGGATCAGGAGCAGCAATGCATTACAGGGAGCTAGAAGCTGATTGGTGGCTGCTCATATATGACTCACCTGATGTATTCAGCTAGCTACAGTAGTACATTGCTGCTTCTTCAACAATGAATACCAAGAGAGCAAAAGCAAATTTGATAAAAGAAGTAAATTAAAAAGTGGTTTACAATTGTATATTCTCTCTGAATCATGATAGAAAAATGTGGGGTTTTAAATCCGTTTCAATATGATTCCACTACACAAAGAGATTGCAATTCAACTCTTCTTGAAAAAAGAAAAAAAAATGGCAACTAAGAAGATATTTTAAGTATTAAAAAGCAGAAAGGAACCTTAGTTAAAGGTTCAAATGGCGTTGCCAGCTGTTGTGATAATTGGATCCTACAAAATAAATAATATGCAATGGTTTTTGTGCCTTAAAACTTTAGACTAAATATATATCTTATCACTCTGTAAATAATAAAACAGCAGTCTGAAAAAAAACCTCCCAAGCATGTGCCCCAAATAATAATTTGGAAAAGATAACATCAGTAAAATGTGTGAAAATGCAATTTATTACCAATAGTGGACCAATAATAAAAATGTAGTCAAAATCAATTTAAAATACAATAACTATCAATGTCATTATACTAGGTTTAAACAAATCAAAATATTATAGAAAAAGGATTTGCAATATAACTCAGCTGACTTTCTTCACTACAAGATCATCTTGAACTCCTACTATTCTGCCCATAATCTTTATAAGTAACATTACTTCTCTACTCTCATTTCTACTCTTTCCTCTAACCCAAAACATCTGTTTTCCACGTTCAATACTCTTCTCTGCCCACCTCCTACTACAACTTCTCTCTAAGCTCAAGATTTTGCCAGTCACTTCAATCACAAAATTGACCCCATCAGAAATGAAATCAGCTCTCAACAAATTACCAATCTCCCACCCCCCTCAAAAGCTCACAATCATCCAAAACCCAAATAGCCATAAATTTAGCTCTTTTGCCCCTGTTACCGAGCAAGAAGTTTCTGCCCTTAAACTGTCCTCCCACCTCACTACCTGTCCCCTCAACCCCATCCCCTCACAGCTACTCCCCTCCCTCTTCTACCCTTACCCCTATACTCACACACATCTTCAACCTCTCCCTCATCTCTAAAACATGCACTGGTCACACCTATCCTCAAAAAACCTTCTCTTGATCCATCCTCCCCATCAAACTACCGCCCTATTTCCCTACTCCCCCCTTGCCTCAAAGCTCGAAAAAGCTTGAAAAGCTAGTATATGCACGTCTATCCCATTTCCTTACACTAAACTCTCTCCTTGACTCACTGCAATCTGGATTTCATCTCCATTACTCCACAGAGACAGCAATTGTTAAGGTTACCAACGACCTACTTACAGCAAAATCCAAAGGCCATTTCTCTCAGCTTATTCTCCTTGATCTGTCTGCAGCCTTTGATACTGTCGACCACCCTCTTTTGCTCCAAACCCTCCAATCCTTCGGCATTTGTGACACAGCTCTCTCGTGGATCTCTTTCTATCTAACCGTACCTTTAGTGTAGCCTTCTCTGGAGCATCCTCTGCCCCATTTCCCCTTCTCTTTTCAATCTACACGTCATCATTAGGTTCCTTAATAAAGTCCCACGGGATTCAATATCATTTGTATGCCGATGACACCAAAATCTACCTCTCTGCACCAGACCTATCTCTTTCCGTACTAACCCGTGTCACTAACTGTCTTTCTCATATCTCATCTCTACTATTCAGGGATGCATACAATCTACACTAAACTTTCCTAACTTCATTGCTTTCCCCTTGAACCCCTTAGAATGTAAGCCTATGAGCCCAGCTGTTTGTAGATCGCCTTCATGAGAGCCGACTACAAAAGTGTACTCTCCGCAGGGCCCTCTATCCATTTGATCCCTATAATTGCTACCTTGTATACCTCCTATGTTTCTAGCACTGCAGAATCTGTTGGCGCTATACAAATACCTGATAATAATAATGTTTATAAATATACCAAGCAAAAAAAATAAACCAACAAGTTTATGTGTGAAGTAGTTTAGAGATAAAAAAATGTAATTAGAACTGCCTCCTTGGTTTGGAGGATTTTTTAAATATAAAAACTATGCATGATGCATTTACAAATGTGATCGGAAATTACTGGGCTGTAATTTGAGCATCATGTCTGTCAGGAATTGCCTTTGTTTACGATTATTCTGCACTTACTATGCCAGTGTGTTTTTTTTGTCATTCTCAGACTGATCTGTTATTTACAAGCACCTGCAAATCTCCCCACCTCCTGCCCTGTCTCCATAGCTCCCTTCTTTCCAAGATTTCAATGTACAATTCTATAATATTGATTATTATGCTTCAGACCTGAACAAGAGAGGAACTTCTCGAAAGTGTGTTCTTTACTATGTTATGTTAGTCCAATAAAAAAGGTATTATGGCATACTGCAATACTCTTTTTATTTTGGTATTTGACACGGGACTAATACGGCTACTACAATCTACTTATATAGATACACACATGTATACACATCTATACACATCCTTTGGAGCCCTTTCTGCTCAAATACCTTAAAACCAGAAAAATTTAAAAGTTTGCATTGTAAAGAATTATTAAATTACAGCAAATATTTCACTGAAGTCTACCCGGGTGTAAATTTGTGATTGAGCATGTTAGTGTGTGTGTCTGTGCACTTTCACACACATGACGTAACTACGCTTTACCCATGCGCACTTTGATGTAAATTATATCACTGGCTGACTGCAAGCACCCGCCAATAAGACAGCCACGCGGAAGAGCACAACATTGAAAAAGTGACGAGCGTTCACTTTGCAGTTTGTGATACCGTTACACATGCGCACTAGTAATTGTCACCAGTGTTAATTTTGACGACAAATTTGATTTAGTCAGAGGCCGATTTACTAATGTGCGGGCGGACATCGATAAATGCCGACAGCATGCAATACAGATTTAACAGGAATATGCAATACAGATTTAACAGTTGTGGTATATAATATGTCTTTATTGATCTTAAAATGAAGTTTAGAAAATAAACAAGAAGATAGCCTTGCTTTTTTTTTTTTAACATAAGAGCAGTAATTAGATATGGATTGATTATAATACCTTGCATAAAGTTTTAATTTTGACAATAAATTTTGATTTAGTTTTAGTCTTTTGACTAAAATATCATTTTGATTTAGTTTAAGTCATAGTCTTTTGACTAAAATGCCATTTTAGTTTTAGTTATTCATCAGAATTGTTTCCGTTTTATTTGTCAAAATGAACACAATTTGTCACAGAGAGCATGCGTACAGGAGCGTGCAGACAATGTGCATAAACTGTAAATTATATAGGTTAGCGTTTTTATGAGGGGGCATGTATTTCAATGAGGTCGGTCTGTTATATAACATTAGCTTACTGGCACATTTATATTTTCAATTATTTCAGAGAAATTGTATGTAAATACCTCATTTTACCAGAACACCGCCCCTTGCTCTACTGAGCGGGTCTGGTTTTTCCACAGCGCATCGCGGCAACACGGGCTAGTCACAGTGTTCCCGGTCGCGCCATTAAAATGAATGCAGCTCGCTCCCGCTACTAGACCGGGCACACTGTGATTAGAAAGTGTTGCCGCGATGCGCTGTGGAAAAACCAGACCCGCTGAGTAGAGCAAGGGGCGGCGTTCTGATAAAATGAGGTTTTTACATACAATTTGTCTGAAATAATTGAAAGTATAAATGTGCCGGTAAGCTAATGCTATATAATTCTGCACTATGTTTCCTGCCCCTTTAAGTAAGGAAGTGTCGCAAACCACTGCCTCACAAAAAACAAAATTTATGCTTACCTGATAAATTTCTTTCTTTTGCAATGTACCGGGTCCACGGTTTCATCCTTGTGGGATATTATCCTTCCTAATAGGAAGTGGCAAAGAAAGCACCACAGCAGAGCTGTCTATATAGCTCCCCCCTTAACTCCACCCCCCAGTCATTCGACCGAAGGCCAAGGAAGAAAAAGGAGAAACTATAAGGTGCAGAGGTGACTGAAGTTTTCAATAAAAAATACTATCTGTCTTGAATAAACAGGGCAGGCCGTGGACTCGGTACATCGCAAAAGAAAGAAATTTATCAGGTAAGCATAAATTTTGTTTTCTTTTGCAAGATGTACCAAAAGGAAAGAGAGGTAGCCGTAGCCTTTTGACCCCTATGCTTTCCAGAATAGACAACAAACAAAGAAGATGTTTGACAAAAATCTTTGGTTGCCTGCAAATACAACTTCAAAGCACGAACCACGTCCAAGTTGTGCAATAAACGTTCCTTCTTAGAAGAAGGATTAGGACACAGAGAAGGAACAACAATCTCCTGATTGATATTCCTGTTAGTAACAACCTTAGGGAGGAACCCAGGTTTGGTACGCAAAACCACCTTATCAGCATGGAAAACAAGATAAGGCGAGTCACATTGTAATGCAGATAGTTCAGAAACTCTTCGAGCTGAAGAGATAGCAACTAGAAACAGAACTTTCCAAGATAGAAGCTTAATATCTATGGAATGCATGGGTTCCAACAGAACCCCCTGAAAAACTTTAAGAACTAAATTTAGACTCCATGGCAGAGCAACAGGTTTAAACACAGGCTTGATTCTAACTAAAGCCTGACAAAAAGCCTGAACGTCTGGGACATCTGCCAGACGCTTGTGCAATAGAATAGACAAAGCAGATATCTGTCCTTTTAAGGAACTAGCTGACAATCCTTTTTCCAATCCCTCTTGAAGAAAGGACAAAATCCTAGGAATCCTGATCTTACTCCATGAGTAGCCTTTGGATTCGCACCAAAAAAGATATTTACGCCATATCTTATGATAGATTTTCCTGGTGACAGGCTTTCGAGCCTGAATCAAGGTATTTATGACTGACTCAGAGAAACCCCGCTTTGATAAAATCAAGCATTCAATCTCCAAGCAGTCAGTTGCAGAGAAATTAGATTTGGATGCTTGAACAGACCTTGAATCAGAAGGTCCTGTCTTAGTGGCAGAGTCCATGGTGGCAGAGATGACATGTCCACCAGGTCTGCATACCAAGTCCTGCGTGGCCACGCAGGTGCTATCAAAATCACTGAAGCTCTCTCCTGTTTGATTCTGGCAATCAGACGCGGAAGGAGAGGGAAAGGTGGAAACACTTAAGCCAGGTTGAACGACCAGGGTACTGCTAGAGCATCTATCAGTACTGCCTGAGGATCCCTTGAACTGGATCTGTAATGAGGAAGTTTGGCGTTCTGACGAGACGCCATCAGATCCAATTTTGGTGTGCCCCATAGCTGAACCAGTTGAGCAAACACCTCTGGATGGAGCTCCCACTCCCCCGGATGAAAAGTCTGACGACTTAGAAAATCTGCCTCCCAGTTCTCTACCCCAGGGATATAGATCGCTGATAGATGGCAAGAGTGAGTCTCTGCCCATCGGATTATCCTGGAAACTTCTATCATCGCTAAGGAACTCCTTGTTCCCCCCTGATGACTGATATAAGCCACAGTCGTGATGTTGTCCGCTTGAAATCTGATGAATTCGGCTGAAGCCAGCTAAGGCCACGTCTGAAGAGCATTGAATATCGCTCTTAATTCCAGAATATTTATTGGTAGGAGGGCCTCCTCCTGAGTCCACAAACCCTGTGCTTTCAGGGAATTCCAGACTGCACCCCAGCCCAGTAGGCTGGCGTCCGTCGTCACTATAACCCACGCTGGCCTGTGGAAACACATTCCCCGGGACAGGTGATCCTGTGACAACCACCAAAGAAGAGAGCCTCTGGTCTCTAGATCCAGATTTATCTGAGGAGATAAATCTGAATAATACCCATTCCACTGTCTGAGCATGCATAGTTGCAGTGGTCTGAGATGTAAGCGAGCATATGGAACTACGTCCATTGCTGCTACCATTAATCCGATTACCTCCATACACTGAGCCACTGACGGCCGAGGAATGGAATGAAGAGCTTGGCAGGTGGTCAAAATCTTTGATTTCCTGACCTCCGTCAGAAATATTTTCATGTCCACCGAGTCTATCAGAGTCCCTAGAAATGAAACTCTTGTGAGAGGAGAAAGAGAACTCTTTTTTACGTTCACCTTCCACCCATGAGCCCTTAGAAAGGCCAACACTAAGTCCGTGTGAGACTTGGCTAGTTGGAAAGTCGACGCTTGAATTAGGATGTCGTCTAGATAAGGCGCCACTGCTATGCCCTGCGGCCTTAGGACCGCCAGAAGGGACCCTAGCACCTTTGTGAAGATTCTTGGCGCCGTGGCCAACCCGAAGGGAAGAGCCACAAACTGGTAATGCTTGTCCAGAAAGGCAAACCTGAGGAACTGGTGATGATCTTTGTGGATAGGAATGTGTAGATACGCATCCTTTAAGTCCACGGTGGTCATATATTGACCCTCCTGGATCATTGGTAAAATAGTCTGAATGGTCTCCATCTTTAAGGATGGAACTTTTAGGAATTGGTTTAGGATCTTGAGATCTAAAATTGGTCTGAAGGTTCCCTCTTTTTTGGGAACCACACACAGATTGGAGTAGAACCCCTGCCCCTGTTCTGTTTTTGGAACTGGGCAGATCACTCCCATGGTAAATAGATCTTCTACACAGCGTAAGAACGCCTCTCTTTTTGTCTGGTTTATAGACAATTGAGAAAGATGGAATCTCCCCCTTGGAGGAGAATCTTTGAAATCTAGAAGATAACCCTGGGTTACGATTTCTACAGCCCAGGAGTCCTGAATGTCTCTTGCCCAAGCCTGAGCAAAGAAAGAAAGTCTGCCCCTTACTAGATCTGCTCCCGGATCGGGGACTACCCCTTCATGCTGTCTTGGTGGCAGCAGCAGGCTTCTTGGCCTGTTTACCTTTGTTCCAAAAAGGAAACAGATTCCGCAGCAATGGTGTAAAGAAGGACTGTGAGAGATTTGCAAGTAAAATTGTATTTAATACATCTCAAAGCGTGTATAACATAACAGGCACAGCAAAACAAACCCGCTGACGCGTTTCCCGCTTCACAAGCGGTTCATCAGAGCTGGGGAAAAGGTGTTACAGACAGCTGTTAAATCACAGGTAGCAAAGGTGAGTAGCCAATCGGCATACAGAATTCTCACCTACGTCTCAACAAACCACAAACAAGATAGTTTACATTGTCAATAAAGTTGATACAAATACATTCTAAATAATCATGTACATACAAAGGATCGTTAAAACAAAACACCAATTCTAAAAAGAGTAATTCATCAAAGTACTGAATAGCGGTACCCCTATGCAAACAAATAGTGCAACTGTCATTACATTTAAAGTAACACACATTTCATGTTCCATTCATTGGTGTAAGTACAACTTTAAATTTAGATTTTCATTTGCTATTTTAAAGACAGGGTAATAATGTGAATAATGGGTTGTTTTAAATTAAATTAATGGAGCATTCTCATTTCGCATTATATATTCAGTCTAAGTGTTGTTATCAGGTCTATTAATAAGTTTCTGAATTTGGAATTAAATAATTTTATCCCACACACGATCACGGTTCTATTCTATTCTGTTAAGTATAGTCGTTACGTTGTAACACATTCCCGCATTTGCCCTAAAAGATACTTGCTTGCATTTGACTTTTATACTGTGGGGAATATTATAATGCGGGATTCTGTTACTTTAAATGTAATGACAGTTGCACTATTTGTTTGCATAGGGGTACCGCTATTCAGTACTTTGATGAATTACTCTTTTTAGAATTGGTGTTTTGTTTTAACGATCCTTTGTATGTACATGATTATTTAGAATGTATTTGTATCAACTTTATTGACAATGTAAACTATCTTGTTTGTGGTTTGTTGAGACATAGGTGAGAATTCTGTATGCCGATTGGCTACTCACCTTTGCTACCTGTGATTTAACAGCTGACTGTAACACCTTTTCCCCAGCTCTGATGAACCGCTTGTGAAGCGGGAAAAGCGTCAGCGGGTTTGTTTTGCTGTGCCTGTTATGTTATACACGCTTTGAGATGTATTAAATACAATTTTACTTGCAAATCTCTCACAGTCCTTCTTTACACCATTGCTGCGGAATCTGTTTCCTTTCTGTGACTTTTAAATTAGGGGTTTGGAGAGCCCTAGCAGCAATGGAAGTACATGCCTGTTAAACCGGTATCACGCTGGTATTTAGGAAGGCCCTGGATTGCAATACTCTGTGCACACGGATGTTCGGTGTTTGAATGTGTAAACAGGACTGCTATAATTCGAGCAACTGTATATTATAGGACCATTCCACACTGAGAGGGTGCCATCTGGGTGAGTCCTTACCTTTTGTTACTTATACTTGGAAATTCTACTATACAGGTGACGTCTGCATGAGTGGGACTCATTGATAGAGTTGGTTTCACCTATATGTACATAACGTATAATACTATTTGCTGTATACATTGCATTAATGCTGAGAAGTCTTACCTTGTAATCTACCTTTGTTCCAAGCCTGGTTAGGTTTCCAGTCTGGCTTGGATTAAGCAAAGTTCCCCTCTTGCCTTGCAGCAGGGGAAGAGGAAGTAGGATCACCTTTGAAGTTTCGAAAGGAACGGAAATTATTTTTATCACCTCTTTCACTTTACCCTTTCTGCTTAGAGCCGGCAAAGAGAATGACTGGGGGGTGGAGTTAAGGGGGGAGCTATATAGACAGCTCTGCTGTGATGCTCTCTTTGCCACTTCCTGTTAGGAAGGATAATATCCCACAAGTAAGGATGAAACCGTGGACTCGGTAAATCTTGTAAAATAAATACACAATACCTTCATTTATAGATAATGCAAACCTTAAGTTTTTAGCGCTCCATGAGATAAATGACAAATATGAAACGGAAAATGATAGCAGTAGTTTAGAAAATTAGATTAAATTGCATGTGCTGTATATGTTGTGTCTGTTTCCACTCCAAAGTTAAACCTTGCTATTGGAGCTTAAATATTGAGGTGATCCTTACACTCCCCCAATGGCCATATCATACTGGCACAAATAATGACAGTTACTTACCTTTTTATTTGCAATTGGTGCTAAGGAGCAAATCTGATTTTTTTTTATGTGGATGGCTTATTGCTTATTTTGTTGCTTTGAGGGAAAGGGGGTGGTTACTTGTTCTCATGTATAGTTAAAAAGGTTCTTAACATATACAGACCATGTTATTCCATTTGTAACAAAAAATAGTTTTAAAAAACAAGTTTAGTTTATTTACTGAATCAACTGTACTTTTATTTCAATTATAATACTTTCCTTCTAAATACAGGGAGAGTCCACTGCTGCATTCATTACTTGTGGGAATACCAAACCTGGCCACCAGGAGGAGGCAAAGACACCCCAGCCAAAGGCTTAAATACCTCCCTCACCCCCCAGTCATTCTTTGATTTTGATCACAGGAGGTCTGGTCCTGGTTGGGTATAGTTATCTCTGTTCTTTTGCGGCTTGTACAGATATGTTGTATCCTGACTAACAGGCTGGTCCTGTTTGGGTACTAGTTACCTCTCTTCTTCTTCTCAAGAGGTTGTTTTTCGATCCAGAGGAAGTCCTTCTATCCTGGATGTCAGGTTGGTCCTGATTAAATCTTCTTGGTTGGGCGTCTGATAGTGGATCTTATGTGTCCCAGGTAGCCTACGAGTTAATACCCTGCTTTGCAAAGCTGTTGACTTGGGAGTTGAATTCTGCTGTGTCAGGTTTTCTTTAGGAACTAGGTTTTGCTTCTCTTGATGAAGGGAGGACGGGTGACTTTTTTGGGAGTTTTTTTTTCCCGGTTCCTTTTCTCAGGGGTGTATTATCCCCTTCTTTGGTGCTCCATCGAGGTTCTCTCGTTCTATTTGGTTTTCTATGCTATGCAAGCTTATTTCTTCTTCCTCTTGAGGGTTGATGTACGGTTCTCTCTTCCCTCATCAAGGGGATGGATAATTTCCTTTCATGAGGAAATCAGTGTTTTCAGTAACGTCGTTCTGATTCTAGATTTTCTGGGATCTAGGGGTTTGTTTTTATTATACAGTATCCTTTTTCTGGGTTCTGGTTGCTCCCATTTTTGGCGGTGCTGGTTTCTCCATCATCTGCTAGGAGTTTGGAATGGAGTTCCTGGCGTAGACTCGAGGGTGGTTCTTGATCTGTTTGATTTTCAGACAGGTCTCCTAGGCCTTTTGAGCTAAAAATGCTCTATAGGCTTGCCCTGCTGTTTTCCTTTGTTGGTACTGTGGGTGGGTGATGTTAACAGTCCGATTTTTTTCGGCTTGACATGTTGCCATCTATCTCCAGAAATTCATAGATTTCTGGTTTGTCCACCCCGGTCGCCAGTATGTGGTATATATTTCCATATTCTGGGAAACTTTCCTTTGATCTACTGGGGCAGTTTGTCTTCTCACTTTCATGGAAGTAGGAGAGAGTCTGCAGGGATTCCTTCTGTTTTCTCTTAGGAATCTTCGGTCACTCTTTCTCATCGGAGGACCTGGTCTTCTGAGCCTTTTCCAGTTGGGTTATTTCTGAAGTAGATCCTTTTTCTGACTCTGAGAGCTCAGCAGGAGGTTTCTGGGAAACTTTCCTTTGATCTACTGGGGCAGTTTGTCTTCTCACTTTCATGGACGTGGGAGAGAGTCTGCAGGGATTCCTTCTGTTTTCTCTTAGGAATCTTCGGTCACTCTTTCTCATCGGAGGACCTGGTCTTCTGAGCCTTTTCCAGTTGGGTTATTTCTGAAGTAGATCCTTTTTCTGACTCTGAGAGCTCAGCAGGAGGTTGAGGTACTTTCCTTTAGTGTGTCCTTTAGGCAGATCTGTACCTTTGGTGGGATCCGATCTAGTTTTCGTGGTTGGTCTGCTCCATTATGGGTGCTCCTTTTTATGGAGTTTGACAGGGTCTGCACCCTTGTTTTGATGTATCACGAAAGAGGTTTTTCGGAAGGGTGTCAGTTTCCTTCCTTGTTGCTGGTCCCTCGTTTTACTCTCTGGATTGACGGCCTTCCCCCTCCTGTTTTAGTAGAGGGGTGTTGATCTCTCTGCTTTTATATTTCTTGAGGTTCTCTCTGGTTCTTCCAGGGTGCCCTGGAGAAAGGGTTCTTAGCCGATTCTTGTTAGGACGACTAGTTCTTAGCCGGAGGGGTAGCCTGGCTGTCTAACAGTCGTGCGGTTATGGGTGAGATCATCCGTCGCTTCTGCCCGGATATGTGGGCTCCTAAGCAGGTATAGATATGTTTCTGTTCTATCCTGAGGTCATGAACCCTTGGTGTTCATTTCCTTTTGCTGCAATGCGGCCGGCGGTCAGGCAGTTGTATTCAGATTTTGTCCTTCAGGACATTAGACTTCTTGTCTAAGATTACATCGGTTCTTGGTATCGGTGCAGCATGGTCCTTGAACTGTCTATTCATTGACCTTTTACGTTTCTGGAATATCTCTCCAGGTCATAGTATCTCTTGCAGTCGGGTTATCCGCCTTCTTGGGTCTTATTTCTAAAGAGACTTTTTCTTCGGGTTCTGCAATGGGCGTCTCCCACCTTTTTTTTTTCTGGGTTCGTACCTCGAGGTCTTTTCAGACCTCTTTAGCATAGTCTTATTTTTCTGGGTTCTTCCTATGGAAGAGTACGGTGTTGGGAGTCTTGGTTGTCCTCCTTGTTGTGTTCGTGGAGGAGTGTTTCTTCGTCTGAGCTCATAGTCAACAGGACTCTCGTCTCCTCAGAGGTTTGTTTTTGGGACCAGTGTTTTTGTGTGGTCCCCGACGTGGGTTCTTACGGTCTTAATCAGTGGGCAGTTACTTGGTCCTGCTAATTTTTTGGGGTCTCTTGCTTCCTTTAAAGCAGTTTTCAGGAGATGGGATTTTTTTCAGGCTGTGGTGCCCTATCCGCCTTATTGTTACCCCCCCCGTTAGCATTCAGTGTCCTCTATAGCTTGGGTATTGTTTTCCCACAAGTAATGAATGCAGCTGTGGACTCTTGTATTTAGAAGGAAAACAAAAATTATGACTTAATCATAATACTTTCCTTCTATACAGGGAGAGTCCACAGCTCCCGCCCATGCTCTCCAGAGGGCGTCCCTAAATTTAAATTGCTTTCTTATGGCACCTTTTTCACCCTATTTCTCCTACTGTTCCTAGTTACCTCGGCAGAATGACTGGGGGATGAGGGTGGCGGGGGAGGTATTTAAGCCTTTGGCTGAGGTGTCTTTGTCTCCTCCTGGTGGCCAGGTTCTGTATTCCCACAAGTAATGAATGCAGCTGTAGACTCTTCCTGTATCGAAGGAAAGGAAATTATCTGGTAAGTCATAATTTTTGTTTTTATATACACTGCATTTCATGTTCCCATTGTAACAAAATGACGTTCAATTTATAAAACGACTCCACGCTGCATTTTTTTAAAAAAAATTCCGAAAATTTCCATTTTTCCCAGAAAAAAAACAGGGAATTTTTGTTTTTTCCCCATGACTTCAAAATTTCCATAAAATTTCCATCTCTTCTCATACCCCCTATAAGCTGCACATCTCTTGCTACTTTTTGTAAGGTACCACCAGGACTGGTGCTAGGATTTTTATTACACAGGTAGACACATTTTGTTGACCCCCCATGGAAAAATGATATACCCTCGTACCACCTGTGCATACGTCTTACATTTCTTAAAAGAAAAACCTGTTTGTTACTTGCTTAGTATGCACACACCATACAACCACCTTTTATTAACTAGTAAATTATAATGGATGCAGAATCATTGATCTCAGCTGATACAAGCACAATTATCCTTTTGCTGGACAGTTTCTTTATGTCACACAGCTAATAAAATTCTGTATTAAAAGACACTTTTAGATGTGCTCTGCAGTTTTATGGAAGTGTCTGTGAGCAGTTTATAAGAAATTGTAAAACTAGGACTTTGTGATAAAATTCAGCTGTCAGACATTGATCTAACAGAATGTGATAACATCACGAAGTGTAACCCTCAAGGGATGTTCTGAACCATAAACTATGGGGCGCAATAAGCTGACCACAAGCTAAATATCAATATAAACTGCAAGGGGATACTGGTCGGGGACCTTATCCTTATTATACCTATTCCAACTTAAATCCTTTTTCCTTTCCTTCCTCTCCTTGCCCTGAAAAAGAAGCACTATCTTTTTTTTTTTTTAAACCGTTATTTATCCTCTCAGTGACAATGACAAATTACAGAAGTACATACTTCAAGTACAATACAATAGCAAACATTGATATCAATAGAGACTTTTATAAAAGTTTGTATTGTTCCAGTCTTTGGTAACTGGTTTGAGAGTTCTTCTTGCGAGACTATAAACACAAAAAACAATGTCTTCTGAGGTTTTCAATTTAGAAAACAAAAACACACAAATAAATAAAATAAACTTAAAATACAATAAAAGAAAGATTTTGGTCTAACATTTTTGGTTTAATGTTCTAAGGTACCGTTAATATTAGTCTGAATTAATCAAAGCTTAACACCCATTCTCCTCTGAGTTAAGCGGTTGGAATAAAGTCGGTATTCTCAGAGCGTATAGTAACTGTGTTTGCAATTGTTCGGATAAGCTATGTAGATAGCATTCCCATTCACCTATAAAATTAGGTGTTCTATGTGACATGTCCCCTACATGCAATTCGATCGTCAACTGGTGGAGGAGAGAGTTTTTAAGTGGTGTTAGGGTGGGTATGGTTGGGGTGTTCCATGTCTTAAACACTAATCTTCTAGCTCTCAATATAACCATACCTAGTAGTTTATCTCTCTTTTTCAGACCCTTAGGTAACTGCAGAAAAAGTATAGTGTCATTATTTAGCGTGAAGTTGATACCACAGTTTACTTTAAGCGAGTATGCTGTTGACTTCCAATATTTTATTAAGCGAGGACAGCACCAAAGTAAATGTATTAGGTCCTGGTTTTTCTTTTGATGTTTAGGACAAATGTTAGCTGTCTGTGGTGCCCATTGTTTAAATATTTTAGGAGTTATGTAAGCTTGATGCATCAGTCTAATATGGGAGTCTCTTTAGTCTTGATACAGTGTTACTTTATGCAGAGTTTTTATACTTAATTGGATTAATGTGTTTACCAGCTCATCTGTGGATTTGAACCAATTTTCAGCTATTTATACACTAGTAGAGGTATTTAAAGATTCTAATAATAGCTTATATATTGGAGATATAGTGTGTAGTCCCTGAGTGACCAGTGAGACTAATTGGGTTATAGGTCTTGTCTGCTTAAGAAAGTCCTTTGTCTTAAGTAAGTCTGTCACGTAATGTCGGGCTTGTAGATAGGCAAAGTGATGATTATGTGGTAATGAGTATTGCGTCTGTAGTGTTCTAAAGCTTTTGACGGAGTTATCAGATTTGTCAAGTATGTGTTGAACAGTACGATGTCCTTTTTTTATGCCACACCTGGAAAGGTTGTTTATTAATACCAGCAACAAAGTTGGGTTTTCCGTGGAATGGTAAATATTTAGTGCAAGTTTGCAAGATTTTTATCCATTTGCAAAGACAGCACCAGGCTCTTATTGGTTCTGTTAGTGGAAGCACATCACCCACATGACGTAATACCTGTTGTGTAGTTAAGTGGGGTAATACTGCTAGTGAATAGGGTTTAACTAGTTCTTCCTCTAAAGGTGAAGTGAAATTGTTGACTTAACCAATCTAGCACAAATTTTGAGAGGGCTGCCCAATTATATAACAAAAGGTTAGGGAGTCCAAAGCCTCCATACCATACTGAGCTTGATAGTTTTGAGGAGCCTATGCAATGCTTTTACCCTGCCCAAACAAAGGCGAGAATTTTGGTGTTAAGTAATTTTAGGTCTTTTCTTTCTAAGAGAGTTGGTAGCATCTGGAACGCATACAGTAACTTTGGAAAAGTAATCATCTTGATAAAGTTTATGCGACCAGAGAGTGAGAGAGGTAGACCCTTCCAACTTTCCAGTTGATCTATAACTTTTTGGAGAAGAGGAGTGTAGTTTAGGTTGTACCAACATCTAGGGTTGAATGACAATTTGATTCCCAAGAATTTAAATTCATTTGCCCCAAGGCAGAACACTGTGCGATCTCATCGCAAAAATTGTGCTGTGTCTGCAGAAAGATCGGCCATGGTAGTTAAAAAAAAAATTCTGCCTGCAGGTGTCATTGTTCCATTCTCAGTGTAGAGTTTTACTATGTTCCTCTCCAATTTCTTCCCCCCTCCTGAACTCCTCCAGTGCAGTACAGGGTAACAGCACATTGCAGAAAAGGTAAGTCAGGGCTTAACAAAATCTATTCTATGAGTCTAGGAGCCAACCAATATACTATTAGTTTTTTTTAATAAATATGTGTTAATATGCATGTGTATGTATGTATGTATGTATGTATGTATGTATATGTTAAAATGTATATATGTGTATATGTATATATGCATATGTGTATATGTATATATGCATATGTGTATATGTATGTGTGTGTGTGTGTGTGTATATGTTAAAAAGAGAGAGAGAGAGAGAGAGAGAGAGAGAGAGAGAGAGAGAGAGAGAGAGAGAGAGAGAGAGAGAGAGAGAGAGAGAGAGAGAGAGAGAGAGAGAGAGAGAGAGAGAGAGAGAGAGCTGTCTAGTTCCTTTGTTCAGATGAAAAGTCGGGGCAACTCTGCTATTTATGATGACAGCAGCAACTGGATCTTTGTATATGTTTTGGATGGCTTGAAGGATGTTACCAGAAAAAACAAAATGCTCAAGTGTAGGAAAAAGGTGGCCCCATAACACCTTATCTAAGGCTTTTTCCGCATCTGGAGCTAACATACATGACTTAGGTTGCTTCGATAACTGAGAGTCATATGTCTATTCTTCCAGAAATAAGATAATATTAGTTGGACTTTTCTAATGTTTTTAACTGGAGATCTACCTTAAACAAATCCTGTTTGGTCTTCATTTATGATAGATGGTAGTACTAGACCTATCCTAGTAGCTAAAATTTTAGTCAATAACTTATACTCCGTGTTTAGCAGGGAAATTGGACAATATGATTTGGGTTGTAATTGATCTCTTCCTGGTTCTAAAATTATATTAATATGGGCTTCAGTAAATCTATGGTTAGTTTGGGTTGTTCCTGAAATGATGTTGCTATACAAGAAGAAGCAATATCTTATAAATTTAGGGCATCTAGCAAGCTTTTGGTTTGGAGGTGCAACACCTCCCTAGAAACGGCAATGGTAACCCTGATATAATATTAATAATTAAAGGGACAGTCAAGTCAAAATTAAACTTTTAGAATTCAGATAGGGCAGGCAATTTTAAACAACTTTCCAATTAGTTTTATCATCAAATTTGCTTTGTTCTCTAGGTATTCTTTGTTAAAAGGTAAACCTACATAGGCTCATAAACTGATTTCTAAATCATTGAAGGCTGCCTCTTATCTCAGTGCATTTTGACAGTTTTTCACAGTTAGACAGTGCTAGTTTGTGTGTATCATATAGATAACATTGTGCTCACTCACATTGAGTTATTTATGAGTCAGCACTGAAATGAAAGTGTCAAAAGAACTGAAATAAAGGAACAGTCTGCAGAGGCTTAGATACAAGGCACTCAGAGAGGTAAAAAGTATATTAATATAACAGTTCCTGTTATGCAAAACAAGGGAATGGGTAATAAAGTGATTATCTATATTTTTAAACAATAAACATTTCCAAGTAGACTGTCCCTTTAAGACAACACAACAACATTATTTCCAAAAATACTTCTAGCAAAATCTTTAGACCAATATTAAAAGTGTCAAACCTTGGCACTTTGTACAAGATGGCAAGAAGAAAAAAACTGCTGGAACATGGCATGAAGTGTTAACCCTAGACTACCACCATAAGGTCTGCCTCTAATGCCTTACAAGAATATCTCCAGTTTGGGCACATAATCTCAAGCGGGTTTGCCCCCCACTATCTATAGTATTGGGATGCGTGCTCTCTTGTACTCATTTTAATTTGTCACACCGTGTAGTAATTAATGATAAACCCATTACATTCTAAGGGGTCGATTTATCAAAGGCTTCGCCAGCCTTTTGCCCCCCTACGATTGCAGGTTCTCACAAGAGAACCTGCAGTCCATATTTATGAAGCGGGGGCCATCAGACCGCTGTTTCCCTAACATCTTTGCCACCTCTTAGGTGGCAAATTTCAATCTCCCCGGTCTCGTCCAACTGTGGAGATTGACAGCTCCTGCCCGAGCGTGATTGGTTGTGTGCGGGCAGGGGGGCTGTGCTGCACAAGAGCGCAAAATTGCATTCTTGTGCAATGCTGAATTCCGGCAGTGGAATTCAGCCTGCCAGATGCGAGCTGCGGCGGACAGGGGCACTTATGTACACCCCTGTCCGCTGTAGCTTGGATAAATCGACCCCTAAAGATTGGTACCTGTATATATGCTGATCGAGCATGCAAAAACAACAACAAAAAAACAGCCGGCACAATGTAATGCCAATACATGGCACTTGTTAAAACACCCTAAACTACACAAATGGAAGTTCAATAATTACTAAAATAATTTTCACAGTGATTGCAAGTAGTAAACAAAATATATTAAGACTATAAAAAGCATAGCAAGAAATATACTGTTGCATTTTATAACACAAATACAAAGAGCACGCACCATGCTTCCGGGGGTGCTCAATCATTCCGTGAAGAAACCAAGTCATCTTTGTTTCTATTCATTTAGTTTACTTTACATATTAGGTATTTTATTGACATTCTTGTCCCTGTAAGAACTAAATAGAAGCAAAATCCATTATGCTTACACTCGACTGTAACAAATAAAATCAAACAGGTATAATGAGCTGGTCTTTTTTCCAGCATTAAAACATTAATTCATATTTCTGGCAGTTCTTTTTGTTTAAAGGTTATTCAAAAAATGTAGGAAGTAAAATAGAACTAGAGATAATCAACACATTAAATGCACAATGTAACTTGATTTCTGTACAGATCATCATTATAATTATCATCATCATTTATTTGTAGAGCATGGCCAAACTCTGTAGCCCTCGGTGCTTGAGTAATGCAACATAATGTCACATAAAATAGAATAAGGACAACAGATTAATGCAGGAAACGAAGGGTCTGGCTCTTACAATTTAAAAAATATTGGGCATAAAAACTGTAAAATATGAAACAGCATTTTGTTCTTCCTTTCATCTAAAAAGAGGAATTTATAAAGCATTACAGTTTTGATTATTTGCAAAACGAAGGGTCCTGTATGGTCCAGTCAGAAAAAAAAATTACGTTTTTATTAAAAAAAGATTTTAAAATTGTTAAAATGAATAAAAATAATTAAAAAAAAATACAAAAAGCCAGATGGGTGGTCAAATAATACGAAATTTGGAATAACTACTTGTTTTAAACAATAATTAAACTTAAAGAGATGGTAAACTATGCCTACCTCAAATTAGCAATTTTAAATGAAGTCCCAAAATAATGTGAGTTTAATTCATCAAATCGACATATTCGCTGTATATATCAAATTATTGACGATTACAAATCTAAATTTTTTTAAATCCATCCTTCTCCCATAGATCGTCCGCCATTGTTTTAGTCCGGTCACGTTCTTTAGACAACCAATGACACACCAGGCCACTCGGCAACACACCCCTAACGAAATACGCCCTTCTAGACTTACGTGCATGCCCTACCTTGTGTATCTCTGCAGAACACTGCTCTAGCCTCAATTTTGCGCATGCTCAAGATCCAGTTATGTATTGCATAGTTATCTAACGCATGCGCAGAGAGAGGAACGAAGGTTGACATGCCAGGGCTGTGACGTGGAGAGGGATGTTTCAGCTCTCTCGCCGGGATGAAGGTAATACTAGGAAGTAATGCATGGGGAGGACCAATGAGCGTTACGACTGAGTAAAATATTAATTTATTATACATACGAACATCGTAATTTAAAAAATATATGGGCGAATTGCGTGATCAATACTTGGAGAATAAAAATGTATTGCTCAATTAGTAAAAATTTACCATCACTTTAATCTAGAGTATTTGTACTGGTATGGGAGGTTCTATTATACCATTTTACGTGTTTTAATGCAAAAACATATTTAACCAAATTTAAAATGTTGCTCTCAAGCATGATAGAACATTTTAGAGTTTACTGTTCCGTTTAAACAGCAATTTATGTGTTGTTTTCTTCGTATTTAAGGTGGGTACTGATGTATAAAGCCTGTAGGCATGTAACTACAATCCAGATCTCAAGAGATCACAGAATGATAGTAAGCAGGAGAAGACTCTCTATAGGAAGTTTATTAAAAAGTATTGGGAAAGACAGCCCTTGGCAAATTACTCAAAAAGAGATATCATTACAAAAAGCAGCACAGAGTTTTTATGTTATGTTAACAGTCACAAATAACGAAACAATGCATTGAGTGGGGCTAGCTAGGGGGGTCATTAAGTGGGAAGGTGGCAAAAGTGAGTGGGGTTGAATAGAATCTCAGAGTAAGTTCAGATAGGCAGAGGAGTGTTAGGCAGTCAGTGGAAGGTTATGGGGACAGTGTGTATGAATAGACTGTGGGAGAGATTACATATACGGTGAAGGTTTTAGGGCAACTGCTAAAACATACGCCGCCCGTAAGTTCACCTTGCACATCAGGTGAATCACATATACGGCGCCGGCAGATCAGATACTGCCGTAAGTCAGATAAACTGGAGAGGTACAGAAATGTGCGGAAATAGACATTTCTGGAGTCGCCAGTGACTTACGGCAGTATATGATCTGCCGGCACCTAAGTAAAAAACAAAAAAATGTTTAATCGCCCATAAACGTCTAACACGACTCCCAAAGTCCACCATCCCCCCACATCGCAACTAATAATAAAATGTATTAACCTCTAAATCGCCAACCACCCACAAAGCAAACTACCTATTTAAACTATTAACTCCAAATCCGCCAACCCCCACATCGCAAAATAGCTAATAAATGTATTAACCGCTAAACCGCCATCCTCCCATAACGCAAAGTAACTAACACCCCCTAAATTAACATCAATTACATAAAATAAAAAAGACTATTTTCTTAAAAAATAAATTCAAAATTACCAAAATAAAAAAATCCTATTTGTAAATTTAAAATCCTAACATTACATTAAAAAAAAAAATCTAAGATTAAATTAAAATACAAAATCTAATAATACAAAAAATAAACAAAATCGAAAATTACAGAAAAAAATAAACAGAATTATCCAAAATAAAAAATGTAAACCTAATCTAATACCCCTATAAAAACAAAAAAACTCAACCCAAAATAAAAACACCCCCTAATCTAAGAAATAATTTACTTTTCTTCAGATGGAAAGAGTCCACTGCTGCATTCATTACTTTTGGGAATTCAGGAACTGGCCACCAGGAGGAGGCAAAGACACCACAGCCAAAGGCTTAAATACTCCTCCCGCTTCCCTCATCCCCCAGTCTTTCTGCCGAGGAACAAGGAACAGTAGAAGAAATATCAGGGTGAAAAGGTGCCAGAAGAACAAAAAAAATCACAGCCGCCCCACATAAAAACACGGGTGGGGAGCTGTGGACTCTTTCCATCTGAAGAAAAGAAAATTATCAGGTAAATATATATTATGTTTTCTTCATAAATGGAAAGAGTCCACAGCTGCATTCATTACTTTTGGGAAATCAATACCCAAGCTATAGAGGACACTGAATGCTAAAACGGAGGGCACACAGGCGGCTCATTCTAAGGGCACTAGGCCTGAAACCCCAACCAACAAAAATCCCGCTTCGTCCGAAGCTAAGAAAACTTTGAAAAGGAAAAAAGTCCCCAAGGATACTGACCCGCAGATAGACCACAGCCTTGCTAGAGACCTCAGAAGACGCCTCAACTGAGTAAACACTTCTCCAGGGGACCCATCGCCACAAGGTCAGTCCACAACCGTACCCCCCAACAAGAGAAAGGGAACGACAACCGAAAACTCCCAAAAGGGAGAGGAAATGGAGGAACAAAAAAGGATTCCCAGAAAAACCCTAAACAGGGTGCATAAAAAACGACTGAAACCGGAGTCCCAAGTCGCCAGGAAATCGGAATATTGAAATATATTCCCAGTCAACATAGCACATCAAACGCAGAGAGCAACCTCTTTGGGTTTCAGGATGACTCTGAAATAAAATACTTGCAGGCAAGTAAAAAGCATCCGAAGATAGATAACCAACACCAACCGACGGACTGCTAACATCCACTAAGTAGTGGGTACACAGAACACCGGACCAGCCCAAGCCACAGGCAGGTCTGAAGGACAGGGGAACAGAGAGGACCCTAACCACCGGCCCCCAGATAAAAGGGCGTAATGGGATGGCCTCAGTCACCCCAACAGAGCTCGGGTGCCCTTCAAAAGTACCCACAAACAGGTACTCCCAAGGAGGACCCCATAAAGATAGGCCGAAACCAGGCATAAAACCCTATGAAATCGAGCCCAACACTATACGCCAGTCTCAACACAGCACCTACAACAGGTACTCCCAAGGAGAACCTCATAGAAGTAGGCCTAAAAAGGCAGAATAGCCCTATGCTCTAACATGGAGACAGCAACCACAGACAGAACAGAACAATCCAAGAACAGCGGACCGGTCTCCATACAGGATAAACCACCTGTTCCAACCACCTGCCTACAGGACAGGACCACCACACTCCAGAGAGAGGGAAACCCCTTCTCTTTAAGAAAGGCAAAACAACCCACCCCCCCAAAGCAAGCGCACAAAGCCCTAATATGAGCCAAATGAAAACCATCCAGGCGCCACTGATTACTGCGAAAAGGAAACTCCCCAAGAAGGGAAGTACATACCGTTCCAGAACAAGGGAGGCCATGGGGAGCCTAAGTACACAGCACTCCTAGCCAAGCTGCTAGTAGCTAAACTGGCGAGACCACAAGTTATAGCCTATGTTCCCTGGAGAACTGGAGCTCTTGAACCAGTCACAGGATCATATAAATCCAAAAAAATACCAGATAAGGCAATGAAGAAAAAGTGCCCGCACCACAGCGGGATCCAGCTAGCGAACCATGGGGTTAACCACCAATCAGACCAGCTGGCTTTGGTCCAGAAGATCCCGACAAGGAGGCCCAAACCCCAGAATTGTTTAGACAAACAATACCCCAGGGAACACAATATTCTGTCCGAATAAAAAGCAGACTGCACAAGGGTAAGAAAAACCCGTAAAACGGGTCTAAACGTAACTCCCAACGCAAAGGGAAGAGAACACCCCTTACAATGTCCAACACCAAAGGAGCGAGGGCACGATAAAGCCGCTAAGATTCTAAGCCCAACAGGCCTACCCCAAACTAGCAGGACCAAGGGGAAACATCGGGGACGAAGTCACCAGAAGAGCATGGTAATAAAGGCTAGTCTCCATAATCTCCTCAGAGTACAAAACCAGACGACTACACCCAAGGAAAAAGAATGCATAGCATCCCAATTCCTGGAAATAGCCCCTAGACGGAGCCAGGATAAGGAGACCACATAGCCTATTATTTCTAATAAGGAACGACTAACCCTCAGAGTAGAAAAAGACCGCAAGGTCAACCTCCAAGGAGAAATGGACAAAGTCCAGAGATCTCGACCCGAAAGAAGAGTCCTCAAAAAGGAACAAGTCCAAAAGGACAATTCCAGTAGCACTAGTAGGACAAGACCGCCCATTGCGGCAGCAATGAGGCCCTAAAACCTCCAAATCCTCAATCCCGGCAGGGAAGGAAACACTCAAATACCGACTATCGGGAACAAAAGAGTGTGAGGTACTAGAACTCCACCGAGTCCCAAACGACCAGCTCAAAGGCTGCTGAGGACTGAACCAGTCCCCCATGCCCTACGGACCCTCAGGTCCTCTCAGAATGCTTAGCTGACACTCTAAAAGGAAGGATAAGCATAATCTGGGTCACCTTCATGTGTAGCAACAGTAAGTGGTAGGGAACTCGCCACTCGAGGGACAGCACCACCAGAGGCAGATGGCTCAGCGGCTCCTAGATTCCCCGATCCAGAGGAATTGAGCCCTCTAGCACGGCATATGGAACATAACTGACTGTCATGTGTCATCTGGGCCGATTCATATTCTCCACAATAAGTAGAATCTGAAGCAGAGATCACTTCAATCTCAACCTCAGAATCCTCCATAGCTGGGATATGAATACAGAAAATGGACTGTGAAACAAATCTTAAACGGCACCTTTATGCACCAGACACCAGCAGACCAGAATTCCTCCATCACCACAAGGACAGGAATGCGGAACTGGAGGGTCAAAAACGTGACCAAGGTAAGCCGTACAGTCCAAGAAAAGCGTGCCAGACCACAAAGGCTGCGTCACTTCCAAGGCCGTTATGTTCCACAAAACCATGAGCCTAAGTAACACTACACATAAGCAGGTCGTATAACATAACAAACATGATTAAAAAAAACCCTGTTCATATAACTCCCCTATGGATATATTAACCCTTGATTCCAAGATACCAAAGGAGCCATACTGAGACCCTGATTACTCTAGTTGGTCCCGCAAGGTGGTATCCTCTCGGGAAAACATTTGTAATACATTTGAAAAATAAAATGAAACGATCTTACTGGAATCTACGCCGTGGAACAGGAACATGGCCCTTCAAGTGTGACACATAGTAGCCTCGCCTCTGCCATGGACTTGAGAGAAGAAAGCAGACAGCTAAACTCGTCAACTCTGATTGATTATGGAGCTGTTAAAAATGAGTCAGGATGGTTTCACAGAAAGATGTGGGAGGAGTATTAAAGCCTTTGGCTGGGGTGTCTTTGCCTCCTCCTGGTGGCCAGGTTCTGAATTCCCAAAAGTAATGAATGCAGCTGTGGGCTCTTTCCATTTATGAAGAAAAAAATAACTTAAAGGTATAGAAAATAACTACTGAAATTCCATACCTAAATAAACCTTTCTAAATTAGTAACATCCCAGCGTTGTCAAAAATAAAATTTGTATATTCTAATTTTCTAAGTACAGTAAAATCATACCATTATTATGCTTCAATAGTTCCCTGCTGCAGAGTCCGATCCGTCCTTCCAGAAAGCAGTTGTCTGTCAGTCTCCATATTTCAACCAATAAAAGTTCACTTCCTCATTAGCCTTATCACAATGGGCACTAGATTTCCTAATTGAGTGACAGCGCTTTGCGGTCTAATAGCATCTGATAGTGCTGTTACACAGTGCCACTGAGAACACTGACCATTCATGAAGCCATGTATTACATATAATTAATAATCCTCACAAATGTTAAAAGTATTTCTGGCATAATACCCAACTTAGTATAAATAAAGGAATCGTATTAAAAAAATGTAATCTAACCATTGCCCCTAAAGGGGCATTTGTATGGGCAATAAGCTCTTTTGCTGCCCATTAAAAAATAAAAAAAGTCATAATCTAAAAATAAAACCCCAAAAAAACACAAAACATACACTAACCCCAAAAAATGTACTCATCGTTCCTGAAGTCCGGACATCCATCTTGTTCCAGATTGAGAAAAGTCTTCATCCAGGTGGATCCATCTTCATCATTCACGGACCATCGTCTATCTTCTTCCCGGAGGTGCGCAGCGGTCTTCTGAGGCGCGGAGCGGTCTTCGGCAACGTGGAGGTCCTCTTCATGCGATCGTCTACCGCACACTGAAGATTAAATGCAAGGTATCCCTTTTATATTCGGGTACCTTGCATTCCTTAGGCTGACATTTTCAAATCAGCCAATAGGATGAAAGCTACTGAAATCCTATTGGCTGTTCAATAATTGCCCATACAAATGCCCCTTTAGGGGCAATGGGTAGATTAGATTTATTTTGAGTTAGGTCTTTTTTATTTTGGGAGGTTGGGTGGGTGGGTGTGGGGTTAATTTGTAGTTTTTAATGTAAAATAGTTGTTAAACTTAGGGCAATGCCCTACAAAAGGACCTTTTAAGGGCTATTGGTAGTTTAGATTAGGGTGTGTTTTTATTTTGGGGTGGCTTTTTTTGTTTTAATAGGGGTATTAGATTAGGTTTATATTTTTTTATTTTGGATAATTTTATTTATTATTTTCTGTAATTTTAGATTTTTTTATTTTTGTAATATAAGATTTGTATTTTCATTTAATCTTAGGTTGTTTTTTTAATGGAATGTTAGAATTTTTTATTTTAATTTAAGTTAGGATTTTTTTATTTTGGTAATTTATAATGTATTTTTTATTTTATGTAATTGGGGTTAATTTAGGGATTGTTAGCTTAGGGAGCTTAGTGATTAGATTAATACTTTGCTTTGTGGGGGGATGGCATTTTAGGGTTTAATAGGTTAATTAGGTAGATTGCGTTTTGGGTGAATGGCAGTTTAGGGGATAATAAGGTATATTGCATTGTGGGGGGTTGGCGATTTAGGAGTTAATAGTTTTAATAGGTAGTTTGCTATTTAGGGGTTAATAGTGTAATTAGATACTTTGCGTTTTGGGTGGGTGGCGGATTAGGGGTTAATACATTTCATTTAGCTATTGCAGTGGGGAGATGACGTTGAGAGGTACATATTGTGCATGCGTTAGGTGTTTGTTAAGACTTCCAGGGAGTTACGGTGCTCATATACTCAGCGCAAGGATTGCTGCTCCTGCTTATGTGTGGCAAAGTGAAAAAGGAGTCAAAGTTCTCAATTTGCGCCGCATAAATCCTTGCACTGAATAAGTAATACCAATTTGCGACGCCGGTTCTTTGTTAGTTTATGGGAGTAAAAATAGTGGCAGACAGGTAAAATATACGTGCCCCATTTGTATGCGGCGCCGTATATGTGATCACTCCATCTAATAATTGCAGACTCCGTATATGTGATCGGGCCCTGTGTGAGTAGGATACACAGGGTGAGGGGACAGACAGAAAGGAACTGTGAATGCTATGGGGCAAGTACAAGGGTAACAAAAGTACAAAAGTAAAGTGCAGAAATGAGTGAAGACTGGGCAGGCAGAGGGGCTAATGAGAGGATGAGGGCAAAGAAAGGAGTCTATATGTGGTCTGGAGCGAGAAGAAATCTGTATTGGGTACTTAAAGAAAAGTCAGTGGAGAGATTAATATATGGGTCTCAAAGACTGTGGCAGGTAAAAGAGTAAGTTAACTAAAGGGGTGGTCACTAAGAAAGTTAGGCAGAGGTGTAAATGTGTTGCAGTGAGAAGGATAAATATATGGGGCTGCTCAGTGAGTGGGGCATGAAATCAGACTCCCAGCAGCTGGAGGTAAATAAACGCATCAAAGGTGGTCATTGAATGCTGTTAGCATGTGGAAAGTTCTGGTGGGACTGGGAGGATGGGGACCATAAAAAGGACTCGGCTCTATCATGCATGCTCTGAAGCTTTTCATTTACACTATGCCCGGAATAACCTTTATATTTTTACATAATAATTTGAGCTTCTAATGAGTATTTAAATTACTCCACAGAGTATGGGGCTGGGGCTCAAAATTTATTTCAGATTTAAAATCCAGCAACAACATTCAAAATTAGGGCACAAGCTTTTTAATGATACACACATATATGCACATCCTTGTATTTAGATTTTTAAAAAAAATGAAGGTGCTGGAAATAAACATTTGAACGGTTCTGGTTCTACGGCCCACAGTAATTTTGAAATCTTGGTTTAGAGAACAGAACAATATAAACTTTATGATATTAAAACAAACTCAATATGTTGATATCGGTAATGTAATTTAAAACATAATAAATAAATTAATGAAGACCTCAATAATATATGTTGCACTAAAGCTATCTTATCTTTTACATGGGGAAGTAAGTAAAGTCAACCTAATGGGGTCGATTTATCAAACGATTCGCACCCCTACGACTGCAGGTTCTCACAAGTCTGATGACCGCTGCTTCCCTAACCTCTGTCGTCCGACCGCATGATTGGTTGTACGCGGTGTTGCACAAGAGTGTGTATGAGCAGCAAAGAAAAAAAAAGGAAATATGTCCTAACATAACCCTTTATTTCTGAGAAATCTATTATAATGGATTTTTTATACTGATAAAAAATATTCTTTAAGCATGAAATGATTCAATCCCAAATTGACTACGCTTAAAGCATTTGCAATTATTCTGCATCACTGCATGACTGCATAGATACTTCAAAACTGTTTAATTGAAGAGAAGAACAAAGTAATTGCTAAAACTGGATGCTTCGGAATTATAATGTTTAATCCTGAGAAAAGACAATAGCAGAATATTTTTTCTTCTTTGGGATGGAATTGTCTGCATCAGAAAAGTTTACTAGGTGGGGGTGTTGTGTCTACAGATAAATCAATAAATCCCATAAAATGATTGCTTGGTTACAAGATTCTTAGAAATCACCCACCTTTTGATTATATAAAGATTTTTAGACAAAAGAAACATTTTATTTGCTGGGAACAAAAGATGAATCTTTGTAATTCATATCTGGTCACTTGTCAAACTGGTTTTAATACATATTTTTTTTAAACGTCTGTATACATTTAAAGGGATAGTATAGTCATAATTAAACTTTCATGATTCAGATACAGCATGCAATTTAAAGCAACTTTCTAATTTACTCCTATTAATAATTTTTCTTCGTTCTATTGGTGTCTTTATTTGAAAAAGCTGGAATGTAAGCTTAGGAGCTGGCCCATTTTTGGTTCAGCACATGGGTAGTACTTGCTGACTGGTGTCTAAATCTAGCCACCAATCAGCAAGCGCTACCAAGGGCACTGAACCAAAAATGTGACGGCTCCTAAGCTTACATTCCAGCTTTTTCAAATAGAGATACCAAGAGAAAGAAGAAAATTTGATAATAGACGCAAATTAGAAATTTGTTTAAAATGCATGCTGTATCTGAATTATGAAAGTTTAATTTTGACTAGATTATCCCGTTAATAACAAGCTATACACACACAAAAAAATCTACTATTTTTGCTCCTCTGGGCTAAAGCCAACTATATACAGGCTGTGCATATATTACTATGCGCACACAAATGGCTGCCATGCGTATATGCTTGTGGTATGAGAATGGAAGAGGTGATTGCATGGCTTAAAGACACAAATATTTAATTACCTATGGTAAAAAATAAAATGTTACTGTATTATAGAGCTAGATCCCTTGCCCTACAACAGGCTACACAGATTTCTAGATCAATGTCCTTATGATCAGCTAATAGAATGCTTTATTTGTGTACACTCTCTAATGGACAAATGACATGCTCTAATTCATAAGAACACATTATTTTATTATGTATAGCTTTCTCTAAGATTAAAAGACTAGACCAGTCTCAAAAGGTAAACACTACTTAGTGTATCCTAGCAAATGCTGTAAAACCAATGCCTTGCTTGGAAAAAGAGAGGGAGGAAAAGTAACAGTGGAAAGGGGCAACACTTATTTGTAACCTGTACTAGCTAAAATATATTTAAATATGCTTATACTAAAAATATATATAGTTTATAAATGGGGGTTAAGATAAACTCAGCAGCTAGATAAAGGAGGAAGGGGAGGGGTTGGCCAATCTGGTTATGTTATTGGGAGGTCTATTTTTTTCTTCTGTCTTTTAAATTAACCTGTGAGAGGCTAATGTGTTTGAAGATGTATACATACAATAACCTGGTTAGATTTCTATACTTGCTCTTGTGTAGTGAGAATGATAAGACACATTCAAACGTTGATTTGATTTATCCTATTAATTTGAACAGAGTATAATAATTTTTGTATTTTATGCTCTTGCAGATAAAATACAGTGATTTTACTATGCGTTTGTTTCTTTCACTGCATTGTAATGATACTGAGTAAATACTTTGCTTTTCATGTACTGTCATATGAAACAAAGATAATACATAGAGGGAAGTGATATTTCATATTGTCTTTTTGTTGTATTTCCACAAATATATATATATATATATATATATATATATATATTATACATACTGCATGAATTCTGGGATGATGCTGACATGATGTATAATGTGAATAAGCCTTTAAAAGCTATGAGAAAGCAACACTGTTTCCTTAAACCTGAGAGTGTAGTTCAGTGTCTACCACGTTGTAACTCAGCAACTAAAATGATGATGACATAATTTTTCGTGCTGCATGCACACAGCAGGTTCTAGGGAGCTTTTCATAATTGCCAGCAGAAATCTGGCTGGAATCTGACAGTTCTGATTAAAAACACTGTAAACGGGTCACAGTCAAACCTGTGATCAACAGAGGAATCGTCTGATTACAGACTATTTATAATCATGTTCAAGGATTTCAAATTGGAATTCCCACAGATTTCAACTTAATATAATGATATTTTGTAAATCTAGGGTTACTGGGTTTTGTTTAATTTAATTTATTTTATTTTAATGTTTTAGGAACATACATTTCAAAGGAAAAAACAGAATTTATGCTTACCTGATAAATTACTTTCTCCAACGGTGTGTCCGGTCCACGGCGTCATCCTTACTTGTGGGAATATCTCTTCCCCAACAGGAAATGGCAAAGAGTCCCAGCAAAGCTGGCCATATAGTCCCTCCTAGGCTCCGCCCACCCCAGTCATTCGACCGACGGACAGGAGGAAAAATATAGGAGAAACCATATGGTACCGTGGTGACTGTAGTTAGAAAAAATAATTCATCAGACCTGATTAAAAAACCAGGGCGGGCCGTGGACCGGACACACCGTTGGAGAAAGTAATTTATCAGGTAAGCATAAATTCTGTTTTCTCCAACATAGGTGTGTCCGGTCCACGGCGTCATCCTTACTTGTGGGAACCAATACCAAAGCTTTAGGACACGGATGAAGGGAGGGAGCAAATCAGGTCACCTAAACGGAAGGCACCACGGCTTGCAAAACCTTTCTCCCAAAAATAGCCTCCAAAGAAGCAAAAATATCAAATTTGTAAAATTTGGCAAAAGTGTGCAGTGAAGACCAAGTCGCTGCCTTACATATCTGATCAACAGAAGCCTCGTTCTTGAAGGCCCATGTGGAAGCCACAGCCCTAGTGGAGTGAGCTGTGATTCTTTCAGGAGGCTGCCGTCCGGCAGTCTCGTAAGCCAATCGGATGATGCTTTTAAGCCAAAAGGAAAGAGAGGTAGAAGTCGCTTTTTGACCTCTCCTTTTACCAGAATAAACGACAAACAGAGAAGATGTTTGTCTGAAATCTTTTGTAGCTTCTAAGTAGAACTTTAGCGCACGGACTACATCTAAGTTGTGTAGCAAACGTTCCTTCTTTGAAACTGGTTTCGGACACAAAGAAGGTACAACTATCTTTCCAAGATAATAACTTAATATCTATGGAATGTAGAGGTTCAAACGGAACCCCTTGAAGAACTGAAAGAACTAGATTTAGACTCCAGGGAGGAGTCAAAGGTCTGTAAACAGGCTTGATCCTAACCAGAGCCTGAACAAATGCTTGAACATCTGGCACAGCTGCCAGTCGTTTGTGTAGTAAGACAGATAAAGCGGAAATCTGTCCCTTTAGAGAACTCGCAGATAATCCTTTATCCAAACCTTCCTGCAGAAAGGAAAGAATCTTAGGAATTTTTATCTTATCCCATGGGAATCCCTTGGATTCACACCAACAGATATATCTTTTCCATATTTTATGGTAAATCTTTCTAGTTACCGGTTTTCTGGCCTGAACCAGAGTATCTATCACAGAATCTGAAAACCCACGCTTTGATAGAATCAAGCGTTCAATCTCCAAGCCGTCAACTGGAGGGATACCAGATTTGGATGTTCGAATGGACCCTGAACAAGAAGGTCCTGTCTGCAAGGGAGCTTCCATGGTGGAACCGATGACATATTCACCAGGTCTGCATACCAAGTCCTGCGTGGCCACGCAGGAGCTATCAAGATCACCGAGGCCCCCTCCTGTTTGATCCTGGCTACCAGCCTGGGAATGAGAGGAAACGGTGGGAACACATAAGCTAGGTTGAAAGTCCAAGGTGCTACTAGTGCATCCACTAGAGTCGCCTTGGGATCCCTGGATCTGGACCCGTAACAAGGAACCTTGAAGTTCTGACGAGACGCCATCAGATCCATGTCTGGAATGCCCCATAATTGAGTCAACTGGGCAAAGATCTCCGGGTGGAGTTCCCACTCCCCCGGATGGAAAGTCTGACGACTCAGATAATCCGCTTCCCAGTTTTCCACACCTGGGATGTGGATCGCAGATAGATGGCAGGAGTGATCCTCCGCCCATTGTATAATTTTGGTCACTTCTTTCATCGCTAGGGAACTCCTTGTTCCCCCCTGATGATTGACATACGCAACAGTCGTTATGTTGTCTGATTGGAATCTTATGAATCTGGCCTTTGCAAGCTGAGGCCAAGCCCTGAGAGCATTGAATATCGCTCTTAGTTCCAGAATGTTTATCGGGAGAAGAGACTCTTCCCGAGACCATAGTCCCTGAGCTTTCAGGGATTCCCAGACCGCGCCCCAGCCCACTAGACTGGCGTCGGTCGTGACAATGACCCACTCTGGTCTGCGGAAGCTCATTCCCTGGGATAGATGGTCTAGGGTCAGCCACCAACGGAGTGACTCTCTGGTCTTCTGATCTACTTGAATCACTGGAGACAAGTCTGTATAGTCCCCATTCCACTGTTTGAGCATGCACAGTTGTAATGGTCTTAGATGAATTCGTGCAAAAGGAACTATGTCCATTGCTGCAACCATCAACCCTACCACTTCCATGCACTGAGCTTTGGAAGGACGTTGAACAGAGTGAAGAACTTGACAAGCGCTTAGAAGTTTTGACTTTCTGACATCTATTATTGTTCCCAAGAAGGGAACTCTTGTTGACGGAGACAGAGAACTCTTTTCTATGTTCACCTTCCATCCGTGAGATCTGAGAAAGGCTAGAACGATGTCTGTATGAGCCTTTGCTTTTGAAAGGGACAACGCTTGAATTAGAATGTCGTCCAAGTACGGTACTACTGCAATGCCCCTTGGTCTTAGAACCGCTAGAAGGGACCCGAGTACCTTTGTGACAATCCTTGGAGCAGTGGCTAACCCAAATGGAAGAGCCACAAACTGGTAATGTTTGTCCAGAAAGGCGAACCTTAGGAACTGATGATGGTCTTTGTGGATAGGAATATGTAGGTACGCATCCTTTAGATCCACGGTAGTCATAAATTGACCTTCCTGGATAGTGGGTAGAATCGTTCAAATGGTTTCCATTTTGAACGATGGTACCCTGAGAAATTTGTTTAGGATCTTTAAATCCAGAATTGGTCTGAAGGTTCCCTCTTTTTTGGGAACTACGAACAGATTTGAGTAAAATCCCATTCCTTGTTCCGTCATTGGAACAGGGTGAATCATTCCCATCTTTAACAGGTCTTCTACACAATGTAAGAACGCCTGTCTCTTTATTTGGTTTAAGGATAAGTGAGACATGTGGAACCTTCCCCTTGGGGGTAGTTCCTTGAATTCCAGAAGATAACCCTGAGAAACTATTTCTAGTGCCTAGGGATCCTGAACATCTCTTGCCCAAGCCTGAGCAAAGAGAGAGAGTCTGCCCCCTACTAGATCCGGTCCCGGATCGGGGGCTACTCCTTCATGCTGTTTTGTTAGCAGCAGCAGGCTTCTTGGCCTGCTTACCCTTGTTCCAGCCTTGCATAGGTTTCCAGGCTGGTTTGGGCTGTGAGGCATTACCCTCTTGCTTAGAGGATGCGGAATTAGAGGTCGGTCCGTTCCTGAAATTGCGAAAGGAACGAAAATTAGACTTATTCTTAGCCTTGAAAGGCCTATCTTGTGGAAGGGCGTGGCCCTTTCCCCCAGTAATGTCTGAGATAATCTCTTTCAATTCTGGCCCAAAGAGAGTTTTACCTTTGAAAGGGATGTTAAGCAATTTTGTCTTGGATGATAGAACCACGCTGTAGTGACAGGAACAATGCACGAAATGGGTTGTAGAAGGTAACCCTGCTGTACAAAAATCTTTTTAAGCAAACCTTCCAATTTTTTATCCATAGGATCTTTGAAAGCACAACTATCCTCAATAGGGATAGTAGTGCGCTTGTTTAAAGTAGAAACTGCCCCCTCGACCTTAGGGACTGTCTGCCATAAGTCCTTTCTGGGGTCGACCATAGGAAATAATTTCTTAAATATAGGTGGGGGAACAAAAGGTATGCCGGGCTTCTCCCACTCCTTATTCACTATGTCCGCCACCCGCTTGGGTATAGGAAAAGCGTCGGGGTGCACCGGAACCTCTAGAAACTTGTCCATCTTGCATAATTTCTCTGGGATGACCAAGATGTCACAATCATCCAGAGTAGATAACACCTCCTTAAGCAGTGCGCGGAGATGTTCTAATTTAAATTTAAATGTCACAACATCAGGTTCAGCTTGTTGAGAAATTTTTCCTGAATCTGAAATTTCCCCATCTGACAGAACCTCCCTCATGGCCACTTCAGATTGGTGTGAGGGTATGACAGAACAATTATCATCAGCGCCCTCCTGGCTCTTCAGTGTTTAAAACAGAGCAATCGCGCTTTCTCTGATATGCAGGCATTTTGGATAAAATATTTGCTATGGAGTTATCCATTACAGCCGTCAATTGTTGCATGGTAATAAGCATTGGCACGCTAGATGTACTAGGGGCCTCCTGCGTGGGCAAAACTGGTGTAGACACAGTAGGGGATGATGTAGTATCATGTCTACTCCCCTCATCTGAGGAATCATTTTGGGCAATTTCATTATCTGTGGCAGTACTGTCCTTACTTTGTTTGGACGCTATGGCACAATTATCACACAATTTTGAGTGGGGAGACACATTGGCTTTCACACATATAGAACATAGCTTATCCAAAGGCACAGACATGTTAAACAGACTTAAACTTGTCAATAAAGCCCAAAAAACGTTTTAACACAAAACCGTTACTGTCTCTTTAAATTTTAAACAGAGCACACTTTATTACTGAATATGTGAAAAAGTATGAAGGAATTGTTCAAAATTTACCAAAATTTCACTACAGTGTCTTAAAGCCTTAATAGTATTGCATACCAATCAGAGCTTTAACCCTTAAAATAACGGAACCGGAGCCGTTTACAAATTTAACCCCTATACAGTCCCAGCTACAGCCCTTGCTGTGACTTTACCAAGCCCAGAGGGGAATACGATACCAAATGACGCCTTCCAGACACTTTTCCAACAACTTTCTGGTCCTCACACATGCATCTGCATGTCTTACTCTCAAAAACAACTGCGCAGTAATGGCGCGAAAATTAGGCTCAGCCTACAACTGGGAAGGCCCTTCCTGACTGGAAAAGGTGTCTAACACAGTGCCTGCCGTTAAAAAACGTTCCCCAAGTTTATAAGTGTGAATTATCAGCATAAACATGAATAAAATGTCCAAATAAAGCAATCGATTTAGCCCATAAAAGTGTCTACCAGCTTTATAGCCCATATTAAGCCTGTTATTCTGTTTGAAACTAAGAAAAATGGCTTACCGGTCCCCATGAGGGGAAATGACAGCCTTCCAGCATTACACAGTCTTGTTAGAAATATGGCTAGTCATACCTTAAGCAGAAAAGTCTGCTAACTGTTTCCCCCAACTGAAGTTACTTCATCTCAACAGTCCTATGTGGAAACAGCAATCGATTTTAGTTACTGTCTGCTAAAATCATCTTCCTCTAACAAACAGAAATCTTCATCCTTTTCTGTTTCAGAGTAAATAGTACATACCAGCACTATTTTAAAATGACAAACTCTTGATAGTAGAATAAAAAACTACAACTAAACACCACATACTCTTAACCATCTCCGTGGAGATGTTGCCTGTGCAACGGCAAAGAGAATGACTGGGGTGGGCGGAGCCTAGGAGGGACTATATGGCCAGCTTTGCTGGGACTCTTTGCCATTTCCTGTTGGGGAAGAGATATTCCCACAAGTAAGGATGACGCCGTGGACCGGACACACCTATGTTGGAGAAAAGCTGTCAAATACATTTCAGGCACAGAAACTTTTTTAAAAAAAATTCCATAAATGTTCAGCATAAGTTGTATATAAAAAGCAAACTGTCTGCTGACCAATATAATGTAGATCTATACCAGCCTGAACACCGTGAATAGTTTTTCTAAGACCTGTCTATGCTTTCTAGTGCCTTAACTCAATTTCCTGGAGGTAGCTTGGAAATAATGTTATTCATTTGTTTAAATAAAAAAATAAAAAAACTCTGCCAAAGATAGGTCTCACACTTCTACATAAGATGTACAAAAAAAAAATTTTATGCAAATTCTGTCAACGTAATAAAATATGAACTATTCAAATGAGGACACTAGTTCCTATTGCATTACTGATAACGGAAAGGGGATTATTTAATATCAAGAATAAAAGGAATGTGACTAGTTTTACACTGTATGTCATTAAACCAGCTACAATTACTGAGTCTGCTTGAGAAAGTCCACTTACTAGTAGATGCAATGCACTGAGGTTTTTACCAGTCTCTGGGACACCATAGATTCTAACAAAGATGCAGGAGAGAGACTTGTTCTCTGGTGCTGTCACACTACCATAATTAACATAACCCAGTATGTTTGAGTAAATTACATTGGGATATGGAATCTGTATAAACTGCTCTACACGCCTAGATAGTATTTTATCTGCTAAGGGTCTGCAATTTAGCATGTGTCCAGATTTTTACTTAGAGCCAATGCAGCATTTCTATTTGGTCTTGTTTTTTTCAGACTATAAATTAGCTGGTCTGAAAACACCATCTGATTTGAGCTACATCTGGTTTTGGTAAATGGATCCTCTTTTATCTGATTGGGAAGTGCATATTACCTTTATAGCCTGCCTATTATTATATCTAATACAAGCTAACATTTTATACATAAAATGGTTTGGAATATAGAAAATCCAAAAAAGGATTATGGAAAAGCCATGAAGCCTCCTACAGAGGAGTCTGGCGCATTCTAAATAACAAAACAACTGGTATCCATTGGTTGACAGAGCAAAGACAGACTTACCTCCTATCTGCATAATCTGCATCTGCACCGCCCCACCAGACGTCTGAATCATCTTCTGCATCAGCCGAATCAAAGCTGTCACTTTCATCTGCTGCTGGACAACAAACGAACTCCACTCCCCGGAACCTGTCAATTCCACAAGGCAGCAGCATTCCGTAATCGTGAAGATTCATACTCTTCTCGCCGCAAGACTGAGAACAAAGACACAACAAGCGTTGTCAAGATATGTTTATTATTTTCATGTACAGATCTGTGTAGAACAGGGACACAAGGTAGAATTTTTATAAACCACACAGGAATTTTATACACATAAACCTTACTCAAAAAAATATTGTGGTGCAGCATTTTAAAGGGACATTTTTTTATTTCATGATTTAGAAAGAGCATGCGATTTTAAACAACTTTTCTATTTACTTCTATTAACTCATTTACTTCATACGGTTGGTATCTTTAGTTGAAAAGCATATCTAAATGGGCTCAGTAGCTGCCGATTGGTGCCTGCACATAGATGTCTTGTCATTGGCTCACCCATGTGCATTGCTATTTCTTCAACAAAGGATACCTAAAAGAATTAAGCATATTAGATAATAGAAGTAAATTGGAATGTTGTTTAAAATTGTATTCTTTATCTGAATCAAGAAAGAAAAGGTTTGGGTTTCATGTACCTTTAAGAGTCCAATAGTAAATGGACCCAATGATTTTACCCCACTGGATTATAATGGACCTTTACAAATAAGAATAAACAAATCCCCACTAGAGACAGAGCAAGAAAATAATGAGTGTTAGTGCAGCAGACAAAGCAATAGAATGTGTGAGGTATAAAATAGCAAACAGCAGCTGCTTACCTCTTTAGCTACAGTATGCCAGTGTAGGTGAGACTCGCAGATATCCATCCTTTCCTGGTGTAGGAACTTGCACTTATCAGGAACAAGCAGGGCATCACTAACAAATTCTCCCACTGAAATGAAAACAATTTATCTTCTATAAAACAAAGCCAATATGAAAAAAACATCAAACAACATAAACATTTGTAACTAAAAGGTCATTCCTTAAAGGGACATAAAAGGGGTTAAGCTCTAATAATAATACAATGATTTAAGACAATAGAGCATTTATTGCACTTTAATGTCCCTTTAAAGACCACGGATATGAGAAAAGTGTTTTTAAAAGTAACAGCAGGAAGAATGTGGCATTAGATTGTGTAAATATACTTTAATGCTAGGCAAAATGTTTTTTTATACGTTACAATATGACATGTGTGTCACTTTAAGGATTTCATTTGTTGTGTGAAGAAAGTGCCGCAAATTTGGTTTCAACAGGTATAAATGAAAGAAAAGTATAGAATGAATAAGCGTGAAAACCACGTGTTTTTCCATGATTCAGATCGAACATACAATTTTAAACAACTTCTCAATTTACTTCTATTATTAAATATGCTTCATTCTCCTGAGCCTACCTAGGTGTGCTTTTCAACAAAGGATACTAAGAGGACAAAGCAAATTAGATAATAGACGTAAAATGGAAAGTTGTTTAAAATTGCATGCTCTATCTGAATCATGAAATTTTGACTTTGCTGTCCCTTTAAATTGAACAGTTAATCTCCAAATCGAAAGCACTTTGCAACCTCTAATTGAGCTAAAGACCACAAATATGATCAGAAAGAAGCTCGGAGGTTTAAATGGTGCTGTTACATATAAATGATAAATACATATGAGCACAATGTTCCTTTACAAAAAAATCTTAGACTTCCCTATATAGCAATATACAAAACACAAATGACTTTCACATGAATGAGCCTTTTGTAATATTATAGCTCACTGTACTGCAAAATGTTTTAACATTTAATAAACAGGAGGGTAATCTACTCACTCGGATATATAATCTGCCCCTAAGAACGTAGTAAAACAAATCTGTTTTATAAAGCTTATTACATTACAGGCATCACAAGAGCACTGTCAAATCCATTACACAAGTTGTGACAAATCACTGTCAGAAAGCCGTTAGCTTTGTCAGCCCGGCATATCAGTATACGATTGGCATGAAGGGCGCAAATCCATCTGAAGCCAATGTAAGCCGGCATGATGTTATTTGCCGCAAGAGACCCTACGGAGCTTAAAAAACAGAGTAGCTTACAAACTGCAAAAGTTCTTTTATTACAGCCATTTTAGAAACAAGAAGAGAACGACCAGTATTTATAAACCTCCCAACTGTTCTATATTTTGCAGTATGATCTTGAATAAAAGGTAAGTCCTCTTTTCTATCTATATATCCCAGTTCTACAGAGGTAACATAGGTCGGGATGGGCACATGTTCACATTTAAAGGGACAGTCAACACCAGAATTGTTGTTGTTTAAAAAGATAGATAATCCCTTTATCCCCCAGTTTTGCATAAACAACACTGTTATATTAATATACTTTTTACTTCTGTGATTAACTTGTATATATGCATCTTCTGACAGCCCCCTGATCACATGACATTTTATTTATTATCTATTTATTATCTATTATTTATTTATTATCTATTTAGCCAATTAGTGCAGTGTCTGCCACAAGCCACAGGCGTGGTCCCAATGTTATCTATATGGCTCACATGAACTAGCTCTCCCCTGTTGTGAAAAGCAAATAAAAAAGCATGTGATAAAAGGCGGCCTTCAAAGGCTTAGAAATCATATTAGCCTTCCTAGGTTTAGCTTTCAACTAAGAATACCAAGAGAACAAAGCAAAATTAGTGATAAAAGTAAATTGGAAAGTGGTTTAAAATTGCATGCTCTATTTGAAACATGAAAGTTTTTTTTTGGCCTTGACTGTCCCTTTAACACAAGAATGGCAGAACAAATTAACCATTTCACATTCTTTATTCCATTCAAATGCTTATGTAGAGAAAAATGAACTTTCAAACATCAAATGTGAAATACAAACATTTGAATATTGTTCAACAAAGACTTAAAATGAAGTCTAGATGAATGAAAATGTGGAAATTTGTATTAAAATTTGAATGTGATATTCCTAATTCTGCATTCAAATGTTAACACTTTAAAATGAATTCCAAATATCAGCAAATATCCTACAGGTATTTTGAAAGAAAGTTGGAAATGTTTATTATTTTTTCACAAACACAGCAAGGTACTTACCCATCCCTACCTAAAACCACCCCAGAATGCCTTGTCATAAAGTTCACAAAAGGTAAGACCAAAGAGCACCAGCTACACCCCCAACTCCTACACCACCACCACCACTGCTGTTGTGGGGACAGCTCCAGGGTCCATCCTTCTGCTCAAAAGATACTCATGCTGTATTAATGCTTATTGTAAGCAAAATGCACATCCACACTAGCAGCATCCTGCACCAATCCTCTTGATTTCAAATCCAACATTCAGTTGATTACCTGGAAGCAGTTCTGGTGCACAGCAGGAGCTACAGCAGCTGCCCTGCTCTGGTGGGACTCTACGACATGGGACTCCTAAGCGGGAGAGAGTTGTGCCTCTTGAGTTGGCCCCCCCCCCCTCACTATGTCTAAGTTTATAAGACCACAAGTTTCTATGAAAGTGGCAAAACCAACCTGCAATCTGGTACTGAAGAGCCTGTGACAAAATAAATTGGAGGAGGAGCAGCATTCTCCTGCTAGATCAGCTCCAGGTAGAAGCTAAATGTTCCTGCAGCCAACAGCGGCATTGACTTGGTGCCTCTTAATACTCAACATACTAGTAAGTCCCACATAACCCATTCCTCCAGCATCATGAACATGCCATAACTCTTTTTGCATGTGTTACACTTCATGGATGTAAACACATTTATATAGTTACCAAAAAATATTGGCTCCTAGATTTGGAACAAATTTGTTAAGCTATAAGGTGAAGAATATGAATATGAATGGTCAAAATAAATAGTCAAGCTATCTGGTTACATTAAATAAACATGGGAAAAAATAATCAGATCTGGTATTGTATGGAGAGGATATGCTCAGTTTTATATGGTGTAGTCAGTGGATGTGTTCCACTAAAGCAGAGCTTTCCAAACTTTTCATGTTGGTGACACTTTTTAGACCTACATCATTTCACGACACAGTAATTCAGTTGTACTAGCAAACAGGAGGTTAAACTGACTTGTTTTAAGAAACATAGAAACATAGATATTGACGGCAGATAAGTGCCAAAGGCCCAGCAAGTCTGCCCGATATTACATAAGAGATACGGACACATACATAAATGATATAATAACAAAATGTATTTACAAGTAACAGTATGTGCAAGTATTAAAAAAAGTTTAATAACACCAATAGCTACTTACTATTTTAATGGGATGTATGAGGTTGATGGGATGAACACAGTTTCTGAATATTTGGTGAAATATTAGATAAAGACACTCGCATTTCATCATCAAGCAGCTGTCTCACTCACTGACTACACATGCAGTCACAAGACAATTGAGGAGACTACACATGCAGTCACAAGACAATTGAGGAGACTACACGTGCAGTCAGGAGCCAATGTGCCATTAAAGCCGCCAATGGGAATAGTTTCAGTTCATTTGGGTACAGGGACACTGTACCCAAATTTTTTCTTTTGTAATTCAGAAACAGCATGCAATTTTAAGCAACTTTCTAATTTACTCCTATTATCAATTTTTCTTTGTTCTCTTGCTATCATTATTTGAAAAAGAAGGCATCTAAGCTTTTTTTTTTTGTTTCAGTACTCTGGACAGCATTTTTTTTATTGGTGGATGAATTTATCCACCAATCAGCAAGGACAACCCAGGTTGTTCACTAAAAATGGGCTGGCATCTAAACTTACATTCTTGAACTTACATTCTTGCATTTCAAATAAAGATACCAAGAGAATGAAGAAAATTTGATAATAGGAGTAAATTAGAAAGTTGCTTAAAATTTCATGCTCAATCTGAATCACAAAAGAAAAATTTTGGGTACAGTGTCCCTTTAAGATGATCTGTGACCCACTAGGTATCAATCATGTTTCAACCATTTGATATGCGTAGCAGGCAGACGGAAGGTCAGAAACCAAAAAATAAAAAAAAATTGTGCTGAAGCAGGGAAACACCTACACACTGCTGCTGGCACACAGTTTGGAGAGCACTGCCCTAAAGTAATTAGTTTAGTTAATGTGGTTTTTCTGGGGGGGGGGGGGGTGACCAGTAGAAGTGCTGGACTTATGTGCAGAGACTGGATGCTTGTATACATTTCATAACATACTAATTGATTCATTTTTCATGCATCAGACCCACATTTTAGTCTACACAGAATCAAACAGCACCATGACTACATTCAATGGCTGTATATTCCCAAACTGGACAGGGTGGAGATTTTTGATGCCTAATATGTCCACGAGTGGCAAAACTATCTTAAGAATATTCAGAATCCAATGAGAGAACATTTCCTATGAACATTCAGAGACACAGAGGAAGTGAAATATTACTCAGTTTCAGTTATTCATTTTAAGAGAACATACAAATAGATTTAAAGGAATAAATACTTAGTGAAATATCTACATCCTAAGTTCCTAATTCTGAGGATAGCTTTATGAATATCTCATGTGCATGGAATTCAATTTTACAGTTTCATAATAAATAAAAAAAAAATAGAAAAAGAAACAAACAAAAACAAAACATTACAACATTGATTGGTTACCCCAGACACCAAAAAGACACCTTTAGAATTGTGCCTTGCACCTGGGTGCATCAGCCCTTGACTATTGCCTTACTGCCCTTTCAAGTTCCGATGCAGCCAGTCGATCTCCTGCAGGCTACACCAGGGAACTGGATTGTACAAGTGTATAGGTGCACGGCGCTGCTGCACCCCGTCTCCTCTCCTCTGCTGCCTGCACCAATTCCTATGTCACACATACATTAATCGTCTGTGGTTTCTGGTGAAGATGTGCAGCTGGGAGCCAGACTGCAGCTATATGCCATCTTCTATAATCTGCACATGACACAGGCTTCAGAGAAGAGGAGAAGGGATGAAGCAGCAGATAGGCTCTAAGGGAGGCATCTGCCCCAGAAACAGTGGGCGTTAAACCCGCACACGATACAGCACACAGCGCAGGCTTCACTGTCTCTGATGAAGATGCCCAACTCCGATTCATTCTGCAGCATTATCAAATTTCCTTTCCCATGAAGCCTGCACTGAAGAAAAATTGTACTTCTCTCCCCTATTTTTAACTTTGAGTGGACTAGTAGCATTTCTCCTCTGACTATATTAAAATCTGATGTGGCTAGTGGCGACCAAAATATTTCTGGCTACAAGATTTTATAACAATTTGTCAAGCCCTGCTTTACAGTTAGCTTCTGTTACCTAACTTACCTCTTTCTCCAGCTCCATGCCATAACAGAATCACTCTGGAGCAAGATAGTACTTCTTAAAGGGACAGTCAAGTCAAAATTAAACTTTCATGATTCAGATAGGGCATGCAATATTAAAACAAATTTCCAATTTACTTTTACTGGGGAATGGGTGATAAAGGGAAAATCTTTTTACGCAATAACATTTTTCAAGTAGACTGTCCCTTTAAGGAATATTCATGCTTCTAATCCTAAATATGCTCTCATGGAAAGAAGCCAAGTTACAAAAAATACTAAGATGAAGATGTAAATTTGAAAACTGGTTATTTTTATTTCATACTTCCCTGTCTCTTAAAATACCTTCATGGTATTTTTCCTTACATATTAAATGTGTTTTATTAAAATGCTATATTTTAATAATCACTGTACTGGAGATAATAAAAGTGAAGATAAACTTTGATGAATGAAAGCCAGGTTTTTAAAAATACTATTAAAAACAGGGGCACTTTCATTCATCAAAGTTTAAAAGCGTATCTTTCTTCTCTTCACGGTCAGAGCAGCTTCCCCCGCCCGGAGATCCTCTCTTCACAAGTCAGCAATGACTAATCCGGCTTCCTCCAATCACAGCAGGCAATGATTCCCCTGGGGGAAAGCCGTGATTGGAAGCTAGGTTAGTCATTGCTGACGTGTGAAGAAAGGATCTCCGTGCGGGGGGAAACTGCTCCGGCTGTGAAGAGAAGAAAGTAAAGTTTTTAAACAAAACGGCTGCTTTCTAAACTTTGATGAATGAAAGTGCCCCTGGTTTAATAGTATTTTTAAAAACCTGGCTTTCATTCATCAAAATTTACCTTCACTTTAAATTTGGGAAAAATACAATGTGTATGATAAGTAAAGTTTCAAAGGACGTATAAAAATAAACCACTAGCATAATTTTATACCTTAAAAGGGACAGAAAAGTGACAATTACTTTAAATTATTTAAAACAAGCATGCAATAAAAAAAATACAAGCTATTTCCATTATCAACTTTGCTTTGGTCTATTGGTATCCCTTATTGATGAGTAAACCTAGGTAGCATCATAAGAGCTCAGGATCAATGTTATACATTGTTGCAAACACTACTGCTATAAAATGTCAAAAAACACATGCACCCTCAAGAGATCCTATAAAACTACCAAGATTTCTCCTCAACTAACCCAACCAAGGCAAAAGTTTGATAAAGTAAGTAGAGAATTTTATTTTTTTAAATGTTATGTTTTATTTAAACCATGAAAGTTTGGACTTTACTGTCCCTTTAATTTGTGCATAATGCATATACCTCATGTTTAGGTACTAAATATAAGCTAAACTGAGGAAAAAAATGTAATTTTACACTCCGTAAGGTCCTCATCTTTATTTGATAAAAGCATCCTAAATGTAAGGTTTTCAATTCTTTTCACCCAACAATGAAAGCACAAAAGCACACTTCCCAGTAAAATTACTTTAATAACTACTATTCTCTGTTCTCCCCAATACACTACGTTCTATTAAACCCGGAGGTCTGCTATTTAAATAGCCAACACTGACATAATTATAAGAACAAAAAGCTATAGAATTGAGCAGTAACTCATTATAGGGCTCCACTCACAGTCCAACCCTTAAGATGGAAAAAAAAAAGAAAAAAAAAAGACAGGAAATAGATGGGGAAGATGCATGTGAAGTGAACAGATTAGGTTTTTTAACCCCATTACTTTAATAATAGAGCACATTATAGTTGGAGCCCCTGCTGTACAGGAAACACTGCTGCTAAAAGGCTTTTATTCTGACAGATCCTATTCGGTCTTCCTCTTTAAAGTTGTGAAAATTGAATAAGCAAAACACTGTCGTTTTACTTCCTTGGGAAGGTTTCCAGCATAATATCCAGATTTATTTTTGATGTTGGCTAGAGAATAAAATTAAAGGGACAAGTTTTAAACTGCTTTATGTTTTAGGTATTTACTTATTGACTATATAACTTTGTCTGTCTTTAAGTGATGTCCTTACAGTCCCTTAGAGGACACACTTATTAGCAGATAAAGGAATTGCTACCCTTAAAGGGACATTAAACAATTAGGGATTGTAATATAAAATGTTGAACTATATGTAGCAATTTAACTGTGAAAAGTGTGGCTTTCCCATTACTGCTAGAAGTGTAGATCCAAGTGTATTCCACACAGTCATTGGTTGGATACTCTAGTGACCAATTTATAACTGTCAGTAATAGGCTTCAGCAAAAAAAAGGAAACCTAGCTTACAACATGGCGGCACTCATTGCTTTATAGACACTAAAATTTTACACTTAATTTTTTCACTATTTAAACAACTAATGGAAATTATTATTATTATACATATAATTCTTAGGCTAATCTTAGCTTTGAATACAGTAGTCTCTCTAGCATTTAATTAGTGAATATTGATAATATTTATACATATGTATTTTTCACTATTATTGTTATTAACTTTCAGCTAGATTACGAGTTTTGCGTTATGAGGGGTGTGGTGCTAACTTGCAAGTTATTGTCACCGCTCTCTTCCCTACAGCGCTGGTATTACAGGTTTAAAAAATCCCGGCGTTAGCAGGCAAGAAGTGTAAAGCAAAATTGTGCTCCATACCGTACTCTAATACCAGCGCTGCTGAAAGCTGCGGTGAGCTAGTTTTACGTGCTCGTGCACGATTTCCCCATAGATATCAATGGGGACATCCGGCTGAAAAAAAGTCTAACACCTGCAAAAAAACAGCGTAAAGCTCCGTAACGCTGACCCATTGATTCCTAGGGGAAAATAAATTTATGTTTACACCTAACACCCTAACATGAACCCCGAGTCTAAACACCCCTAATCTTACACTTATTAACCCCTAAACTGCCGCACCAACATCGCCGACACCTACATTATATTTATTAACCCCTAATCTGCCACCCCGACATCGCCAACACCTACATTATACTTATTAACCCCTAATCTCCCGCCCCAATGTCTCCGCAACCTACCTACACTTATTAACCCCTAAACCGAGGTCCTCCCGCATCGCAAACACTAAAATTATTAACCCCTAATCTGCCGCTCCCGACATCGCCGCCACTATAATAAACATATTAACCCCTAAACCGCCGTACTACCGCATCACAAACACTAGTTAAATATTATTAACCCTTAATCTGCCGCCCCTAACATCGCCGACACCTACCTACATTTATTAACCCCTAATCTGCCGCCCCCAACATCGCCACCACTATACTAAATGTATTAACCCCTAAACCTAAGTCTAACCCTAACACCCCCTAACAAATATAATTCAAATAAATCTAAATAAAAATTACTATCAAATAATTCCTATTTAAAAATAAATACTTACCTGTAAAATAAACCCTAAAATAGCTACAATATAACTAATAGTTACATTGTAGCTATCTTAGGCTTTATTTTTATTTTACAGGCAAGGTTGTATTTATTTTAACTAGGTAGAATAGTTACTAAATAGTTATTAACTATTTACTAACTACCTAGCTAAAATAAATACAAATTTACCTGTAAAATAAAACCTAACTTGTCTTACACTAACACCTAACCTTACACTACAATTAAATCAATTACATAAATTAAATACAATTACCTAAATTACAATAAAAAACACTAACATTACACACAAAAAAAATAAGATATTTAAACTAATATTACACCTAATCTAATAGCCCTATCAAAATAAAAAAGCCCCCAAAATAAAAAAAAACCCTAGTCTAAACTAAACTACCAATAGCCCTTAAAAGGGCCTTTTGCGGGGCATTGCCCCAAAGAAATCAGCTCTTTTACCTGTAAAAAAAAATACAAACAACCCCCCAACAGTAAAACCCACCACCCACACAACCAATCCCCCAAATAAAAACCTAACTAAAAAAAACTAAGCTCCCCATTGCCCTGAAAAGGGCATTTGGATGGGCATTGCCCTTAAAAGGGCATTTAGCTTTTTTTCTGCCCAAACCCTAACCTAAAAATAAAACCCACCCAATAAACCCTTAAAAAAGCCTAACACTAACCCTCAAAGATCCACTTACAGTTTTGAAGACTGGACATCCATCCTCAACGAAGCTGGGAGAAGTCTTAATCCAAGCGGCAAGTAGTCCTCAATGAAGCCGGGAGACGTCTTCATCCAAGCCGGGAGAAGTGGTCAAGGCAGGCAGAAGTCTTCATCCAAGATGGCATCAGCCAATCGGAATTCAAAGGACGCCATCTTGAATGACATAATTTAAAGGAACCTTCATTCTGGAAGAAGACTTCGATTGTAGAGGATGCTCCGCGCCAGATGTCTTGAAGATAGAGCCTCTCCGCGCCGGATGGATGAAGATAGAAGATGCCATATGGATGAAGACTTCTGCCCATCTGGAGGACCACTTCTGCCGACTTGGATTAAGAGTTCTCCCGGCTTCGTTGAGGATGGAAGTCCAGTCTTCAAAACTGTAAGTTGATCTTTGGCGGTTATTGTTAGGCTTTTTTAAGGGTTTATTGGGTGGGTTTTATTTTTAGGTTAGGGTTTGGGCAAAAAAAGAGCTAAATGCCCTTTTAAGGGCAATGCCCATCCAAATGCCCTTTTCAGGGCAATGGGGATCTTAGGTTTTTTTAGTTAGGATTTTATTTGGGGGGGTTCGGTTGTGTGTGGGTGGTGGGTTGTTTGTATTTTTTTTTTTACAGGTAAAAGAGCTGATTTCTTTGGTGCAATGCCCCGCAAAAGGCCATTTTAAGGGCTATCTGTAGTTTAGTTTAGGCTAGGTTTATTTTTTTTATTTTGATAGGGCTATTAGATTAGGTGTAATTAGTTTAAATATCTCATAATTTTTTTATTTTGTGTAATTTAGCGTTTGTTTGTTTTTGTAATTTGATTAATTGTATTTAATTAATGTAATTTATTTAATTGTAGTGTAAGGTTAGGTGTTAGTGTAAGACAGGTTAGGTTTAATTTTACAGGTAAATTTGTATTTATTTTAGCTAGGTAGTTAGTAAATAGTTAATAACTATTTACTAACTAGTCTACCTATTTAAAATAAATACAAACTTGCCTGTAAAATAAAAATAAACCCTAAGCTAGATACAATGTAACTATTAGTTATATTGTAGCTAGCTTAGGGTTTATTTTATAGGTAAGTATTTAGTTTTAAATATGAATTATTTACGGCTAGATTACGAGTTGTGCGTTAGGGTAAAAAAGCAGCGTTAAGAGGTCCTAATGCTGCTTTTTTATGCCCGCTGGTATTACGAGTCTTGAAGGTTTTGGTGTACCACACACTTCTTTGGCCTTACCGCAAAACAACTTACGTAAACTTCGTAAAGTCTTTTCTATGGGACTTCCATAGCGCCGGTATTACGAGTCTGTCCTGGGAGGCCACAAAGTGAGCGGTACACCCTCTCCTGTCAAGATCTCTAACGCATTTAAAAGTCAGTAGTTAAGAGTTTTATGGTACAACGCCGTAGCATAAAACTCATAACTAAAGTGCTAAAAAGTACACTAACACCCATAAACTACCTATTAACCCCTAAACCGAGGCCCTCCCGCATCGCATATACTAAAATAAACATTTTAACCCCTAATCTGCTGCTCCGGACACCGCCGCCACCTACATTATATTTATTAACCCCTAATCTGCTGCCCCCAACATTGCCGACACCTACATTATATTTATTAACCCCTAATCTACCGCCCCAATGTCGCCGCCACCTACCTACACTTATTAACCCCTAATCTGCCGCCTCCAACGTTGCCAACACTATAATAAACATATTAACCCCTAAACCGCCGCACTCCCGCCTCGCAAACATTAGTTAAATAGTATTAACCCCTAATCTGCCGTCCGTAACATTGCCGCCACCTACCTACATTTATTAACCCTTAATCTGCCGCCCCCAACGTCGCCGCCACTATATTAAAGTTATTAACCCCTAAGTCTAACCCTAACCTTAATGCCCCCTAACTTAAATATAATTTAAATAAATCTAAATAAATATTCATATCATTAACTAAATTATTCCTATTTGAAACTAAGTACTTACCTGTAAAATAAACCCTAAAATAGCTACAATATAACTAATAGTTACATTGTAGCTATCTTAGGATTCATTTTTATTTTACAGGCAAGTTTGTATGTATTTTAACTAGGTAGAATAGTTATTAAATAGTTATTAACTATTTAATAACTACCTAGCTAAAATAAAGACAAATTTACCTGTAAAATAAAACCTAACCTAACACTACACTATAATTAAATAAATGAACTCAATTAAATACAATTACCTAAATTGAATTAGCTAAAGTACAAAAAACAAACACTAAATTACAGAAAATAATAAACAAATTACAGAAATTTAAACTAATTACACCTAATCTAATAGCCCTATTAAAATAACCCCCCCCCCAAAATAAAAAAAACCCTAGCCTAAACTAAACTACCAATAGCCCTTAAAAGGGCCTTTTGCGGGGCATTGTCCCAAAGTAATCAGCTCTTTTACCTGTAAAAAAAAATACAATCAACCCCCCAACAGTAAAACCCACCACCCACACAACCAACCCCCCAAATAAAATACTAACTAAAAAAACCTAAGCTCCCCATTGCCCTGAAAAGGGCAATGCCCATCCAAATGCACTTTTCAGGGCAATGGGGAGCTTAGGTTTTTTTTAGTTAGGCTTTAATTTGGGGGGTTGGTTGTGTGGGTGGTGGGTTTTACTGTTGGGGGGGTTGTTTGTATTTTTTTTTACAGGTAAAAGAGCTGATTGGAACAGCCAATAGAATGCAAGCTCAATCCTATTGGCTAATTGGATCAGCCAATAGGATAGAACTTCAATCCTATTGGCTGATTGCATCAGCCAATAGGATTTTTCTACCTTAATTCCGATTGGCTGATAGAATTCTATCAGCCAATCGGAATCTAAGGGACGCCATCTTGGATGACGTCACTTAAAGGTACCTTCATTCTGTTTTAGTCGTCGGATGAAGAGGATGCTCCGCGTCAGATGTCTTGAAGATGGACCCGCTCTGTGCTAGAAGGATGAAGATAGAAGATGCCGTCTGGATGAAGACTTCTGCCCGTCTGGAGGACCACTTCTGCCCGGCTTGGATGAAGACTTCTGCCCGTCTGGAGGATCACTTCGCCCAGCTTGAATGAAGACGTCTCCCGGTAAGTCGATGATCTTCAGGGGGTTAGTGTTAGGTTTTTTTAAGGGTGTATTGGGTGGTTTTATTTTTTAGATTAGGGTTTGGGCGGCAAAAGAGCTAAGTGCCCTTTTAAGGGCAATGCTCATCCAAATGCCCTTTTCAGGGCAATGGGGAGCTTAAGTTTTTTTAGCTAGTATTTTATTTGGGGCTTTGGTTGTGTGGGTGGTGGGTTTTACTGTTGGGGGGGGTTGTTTGTATTTTTTTTTTAAAAGGTAAAAGAGCTGATTACTTTGGGGCAATGCCCTGCAAAAGGCCCTTTTAAGGGATATTGGTAGTTTTGGTTTAGGCTAGGTTTTTTTTTTTTTTATTTTTATTTTATTTTAATAGGGCTATTAGATTAGGTGTAATTAGTTTAAATTTCTGTAATTTGTTTATTATTTTCTGTAATTTAGTGTGTTTGCTTTTTGTACTTTAGCTAATTTAATTTAAGTAATTGTATTTAATTTAGTTAATTTATTTAATTATAGTGTAGTGTTAGGTGTTAGTGTAACTTAGGTTAGGTTTTATTTTACAGGTACTTTTGTATTTATTTTAGCTAGGTATTTATTAAATAGTTAATAACTATTTAATAAAGTAAAAAGAGCAACCGTATTGCTCAAGACATTTAATAACTATTCTACCTAGTTAAAATAAATACAAACTTGCTTGTAAAATAAAAATAAATCCTAAACTAGCTACAATGTAACGATTAGTTATATTGTAGCTAGATTAGGGTTTATTTTACAGGTATTTAGATTTAAATAGGAATAATGTAGTTAATGATAGGAATATTTATTTAGATTTATTTAAATTATATTTAAGTTAGGGGGTGTTAGTTTAGGGGTTAATAACTTTAATATAGTGGCGGCGACATTGGGGTTAATAAATGTAGGTAGGTGGCGGCGATGTGAGGGACAGCAGATTAGGGGTTAATACTATTTAACTAATGTTTGCAAGGCGGGAGTGCGGCGGTTTAGGAGTTAATATGTTTATTATAGTGTTGGCGACGTTGGGGGCGGCAGATTAGGGGTTAATAAGTCTAGATAGGTGGCGGCGACATTGTGGGCAGAAGATTAGGGGTTAATAAGTGTAAGATTAGGGGTGTTTAGACTCGGGGTTCATATTAGGGTGTTAGGTGTAGACATAAAATGTATTTCCCCATAGGAATCAATGGGGCTGCGTTAGTGAGTTTTATGCTGCTTTTTTGCAGGTGTTAGACTTTTTTTCAGCCGGCTATCCCTATGGGGAAATTGTGCAGGAGCATGTTACACCAGCTCACCGCTGACTTAAGCAGCGCTGGTATTGGAGTGCGGTAATGAGAAAAATTTTGCTCAACGCTCACTTCTTGTCTTTTAACGACGGGTTTCTGAAAACCCGTAATACCAGCACTGCAGGTAAGTGAGCGGTGAGACAAAACTGCTCGTTAGCACCGCATAGCCTCTAACGCAAAACTCGTAATCTAGCCGTTAGTTATTAATAATATGTTTTATTTAGATTTATTTTTATTATATTAAAGTTAGGGGGTGTTAGGGTTAGATTTAGGGTTAGGTTTAGGGGTTAATATGCTTATTATAGCGGCGATGTCCGGAGCGGCAGATTAGGGGTTAATAAATGTTGGTAGGTGGCGGTGATGTTAGGGGCGGCAGAATAGGGGTTAATATTTAACTAGTGTTTGTGATGCGGGAGTGTGGCGGTTTAGGGGTTAATACGTTTATTATAGTGGCGGCGATGTCGGGAGCGGCAGATTAGGAGTTAATAATTTAATTTTAGTGTTTGCGATGCGGGAGGGCCTCGGTTTAGGGGTTAATAGGTAGTTTATGGGTGTTAGTGTAGTTTTTAGCACTTTAGTTATGAGTTTTATGCTACAGCTTTGTAGCGTAAAACTCATAACTATTGACTTTAGATTGCGTTACGAATCTTGCGGGATAGGCTTTACCGCTCATTTTTTGGCCTCCCAGAAAAAGCTTGTAATACCGGCGCTATGGAAGTCCCATTGAAAAAAGACTTTACACAAATTGCGTAAGTTAATTTGCGTTACGGCCAAAAAAGTGTGCAGTACAGCTTTTTGACAAGACTCATAATAGCAGCTGTAGTGAAAAAGCAGCGTTATAACCAATAACGCTGCTTTTTCACTCGTAATGCAAAACTTGTAATCTAGCCGTTTATTTGTAATGCGCCACCAGATTCTGCTGCAATATACAGTGGTGAGATAAAGTCAGGGATGGCAGATTAGGTCAGAGGTATTAATAGACGCTCCCTAGAGAGTTTACAATCTAAGGGCTAGATTTATTAACGCGCCCCTGTATACGCGCCCCTGTACGCCTCAGCTCGCCTGTGGCGGGGTGAAATTACCCGCAGGTTTTCGCCATTGCACATGAGCGCAATTTTGCGCTTGCGTGCAATCCCGCCCCCTGCCCGCGCTTGATTGACTTGCAGCAGTAGAGGCTTGATAAATCAAGCCCTAAGTAGTAGTTAAGAGACAAACATGTGGGGTAGACTGTTTGAACTCCAGAGTCAAACGATGATGAATGAGCTATATCCCACACAAACCCCACCATAGGAAATCTGTAGATTGTTTAGAAGAAGAGTTAATTGACTGGTGGAACTGCAAATTCTTTATTTTTGTTCGTTTTGTTGGATGCAAATAAGGGATATAAAATGTGTTAAAAAATACTGGAATTTAACTCAGTATGAATATTAGTGTAATGAAACAAACATGGTTTTACAAATTGACAGACCGAAAACAGAAATAAAACTAATAGTTTTTTCTCAAACTTTTTTTCCTCGTTAAATGATAGATTATAATTGTCTCAGTGCGTATTCTTTAGAGGAATGCAGAGTGCTTGGGAGTGACTGGTACAGTTTAGTTAGAATTCTAAGCTCCTTCTCATCATGTCTCAGTATAGTTGTGAATAAGCACACTGTACATACTGTGACACGGAACACTGTAAATCCAGTCTTCTAGGGAGAAAATGCAGCACAGGACAGTCCACTTTGTGTTTTTATTGAGTCAGCAACAGCAAAAAGGCAGTATATTGGAGGGTAAATCCTTCCTTTACAGCACAGCACTTTGCAGTACAATATTCTTTTACAAATAGTCCTCAGAAAGAGTATCTTTAACACGCCAGCACTCCTGGCTGGGTAACATTATCCAGCCACACCTGGGATTAACAAGCTTCTAATCAAAACCTGGCCTGGACAGCTTTATAGCTGTTGGAAGTACCATCTCACTCTTCTCTCCAGATATTCCACCAGAGGGACCCACAACACAGTTGGCAAACTGCATATAGTTTTAACCCCTAAAAGCGCTGGGCTTAAACCCCATTAGGACGGCATGGAACGTCCTAACTTTTTCTGCGTCCTGCTCTGTCTGGGTGATGTACCTAGCATCTTAGGCAGTCCCCATGATCCGATCGCAGCGTTGAAGTCATGTTATTGCATCAATGATCACGTGATTTCTTTTTTCCATCAAATCTTTACATTGGAACGTCATTTCAATCTTCAACACTTGCCCCACGTCCTGAAGGGGTTAAACAAAATATTTCCCTGATTTTTTTATTTATTTTTCTTTAACAGAAAGGGGGGGATGTTATATATAAGGTTTGGTCTTATATACCTTCCATTTATTACCAGCCCCTGCTTTCAATCGCAATACTAATACTTTTTGGGTTAATCTTTCTGCCTTTAAGCAATCTAACCAGAAACACAGTTAAACAATTACAGTTGTGTCAAAAGTTAACAGCTCAGCACATCGACTAAATCCTTCACAACACTTGTTAAAGGCAACACACATTGTGCTTATGACTGTATTGCCAGGTTATTAAAACAATAAAACATTGTGGGGTCAGTGATTCTTTTTGACCCTTCATTAACCCCTTTACGTCGTTAGGGCATTCGAAACCGCCCTAACGGCTCTGGGCTTTAATGACGTTAGGATGGCATGGCACGTCCTACTATATAAGGTGTCCTGCAGCTTTCCACTTTGACGTAGGCCCACCCCTAACCCCTCCTAGATCACCTTTTTCTGTAGTGTAGGGTCCCCCCCTCCCCCCAATTTTGTTTCATAGTAAAGGGCTCAAGCCCAATCCCTCTCGCTCTCCTTCTTTACATTTTTGCTGTAGTGTTGAGAACCCCACCCGCCTCCCTCCTTTGGTCCCACCAGCACCAATGGAGTATCGTTACAGAGAGTGACACTGACAGTATAATGATTGGAGATCTGGCATTATATCATACGGGTGCACGATCAGTGCTCCCTTACCATTTGAAGGCAGATGCCTTCTGCCCCCAACTGCTGTCTAAGCTGACAGCGGGGACCACAGAATACACCCCTCTGTGTTAGACGTAAGCACTATGTCAACAGTACGCTTGGCAAACCGCTGTGTGACAACCTACATCCAAACGCTGCAAGGGGTTGAAAGGTGGAATCCCATCTAAAGGAGGGATAGTTGGGAAGTATGATAACATTTATCAGTATTTATATAATTAAAGGGACAGTACACTGTAAAATTGTTTTTCCATAAATGTATTTTAAATGACTTGTTATACCAACTGCAGGGTATAAAATATTTGAGAAATTGCATTTTTGGGTTTATTTGTGTATCTGAAGTAACTGGTTTTGTGCTTTGAAACCACAGCCTATTACAATGGGTTGAGCTTCAGGTAATATCAGATCTCATTATGTTATCACTTTTATTTACACAGACTTGCTTCCTTATCTTATATTTGTCTGGAACACCAAAGCTCAGTACACAGAGAGAGCAAATGGAAAATTATCATTTATTACTTAACTATCATGCCCCCCACTGAGGGTGTAATCTCTTCTGCTGGCTGTGTTTACTTAGGCTTGTCAATAGTTTATACGCCAGTATCAAAACTTTCAGTATAGGTTGGGAAACCACAAGCTAAATCAGCTATTCAAATGCTGAAATATGAGTAAAGGAGCTACTTGCAACTAATTTAATACACTCTAGCAGGTAAAAAGGATAATTGGGAATAATTTAAAGGGGAGAAAGTTTTTGGGTGAACTGTCCCTTTAATGTACAAAGATGTAAGAAAATTACACACAGCAAATCTATATTTGCTGAAAAAAATCATTGTGCACAACATATTTACTTTTTTTGACAATGTATAAATAGCAACGTAAACTGCTGCTGTTGTACAAAATCAGTAAATAAAAGACAGGTTAGGCAGATTTTTTTTTTCACCTATACTTTAGCACATTTAATAATTACACATGCAAATGAGCTGACACATAACTGACTTTACAAGACGAGTAACATGAATTTTAATTTCTCAAGAAAGTGTTTAGAAATCATTTTTTTGATAGAGGCACTTCTGCTGAATTGTGATACTGTATATGTTTTCTTTAGTAATCTCAAATTCTGCAAAATTTCTCACTAAAAACTAGCAGATTTTATCAGGAAAACAGGATAACATGAATATATTTGAATAATTCAGGCTTCTTGTGAGTGCAACACTTAACCAACAACTTGTAATAGGAGATTGCACTACTACCGATTCCCATTAAAGGGACATTCTACACCTTAGTCATCTTAAAGTCTTACCTTAGATTAAGCTGCAAATAGCCTCTTGCACCCTTTCTATTTCATGCAGCAGGAACAGTAAAAAAGTTATTTTAAAATGAATATTGTTTTCTGGCCACTTTGAAATGGCTGCAAGCCAAACCAAGTGGTCTAGGCACTCTGCTGATAGCATTGACAGTCTGTTGAATCCAACTAGCGAGCCTTTTGTGATTGGATGCCATATGCAGCCAAGATCATGATGTCATTAGTGGGCTAAGCCTGGGAGCCGTTTCAAAGTGGCCAGAAACAATATTCATTTTAAAATAACTTTTTTACCATTCCTGCTGCATGATATAGAATCTATCTATTGGGTACTTATAGAGCACAAAACTAATCACCCGTGAGGGTCCTCAAAGGTGCAGTAAGGCTATCTGCAGCTGAAAGTGCACAGGTGAAATAATCAGCTGATGGCTGAGAGCACGTTAGTAACCATGGCGTTACTGGTCAGCTGATTACTTCACCTGTGCACTGGTTAAGCTATAATGAAATCCTGGCTTGTTTGGGGTACTTGAGGATTGCGGTTGAAAAACACTGCTTTAGTGCAATGATGCTGTTTGTATGTGTTAGCAACTAGCCCATGTTTGCTTATCAGCCATACTTATGATGGATATTACAGTACTGTTTTTAGCTTTGTATTTCTAGGCCAGTTACTCTCACTTTTTTTTGCTTTTGTACATTCATCAAATGTATCTGAAATCCCTAATGTATACGTATGTGATTCATTTGGCAAATACTCTGGAAGCGTAATACAATGACTTACTACTTACAATACTGTTGCTATGTGGGGACAGTCAGGTGTAGTGTGAATATGTTCCATTGTTGTTGCATTGTAAGGGGCGTCACTAAAGACTGATCTTATTTATCCTTACTACACTGGACACATTCTATGTACAAAACATTTATGTACATCTCAAAGGGGGACAGAATGTAACAGACACATTTGGCCCATCTGAATATTCATTTGTACATGTAAAATTGGTCTTAAAGGGACATGAAACCCACATTTTTTCTTTTGTGATTTAGAAAGAGCATGTCATTTTAAACAACTTTCTAATTTACTTCTATTATCTAATTTGCTTCATTCTCTTGATATCACTTGCGGAAAAGCATATCTAGATATGCTCAGTAGCTGCTTATTGGTTGCTGCACATAGAGGCCTCGTGTGATTGGTTCACACATGTGCATTGCTATTTCTTCAACAAAGGATATCTAAAGAATTTAGCAAATAAGATAATAGAAGTAAATTGGAAAGTTTTTTAAAATTGCATGCCCTATCTGAATCATGAAAGTTTAATTTTGACTAGACTGTCCCTTTAAGGGAGGTGTAATAGTATATTGGAACATTATGTGCTAATGGAATGTTTAGCAATTTCTAAAAACTTCTGTTATGTTTAGGTTTTATGTCTGTCAAAATGTTGGCTGTATGTTTCAAAAGAAACACGTATAGCTATAAACAATATTACAGTAAACTCCTTCTAGACAATAAAAGATTATGCTCAAAGATACCAGTTTTGTTTTCACTGGGTTCTAATTCTGTGTCACACCCATAAACATGACTGGTCTATAGTAAAGTAGCAATAATAACATCATTTATGCTTATCTTATAAATTCATTTATTTCATGTTGGTGTGAGTAGATGATCCATTAATCGTGGGATTTCCCTACCAGTAGGAGGAGGCAAAGATTCCCAAACCCAATATCTCTATAAAACCCCTCCCACCTCATCAGTACCTCAGTCTAATCTATAGCCATGCACTAACAGGAAGGAAAAGTGATAAGAGCCAATTAAATAGGAGCAGAGAAAAAAACAGAATTTATGTTTACCTGATAAATTTCTTTCTCCTACGGTGTGTCCAGGCCACGGCTTCATCCTTACTTGTGGGAAATATTCTCTTCCCTAACAGGAAATGGCAAAGAGAGCACAGCAAAAGCTGTCCATATAGCTCCCCCTCTGGCTCCGCCCCCCAGTCATTCGACCGACGGTTAGGAGAAAAAGGAGAAACCATAGGGTGCCGTGGTGACTGTAGTGTACAGAAACAAAAAATTTTAAACCTGACTAAAAGCCAGGGCGGGCCGTGGACCGGACACACCCTAGGAGAAAAAAATTTATCAGGTAAACATAAATTCTGTTTTCTCCTACATTGGTGTGTCCGGTCCACGGCTTCATCCTTACTTGTGGGAACCAATACCAAAGCTTTAGGACACGGATGAAGGGAGAGAACAAGTCAGGTTACCTAAACGGAAGGCACCACGGCTTGCAAAACCTTTCTCCCAAAAACAGCCTCCGAAGAAGCATAAGTATCGAATTGTAAAATTTGGCAAAAGTATGCAGAGAAGACCAAGTCGCTGCCTTACAGATCTGATCAACAGAAGCCTCGTTCTTGAAGGCCCATGTAGAAGCCACAGCTCTAGTAGAGTGAGCTGTAATTCGTTCAGGAGGCTGCCGTCCGGCAGTCTCATAAGCCAATCGGATGATGCTTTTCAGCCAAAAAAGAAAGAGAGGTAGCAGTGGCTTTCTGCCCTCTCCTCTTACCAGAATAAACGACAAACAAAGATGATGTTTGTCTGAAATCCTTTGTTGCTTCTAAATTTTAAAGCACGGACCACATCTAAGTTGTGTAACAAACGTTCCTTCTTTGAAACTGGATTCGGACATAGAGAAGGAACAACTATTTCCTGGTTAATATTCCTGTTGGAAACTACTTTTGGAAGAAAACCAGGTTTGGTACGTAAAACTACCTTATCTGCATGAAATACCAGATAGGGAGAAGTACACTGCAAAAGCAGATAATTCAGAAACTCTTCTAGCAGAAGAAATAGCAACTAAAAACAGAACTTTCCAAGATAATAACTTAATATCTATGGAATGCAAAGGTTCAAATGGAAGCCCTTGAAGAACTGAAAGAACTAAGTTTAGGCTCCAAGGAGGAGTCATAGGTCTGTAAACAGGCTTGATTCTGACTAACGCCTGTACAAACGCTTGTACATCTGGCACAGCTGCCAGACGTTTGCGCAACAAGACAGATAGAGCAGATATCTGTCCCTTTAGAGAACTAGCTGACAGACCTTTCTCCAAACCCTCTTGGAGAAAGGAAAGAATCCTAGGAATTTTGATTTTACTCCAAGAAAAACCCTTGGATTCGCACCAACGGATATATTTGTGCCATATCTTATGGTAAATTTTTCTAGTCACAGGCTTTCTGGCTTGAACCAGAGTATCTATGACTGAATCTGAAAACCCACGCTTAGATAGAATCAAGAGTTCAATTTCCAAGCAGTCAGCTGCAGAGAGACTAGATTTGGATGTTCAAATGGACCTTGTACTAGAAGTTCCTGTCTCAAAGGTAGCTTCCATGGTGGAGCCGATGACATATTCACCAGGTCTGCATACCAAGTCCTGCGTGGCCACGCAGGGGCTATTAGGATCACCGAGGCCTTCTCCTGTTTGATCCTGGCTACCAGCCTGGGAAGGAGAGGGAACGGTGGAAACACATAAGCTAGATTGAACGACCAGGGCGCCACTAATGCATCCACCAGTGTCGCCCTGGGATCCCTGGATCTGGACCCGTATTGAGGAACTTTGAAGTTCTGACGAGACGCCATCAGATCCATATCCGGATTGCCCCAAAGTTGAGTTAACTGGGCAAAGACCTCCGGGTGGAGTTCCCACTCCCCCGGATGGAAAGTCTGACGACTCAAATAATCCGCCTCCCAGTTGTCTACTCCTGGGATGTGGATTGCAGATAGGTGGCAGGAGTGATCCTCCGCCCATTTGATGACCTTGGATACCTCTGTCATCGCCAAGGAACTCCTTGTTCCCCCCTGATGATTGATGTACGCTACAGTCGTCATGTTGTCCGACTGAAAATCTGAAATCTTATGAATCTGGCCTTCGCTAGGTGAGGCCAAGCCAGGAGCGCATTGAATATCGCTCTCAGCTCCAAAATGTTTATCGGGAGAAGGGACTCTTCCCGAGACCATAGACCCTGAGCTTTCAGGGAGTCCCAGACCGTGCCCCAGCCTAAGAGACTGGCGTCGGTCGTGACGATGACCCACTCTGGTCTGCGGAAACTCATTCCCTGAGACAGGTGATCCTGAGTCAACCACCAGCGGAGTGAGTCTCTGGTTACCTGGTCTACTTGAATCTGGGGAGACAAGTCTGCATAATCCCCATTCCACTGTTTGAGCATGCACAGTTGCAATGGTCTTAGATGAATTCGAGCAAAAGGAACCACGTCCATTGCTGCAACCATTAGTCCTATTACCTCCATGCACTGAGCTATGGAAGGCTGAGGAATAGATTGAAGAATTTGACAAGCGTTTAGAAGTTTTAATTTTCTGACCTCTGTCAGAAAAATCTTCATTTCTACAGAATCTATTACTGTTCCCAGAAAGGGAACCCTTGTGGACGGGGACAGGGAACTCTTTTCTACGTTCACCTTCCACCCGTGAGACCTGAGAAAGGCTAATACAATGTCTGTATGAGCCCTTGATCTGGAAAGGGACGATGCTTGGATTAGGATGTCGTCTAAGTAAGGTGCCACCGCAATGCCCTTCGGTCTTAGAACCGCTAGTAGGGACCCTAGCACCTTTGTGAAAATTCTGGGAGCAGTGGCTAAACCGAACGGAAGAGCCACGAACTGGTAATGTTTGTCCAGAAAGGCGAACCTTAGGAACTGATGATGATGATCTTTGTGGATAGGAATATGTAGGTACGCATCCTTTAAGTCCACGGCAGTCATGTATTGACCCTCCTGGATTGTTGGTAAAATCGTTCGAATGGTTTCCATTTTGAATGATGGAACTCTGAGGAATTTGTTTAGAATTTTTAAATCCAGAATTGGCCTGAAAGTTCCCTCTTTTTTGGGAACTACAAACAGGTTTGAGTAAAACCCCAGACCTTGTTCCGCTATTGGAACTGGGTGTATCACTCCCATCTTTAATAGGTCTCCTACGCAATGTAAGAATGCCTGTCTCTTTATCTGGTCTGAAGATAAGCGAGACATATGGAACCTTCCCCTTGGAGGAAGTTCCTTGAACTCTAGAAGATACCCCTGAGAGACTATTTCTAGCGCCCAGGGATCCGGAACATCTCTTGCCAAAGCCTGAGAAAAGAGAGAAAATCTGCCCCCTACTAGATCCGGTCCCGGATCGGGGGCTACCCCTTCATGCTGTCTTGGTAGCAGCAGCAGGCTTCTTGGCCTGTTTACCCTTGTTCCAGCCTTGCATTGGTTTCCATGCTGGTTTGGGCTGGGAAGCGTTACCCTCTTGTCTAGAGGCTGCAGAGTTAGGAGACGGTCCGTTCCTGAAATTGCGAAAGGAACGAAAATTAGATTTGTTCTTAGCCTTGAAAGGCCTATCCTGTGGGAGGGCATGGCCCTTTCCCCCAGTGATGTCTGAAATAATCTCCTTCAATTCTGGCCCAAAAAGGGTCTTACCTTTGAAAGGAATATTAAGCAGTTTTGTCTTGGACGACACATTCCGCCGACCAAGATTTTAGCCAAAGCGCTCTGCGCGCCACTATTGCAAAACCAGAATTTTTCGCCGCTAATTTAGCCAATTGAAAAGCGGCATCTAAAATAAAGGAATTAGCCAACTTTAGTGGGTGAATTCTGTCCATGACTTCCTCATATGGAGTCTCCTTATGAAGTGAATTTTCTAGTTCCTCGAACCAAAAAGACGCCGCCGTGGTGACAGGAATAATACACGAAATTGGTTGGAGAAGGAAACCTTGCTGAACAAATATCTTTTTTAAGCAATCCTTCCAATTTTTTATCCATAGGATCTTTGAAAGCACAACTGTCCTCAATGGGAATAGTTTGTGCGCTTGGCCAACGTAGAAACTGCCCCCCTCAACTTAGGGACTGTTTGCCATGCGTCCCTTCTGGGGTCGACAATGGGGAACATTTTCTTAAATATAGGAGGTGGGACAAAAGGTATACCTGGCTTCTCCCACTCCTTAGTCACTATGGTCCGCCCACCCCTCTTGGGTATCGGAAAGGGCATCAGCGTGCACAGGGACCTCTAGGAATTTGTCCATTTTGCACAATTTCTCTGGAATCACCAAAGAGTCACAATCATCAAGAGTAGTTAGCACCTCCTTAAGCAGGGCGCGGAGATGTTCTAACTTAAATTTAAATGCCACGATATCAGGTTCTGCCTGCTGAGAAACTTTTCCTGAATCAGAAATTTCTCCTTCAGACAGACCCTCCCTCACTGCCAAGTCAGACTGGTGTGAGGGTTATAACAGATAAATTATCGTCAGCGCCCACCTGCTCATCCTCTGTATTTAAAACTGAGCATCACGCTTTCCTGGGAAATGCTGGCAGTTTGGATAAAAGATTTGCTATAGAATTATCCATTACTGCACTTAAAAGCTGCATAGTAACAAGCATTGGCGCGCTAGATGTACTAGGTTGTCGCCTGCACGGGCAAAACTGGTGTTGACACAGAAGGAGAGGATGATGAACTATCCCCACTACCTTCATTTGAAGAATCATCTTGGGCAACCTTATTAAATGCGACAGTACTGTCCTTACTTTGTTTGACGCCATGGCACAATTTGAACATACATTTTAAAGGGGGAACCACCTTGGCCTCCATACACACAGAACATATGCTATCTGAAGGTATAGACATGTTAGACAGACTTTGCAGGCTATTAATGCAATAAAACCGTTTTTAAACAAAACAGAATTTATGCTTACCTGATAAATTACTTTCTCCAACGGTGAGTCCGGTCCACGGCGTCATCCTTACTTGTGGGATATTCTCTTCCCCCAACAGGAAATGGCAAAGAGCCCAGCAAAAGCTGGTCACATGATCCCTCCTAGGCTCCGCCTACCCCAGTCATTCGACCGACGTACAGGAGGAATATGCATAGGAGAAATCATATGATACCGTGGTGACTGTAGTTAGAGAAAATAATTCATCAGACCTGATTAAAAAACCAGGGCGGGCCGTGGACCGGACACACCGTTGGAGAAAGTAATTTATCAGGTAAGCATAAATTCTGTTTTCTCCAACATAGGTGTGTCCGGTCCACGGCGTCATCCTTACTTGTGGGAACCAATACCAAAGCTTTAGGACACGGATGAAGGGAGGGAGCAAATCAGGTCACCTAATGGAAGGCACCACGGCTTGCAAAACCTTTCTCCCAAAAATAGCCTCCGAAGAAGCAAAAGTATCAAATTTGTAAAATTTGGCGAAAGTGTGCAGTGAAGACCAAGTCGCTGCCTTACATATCTGGTCAACAGAAGCCTCGTTCTTGAAGGCCCATGTGGAAGCCACAGCCCTAGTGGAGTGAGCTGTGATTCTTTCAGGAGGCTGCCGTCCGGCAGTCTCATAAGCCAATCGGATAATGCTTTTAAGCCAAAAAGAAAGAGAGGTAGAAGTTGCTTTTTGACCTCTCCTTTTTACCAGAATAAACAACAAACAAAGAAGATGTTTGTCTGAAATCCTTAGTAGCCTCTAAATAGAATTTTAGAGCACGGACTACGTCCAAATTGTGTAACAAACGTTCCTTCTTTGAAACTGGATTCGGACACAAAGAAGGTACAACTATCTCCTGGTTAATATTTTTGTTGGAAACAACCTTAAACACCAAAAAACTCTTAACCATCTCCGTGGAGATGTTGCCTGTGCAACGGCAAAGAGAATGACTGGGGTAGGCGGAGCCTAGGAGGGATCATGTGACCAGCTTTGCTGGGCTCTTTGCCATTTCCTGTTGGGGAAGAGAATATCCCACAAGTAAGGATGACGCCGTGGACCGGACACACCTATGTTGGAGAAACCGTTACTGTCTCTTTAAATAATAAACAGAGCACACTTTATTTCTGAATGTTTGAAAAACTATGAAGAAAATATCCGATCTTTACAAAATTTGCACCCTAGTGTCTTAATGCTTTGAAAGTATTGCACACCAAATTTCAAGTCTCTAACCCATTAAATGAGCAAACCGGAGCTAATTGTTCAATTTACTAGTTTAAACCCACTACAGTCCCTGCCACAGCCTTTGCTGCGGCTTTTACCTTCCTTGGGGGTTATTCACCACAGAAATAAGCCTTCTTGAAATCGTTTTTATGGTCACAGGAACCTCTCACATGAAGCTGCATGCACTGCTTCCAAAAGTAACTGAGCAACTTAGCGCGAAAATGAGGCCTCCTCCCTCTGCATACCAGAGTGAAGGGGCCTTCCTGACTAGATTAGGTGTCTAAACAACTGCCAGGCGTAATAAAAACGTTCCCAAAAGTGTTTCAAAGTCACAAAACACTCCAAAAGTCATATAAATATTATATAAATCAATCGATTTAGCCCACAATAGTGTTAACCAGTATAGAGCCCATTTATAAGCCTTCATTCTGTTATGAGTCTAAGAAATGGCTTACCGATCCCATATGGAAAATGACAGTCTTCTAGCATTACTATGTCTTGTTAGAAAAGAGACTAGTCATACCTGGAGCAGAAAAGTCTGCAAACTGTTCCCCCCAACTGAAGTTCTCTGGTTTCAACAGTCCTGCGTGGGAACAGCAATGGATTTTAGTTACTGTTGCTAAAATCATACTCCTCTTTTAACAGAACTCTTCATCACTTTCTGTTGTAGAGTAAATAGTACAAACCGGCACTATTTTAAAATAACAAACTCTTGATAGAAGAAATAAAACTACAACTAACACCACATACTCTTTACCATCCCCGTGGAGATGCTACTTGTTCAGAGCAGGCAAAGAGAATGACTGGGGGGCGGAGCCAGAGGGGGAGCTATATGGACAGCTTTGCTGTGCTCTCTTTGCCATTTCCTGTTAGGGAAGAGAATATTTCCCACAAGTAAGGATGAAGCCGGTGGACCGGACACATCCAATGTAGGAGAAAAGATGTGCACAAAAAAGGGGAAAAAAAACAAGGTGAGATTCTTGTGGGCTCTCACCACCATATAATAAATTAATATACCAGGTAAGTATAAATTATATTTTCTTTCATACAGGTGGTGAGAGTCCATGATCCATTACTCCTGGGAACGAATGCCCAAGCTCTAGAATCCACAAGTGATAACAGAAAAGGGTGGGATCTAAAAAAACATAATTTTTCACTGAGAAACCAAATCCACAACCCCAGTAAAGCCTCAAATAAAGGTCACTACAAAACCAACAGGCAAATGTGTCACTTTCAATACTCCAAATACATCCCTCTAACAAACACTGTACTCTGGGGGAAAATGGGCCTCAACTCAAATGGAGAACCCTTCTCTCTGAAGAACCAAATGCACATCTTTATTCTGAGAAACTGGTGAGGTGGGAGGGGTTTATAGAGTTCTTGGGGTTTGGGCATCTTTGCCGCCTCCTAGTGGTAGGGAAGAGTAATTCCAATAGTAATGGATTATGGACTCTCACCACCTGTATGAAAGAAGAGAATAAAATTATAAAATCGCTCTGCATTGCACTGTCAGTTTTCTACAGTTTTTCTGAGAAAAGAAGAGATCTGAAATGCCTAAAGCAAAGAACAAAGCCTGGGGGGTGGGAGGTGTGATCCCTAATCTACTTTTAGTACTGTGAGAACTAAATAGCTACATTCCATTCATTCAGAACAGGAACAGCCCTTAAATGATGAATTAAAGGCATATTAAGCAGCATCGCGTTTTAACATAAAATGTTTATTATGTGTAGCCTAGAAACTTTCCATATACTATCATTTATTTTGTACCCCTTTCCTGTAATTTAACTCTGATAATTGTTTGCTTTCTAAATTCCCACTGCATTTCTATAAAATGATGGGTGCCACGTAAAAAAACACAATTCTTTCATTATTTAAATAGAGCATACAATATAATACAACTTTCCAGTTTACTTCTATTATCAAATTTCAGCATCCCTTGTTGAAGGACTTGGGAGCTAACTGACATATTAAATGGGCCAATGACAAGAGGCATATTTATGCAGCCACCAATCATCAGCTGGTGCATTTCTGCTCTTGAGCCTACCAATATATGCTTTTCTTAACAAAGCATACCTAGGAGTACAAAGTTAATTAGATAATGGAAAGTTGTTTTAAACTGTCATGACTCTAAGAATGGAATTTTATTTTTACTTTACTGACTTATCCCTTATCTATCTCTCCTGCTGAGAACAATTATGGACAGCTATAAAATAAGCAATATAATAGACTGTAGATTGTCCTCAGAAGAAGAGATAGATAAGAGGGGAAACAAGTTAAAACATGGGTGGCACCCATTACTCTATAGAAACTAAACCACTTAAATAAATTGTAGAAATACGTCTACATACTATTCTCAGGCTAATGTTACATAATTGTGTCTAGTGTGTATTTCCTTTCTTATGTCCCTTTAAACGGTATGTTTCCTTGTGTAACTGGGATAATGTTAGTGTTGTGTAATGGGGAATAAAAAGGATGTGAATGTATTTGATTGTCTCTGAAAGTGTGTTTTGTGTCAGGAAGATTGCCCCAGACTTTGCTGGTGCATAAGTATATGTATATACAGGAAAACTTCTGCTGCACATTAAACAGATACAATAGAAACTGCATTTCAGATTTTTATTAGTGACTCATTAGCACATTGAATGAAATAATAAGGTATTGTAATGTATTACAGCATTTTAACTCACAAATGCTTGCATATAACTATGCGTTTAACCCCATACAAAAGATACAGCTGAGTCGGTTCTGAGCAAAAAAAAAACTGGTGAATGGTGGCTACATGGGATTGCCATTTTTAAATTGGCTCACTGGTTGTTTCCTGTTCAGGAATAGAGATGCAGTGCATGCGGTTTCTAAATGGCTTGCGTTTCATCCACTCCCTTACATGCAAGCATGAGTACTATAACAACATACTTTAATGCATTAGAATAAGTTTATTATTGTGTAATTATATCCCTTTAGGAAAAATATTACAGAATCTTCATCTTACAATAAAGCAATGGGAACAAGGAAAGCACTAACAACTAGGGTTGCCATCTCAGCCATGTTTCCTGGACACTTATGAGTTACACATGCTGCAGGGTGTGCAATCCTACTAACACTTCTGTTACCTCTGCATTTGGTTTAAATAAATATGAATAGACTTAGCAGCTGAGTCGTTTAGAGTGCTGCTGTTTAAAGTAAAACAACAAAAACAATAGTGGCTTTCTCAGAACTCCTAATGGCTTGCCCCCAGTGACCCTGTGGTCACCAAGGAACAAAGGGCATCGGAACCAAACAAAAGTTTACATAAATCTAGTTTGCTAGCAGCCAGAACAACCAGATGTCAAATGCCTATTCTGGCACCAGAAAACAGAAAATATTTCATTCATTTGGACAGGTTCTCAAATTGCAACCTAATTTCGTTTAAAATTGTTACAAATTAGCAGATGAGATATTTGTGCTACTAAATGCATTAGTAAACCATACCCTATCCTCATACACCCTGAACAAATGTTATTACACCTGAACCCAAATTTTTTCTTTCGCGATTCAGATAGAGCATGCATTTTAAGCAACTTTCTAATTTACTCCTATTATCATATTTTCTTCATTCTCATGGTATCTTTATTTGAAAAGCAAGAATGTAAATTTTAGATGTCGGACCATTTTTGGTGAACAACCTGGGTTGTTCTTGCTGATTGATGGATAAATTCACCACCAATAAACATGTGCTGTCCAGGGTTTTGAACCACCAAATTGTCTGGCTCCTTAGTTTAGATGCCTTCTTTTAAAATAAACGGCTAGATTACAAGTTTTGCGGTAAGAGCTGCTGGGTACTAACTTGCAAGTTAATTGTCACCGCTCACCTCCCTACAGCGCTTGATATACAGGTTTACAAAGACCCGGCGTTAGCAGGCATATTGCAGCGTAAAGCAAAATTGAGCTCCATACCGCACCTCCAATACCAGCGCTGCTGTGAGCTGGTTTTTACATGCTCGTGCATGATTTCCCCAAAGACATCAATGGGGCCAGAGCCAGACTAAACAAAAACTACACCCTGCAATAAAGGAGCGTAAAGCTCCGTTACACAGCCCCATTGATTCCTATGGGGAAACAAAATTTATGTTTACACCTAACACCTTAACATAAACCGAGTCTAAAACACTGCTAATCTGCCACCCCCGACATTACACTTATTAACCGCTAATCTGCAGTCCCCCAACACCACCGCCACCTACATACAGCTATTAACCCCTAATCTGTCGCCCTCAATGTCGCCGCCACCCTACCTACACTTATTAACCCCTAATCTGCCACCCCAATGTTACCGCCACCCTACATTAAAGTTATTAACCCCTAATCTGCCGCCCCCGACATCGCCGCCACCTACCCTACACTTATTAACGTCGCCGCCACTATACTAAAGTTATTAACCCCTACACCCACTAACTTTAATGTAATTAAAATAAAATCTAAATAAAATCTACTATTAATAACTAAATAATTCCTATTTAAAACTAAATACTTACCTATAAAATAAACTCTAAACTAGCTACAATATAACTAATAGTTACATTGTATTTATCTTAGGTTTTATTTTTATTTCACAGGTAAGTTTGTATTTATTTTTAACTAGGTAGAATAGTTAGTAAATAGTTATTAACTATTTACTAGCTATCTAGTTAAAATAAATACAACTTTACCTGTAAAATAAAACCTAACCTTACACTACAATTAAATAAATGACATTAATTAAATACAATTAACTAAATTACAAAAAAAACACTAAATTACACAAAGTAAAAAAGAAATGATCAAAAATGTAAACTAATTACACCTAATCTAATAGCCCTATCAAAATAAAAAAGCCCCCCTAAAATAAAAAAAACCCCTAGCCTAAACTAAACTAATAGCCCTTAAAAGGGCATTTTGCGGGGCATTGCCCCAAAGAAATCAGCTCTTTTACCTGTAAAAAAAATACAAACAACCCTCCAACAGTAAAACCCACCACCCACACAACCAACCCCCCCAAATAAAAACCTATCTAAAAAAATCTAAACTCCCCATTGCCCTGAAAAGGGCACTTGTATGGGCATTTCCACACAAACCCTAATCTAAAAATAAAGCCCACCCAATAAACCCTTAATAAAACCTAACACTAACCTCTGAAGATACACTTACAGTTTTTGAAGACCCGACATCCATCCTCAACGAAGCGGCAGAAGTCTTCATCCAAGCGACAAGAAGTCCTCAAAGAAGCCGGGAGAAGTCTTTATCCAAGCGGGCCGAAGTCTTCATCCAAGCCGGCAGAAGTCTTCATCCAGACGGTATCTTCTATCTTCATCCATCCGGCGCAGAGTGGCTTCATCTTCAAGACATCCGTCGCAGAGCATCCTCTTCTTACGACGGCGACTGAAGAATGAAGGTTCCTTTAAGGGACGTCATCCAAGATGGTGTCCCTTGAATTCCGATTGGCTGATAGAATTCTATCAGCCAATCGGAATTAAAGGTGAAAAATCCTATTGGCTGATGCAATCAGCCAATAGGATTGAGCTTCAATCCTACTGGCTGATCTAATCAGCCAATATGATTGAGCTCACATTCTATTGGCTGATTTATTTTACAGGTAAATGTGTATTTTAACTAGGTAGCTAGTAAATAGTTAATAACTATTTACTAACTAGTCTACCTAGTTAAATAAATACAAACTTACCTGTGAAATAAAAATAAAATCTAAGATAGCTACAATGTAACTATTAGTTATATTGTAGCTAACTTAGGGTTTATTTTATAGGTAGTATTTAGTTTTAAATAGGAATTATTTAGTTATTAATAGTAGGTTTTATTTAGATTTATTTTAATTACATTAAAGTTAGCGGGTGTTAGGGTTAGGGGTTAATAACTTTAGTATAGTGGCAGCGATTTTTGGGGCAGCAGATTATGGGTTAATAACAGTAATGTAGGTGGTGGCGATGTTAGGGACAGCAGATTAGCGGTTAATAATATTTAACTAGTGTTTTGCGTGCGGGGAGTGCGGCAGTTAAGGGGTTAATATGTTTATTATAGTGGCGGTGATGTCCGGAGCGGCAGATTAGGGTTAATAATTTTATTTTAGTGTTTGTGATGCGGGAGGGCCTCGGTTTAGGGGTTAATATGTAGTTTATGGGTGTTAGTGTACTTTGTAGCATAAAACCCATAACTACTGACTTTCAGCTTACGGTATGGATCTTGACGGTATAGGCTGTACCCGCTCACTTTTGGGCCTCCCAGGCAGACTCGTAATAACCGGCACTGTGGAAGTCCCAACCTAAACGCTGCTTTTTCACTCATACCGCAAAACTCTGTAATCTAGCCGATAGCAAGGAGAACAAAGAAAAAATTGATAATAGGAGTAAATTAGAAAGTTGGCTTAAAATTGCATGCTCTATCTGAATCACAAAAGAAAAAAAATTGGGTTCTGTGTCCCCTTAAGGATTTGTCCTACAGCAACTGTTTAGTTATGTGTAATCAAAACAACTGTGCAATATATTTTAATATATATTTAGCCCTTTTTTCATGTAACTTCTCTCTGGAAATTGTGTGCGTTTTTTTTTTTTTTTTTAATCTCTATAATTTCTCGTAACCCTACTGACTTATAAATGCTAACACTACTACATATCTGACCCTAATTGGTTTTAACTGATAACAGCTGCTTAAAAATACACTTTATACCAACAATATGAACATGGCTAACCTTGTTTGTCTGCAAAGTCTGGGTTAGCTCCTCCAAATAAGATATATGCTGAACAAACATATGATAACAAGATGTTTTATTTGTTTTATAAACATTTAGACTTGACTGATATGTTATTCTAGAACAAAACAACAGAAATGTGTTTACTATCCCTTTAATGGGTAAATGATTTTTTTACACTGACTGCTCACAGACAGATAAAAACTGCTGGTATTTTCGGGTAATAAATGTTAGATATAACAGATGTACATGTCAAAATTGTTCTGGATAGTTATTGTCTGTACCTTTTCTCACTAGAATGATTTTCATTAACATCTTTTAGAAAAAGACTCCAAAATGTTCTAAATTCTTGTTCAGAAAACCAATAAATGGCAATGCATAACTCAAAATAAAATACTTTCCTCTAATAGCAAGAAGTATTTTAAAGGTAATAACCCAATTTCTTCCATGATTCAGACAGCAAACAATTTTAAACCACTTTCAAACTTATTTCTATGATCAATTTTGCTTTGTTGTCTTGGTATCCTTTGTTGAAGGAGCAGCAATGCACTAGTGGGAGCTAGCTGAACACATCAAGTGAGCTAATTACAAGAGGCAGGTTTCTACAAAAACAAATAAGCCAGGTGCCACATGGCATAATATGTTCCTATGTGGCACCCTGGGTTATTTGTTTTGAAGAAATCATTTTAAAAGGCATCCCAGACTGAAGACTAGGGGCACGATGATCTAAGCTTTGCCAGCTCAGATGTGTTTTTTCTCGCCCACCCACGCAGGGGCTACCCTGGTAGAATTATTGTAAAAAAGGTCCTGCCATTTGCAAGATGTCTCTTATTGAAAGCAATGGCGCTCCCTGGAAAGGGACACTTCACTCCCGCGGAGCAAAGTTAGCAGGTGGCGCACTTTGGAAATTAAATCCTGCAGCCAATAACAAATCAATTATTTGCTTTCTGCGTATAGCAATTTTACAACGCTTTTATTTTCGTATGCACGTTTTTATATTAGTATATAAGTATTTTGAGTGTTTTGAGAAATGTTCGACACCTTTTCAGTTTGCGAGAAAAAAACTGAGATCAATAGAGCGAAAATCTTTACAGAATTACGCTGGGATTAGAGAGAACTTGTTACTCCACCCCCTTGTTTAGCCCATTTTACGTAAAAAAACAACAATTACACTTCTACTTACGAATTTCGATGTGTTTTTTTGCGCATCCAGTTTACATTAAATTGCTATTTACGCTGTACATATTTAATGCAATGTATTCCTGTGTAATTTACATACAAAGTTTACTTTTTGATAAAATACGATTTTTGGTGGAGTTTTGTTACGATTTTGATGCACCTATCGCATTTTTTGTGTGAGTGGTTTAATTTACTTCTGTTATCAAAATTTACTTTATTCTCAAGGTTTTCTTTTATAAAGAGGATACCTATGTAGGTAGCACTATATTGCAATACATACAACTTACATCACTAGATAGTAGCAGATTTTGCACAATATATAACATGTTAAAAACATGATGACAAGAACACTCCTGAGTCCACCTACCTGCTTTTTCAACAATTGACTCCAGGAGTACAAAAGTAAATTTAATAATATATGTAACACGTAAAGTCATTTATTTATTTTTTTTACACTATTATAGGAATCGTGAAGCAAAATATTTGGTTTTCCATGCCCCTTTAAGAGTTAATGTAGGATTAATAAAATATTTTATAAAGAATATATACATGCAAATGTGTGCATTTCATAAGCATCATTACAGTGATATATCATTAGCCCACCCATATATATATATAAGCAGCATTCTGAGATTTGCTCATCTAAAAGGATAGAAAACTCTGATATTATCAGTCATAAATTCAGATGGGAAGATTTTAACCCCTTTGCTGCTTAAGCCAAGTAATAGCCCTGTGCTAGAGCTATTTTTAGTGATTGTCACACTGATTGTGTTTTAAATACCAACTCCACTGCTAGTTCTGTGAGGTATTCACAAAAAATAGTCCTTCCCCCCCCCCCCCCCAACAGCAATTTTAATAATAAACTTAAAATAACAAAACCTGTGCCCTTAAATTAGTATAACATTTTTCTTACTTCTATTACATATAAATATTTACTTTTGCTCTCATTTGATCTTCTTTGTTAAAGAAACCTAGGTAGGCATCATTCACATTTCTGGGCAAAACGTTCTGCCACCTAGTTCTCTTGCAAACGTGTAGCACTGTTAAAAGAATTATTGCAAACTGTGGCCATATAGTAATTCAGACCGTGCTGCAAGCTCTACATACCTGCTTTTAACATCTAAGGATACCAAAAGTATGAAGTAATAGATTTTTGTTCTTTTACTTTACACTATGGGGTCGTATTTATTATAGTGCAACAGTATACGCTGTAGGACATTTATCATTGCACCGCAGTTCTTGTGAAATGCCATGCCGTCCCCTGCAGATTCACGGCCAATCGGCCGCTAGCAGGGGGTGTCTATCAATCTGATCGTATTCGATTGGGATGATTTCTGTCCGTGGCCTCAGAGCAGGTGGACAAGTTATGGGCATCTTCGGCCCCTATTTCTGAATCAGGAAATCATTTTTTGGTGTTTTATGCCCATTTAAGTATTAACAATTTGGAACTATTAACAATCTGTGGAAATAGTTTCTTATAGAATTGTGAAAAGTAAATAATGTTTACCTTAGATTAGAACAAAGAGTATAAAAAAAACAGAATTTATGTTTACCTGATAAATTACTTTCTCCAACGGTGTGTCCGGTCCACGGCGTCATCCTTACTTGTGGGATATTCTCTTCCCCAACAGGAAATGGCAAAGAGCCCAGCAAAGCTGGTCACATGATCCCTCCTAGGCTCCGCCTACCCCAGTCATTCGACCGACGTTAAGGAGGAATATTTGCATAGGAGAAACCATATGTTACAGTGGTGACTGTAGTTAAAGAAAATAATATCGACCCTGATTAAAAAAACCAGGGCGGGCCGCTGGACGGACACACCGTTGGAGAAAGTAATTTATCAGGTAAACATAAATTCTGTTTTCTCCAACATAGGTGTGTGGTCCACGGCGTCATCTCTACTTGTGGGAACCAATACCAAAGCTTTAGGACCCGGATGAAGGGAGGGAGCAAATCAGGTCACCTAAATGGAAGGCACCACGGCTTGCAAAAACCTTTCTCCCAAAATAGCCTCCGAGAAGCAAAAGTATCAAATTTGTAATAATTTAGAAAAAAGTGTGCAGTGAAGACCAAGTCGCTGCCTTACATATCTGATCAACAGAAGCCTCGTTCTTGAAGGCCCATGTGGAAGCCACAGCCCTAGTGGAGTGAGCTGTGATTCTTTCAGGAGGCTGCCGTCCGGCAGTCTCATAAGCCAATCGGATAATGCTTTTAATCCGAAGGAGAGAGAGGTAGAAGTTGCTTTTTGACCTCTCCGTTTACCAGAATAAACAACAAACAAAGACAAAGTTTGTCTGAAATCCTTAGTAGCTGCTAAGTAAAATTTGAGAGCACGAACTACATCCAAGTTGTGCAACAAACGTTCCTTCTTTGAAACTGGATTAGGACACAAAGAAGGCACAACTATCTCCTGGTTAATGTTTTTGTTAGAAACAACTTTTGGAAGAAAACCAGGTTTAGTACGCAAAACCACCTTATCTGCATGGAACACCAGATAAGGAGAAGAACACTGCAGAGCAGATAATTCTGAAACTCTTCTAGCAGAAGAAATTGCAACCAAAAAACAAAACTTTCCAAGATAATAACTTAATATCAACGGAATGTAAGGGTTCAAACGGAACCCCCTGAAGAACTGAAAGAACTAGGTTGAGACTCCAAGGAGGAGTCCAAATTTTGTAAACAGGCTTGAGTCTAACCAGAGCCTGAACAAAGGCTAGAACATCTGGCACAGCTGCCAGCTTTTTGTGAAGTAACACAGACAAGGCAGAAATCTGTCCCATCAAGGAACTTGCAGATAATCCTTTTTCCAATCCTTCTCGAAGGAAGGATAGACTCTTAGGAATCTTAACCTTGTTCCAAGGGAATCCTGCAGATTCACACCAACAGATATACCAAATTATGTGGTAATTTTTCTGGTTACAGGCTTTCATGCCTGAACAAGAGTATTAATAACAGAATCTGAGAACCCTCGCTTTGATAAGATCAAGCGTTCAATCTCCAAGCAGTCAGCTGGAGTGGGTCGAACGGACCTAGAACAAGAAGGTCTCGTCTCAAAGGTAGCTTCCATAGTGGAGCCGATGACATATTCACCAGATCTGCATACCAAGTCCTGCGTGGCCACGCAGGAGCTATCAAAATCACCGACGCCCTCTCCTGATTGATCCTGGCTACCAGCCTGGGGATGAGAGGAAACGGCGGGAACACATAAGCTAGTTTGAAGGTCCAAGGTGCTACTAGTGCATCCACTAGAGCCGCCTTGGGATCCTGGACTCCTGTACCCGTAGTAAGGAACTCTGACGTTCTGACGAGAGGCCATCAGATCCATGCTCTGGAATGCCCACCCGGTTGAATGACTCTGGGCAAAGATTTCCGGATGGAGTTTCCCACTCCCCCGGATGCAATGTCTGACGACTCAGAAAATCCGCTTCCCAATTTTCCACTCCTGGGATGTGGATAGCAGAAGGTGGCAGGAGTGAGACTCCGGCCCCCTAGAATGATTTTGGTCACTTCTTCCATCGCTAGGGAACTCCTTGTTCCCCCTCGATGGTTGATGTATGAACTTGGCCCTCGCTAGCTGAGGCCAAGCTTTGAGAGCATTGAATATCGCTCTCAGTTCAGAATATTTATCGGTAGAAGAGATTCTACCCGAGACCAAAGACCCTGAGCTTTCAGGGATCCCCCAGACCGGCCCAGCCCCTTCAGACTGGCGTCGGTCGTGACAATGACCCACTCTGGTCTGCGGAAGGTCATCCCTTGTGACAGGTTGTCCAGGGACAGCCACCAACGGAATGAGTCTCTGGTCCTCTGATTTTCTTGTATCTTCGGAGACAAGTCTGAATAGTCCCCATTCCACTGACTGAGCATAAACAGTTGTAATGGTCTTAGATGAATGCGCACAAAAGGAACTATGTCCATTGCCGCTACCATCAAACCTATCACTTCCATGCACTGCGCTATGGAAGGAAGAGGAACGGAATGAAGTATCCGACAAGAGTCTAGAAGTTTTGTTTTTCTGGCTCTGTCAGAAAAATCCTCATTTCTAAGGAGTCTATTATAGTTCCCAAGAAGGGAACCCTCGTTGACGGAGATAGAGAACTCTTTTCCACGTTCACTTTCCATCCGTGAGATCTGAGAAAGGCCAGGACAATGTCCGTGTGAGCCTTTACTTGAGGAAGGGACGACGCTCGAATCAGAATGTCGTCCAAGTAAGGTACTACAGCAATGCCCCTTGGTCTTAGCACCGCCAGAAGGGACCCTAGTACCTATGAGAAAATCCTAGGAGCAGTGGCTAATCCGAAAGAAAACGCCACGAACTGGAAATGCTTGTCCAGGAATGCAAACCTTAGGAACCGATGATGTTCCTTGTGGATAGGAATATGTAGATACGCATCCTTGAAATCCACCTTGGTCATGAATTGACCTTCCTGGATGGAAGGAAGAAGTGTTCGAATGGTTTCCATCTTGAACGATGGAACCTTGAGAAACTTGTTCAAGATCTTGAGATCTAAGATTGGTCTGAACGTTCCCTCTTTTTTGGGAACTATGAACAGATTGGAGTAGAACCCCATCCCTTGTTCTCCTAATGGAACAGGATGAATCACTCCCATTTTTAGCAGGTCTTCTACCCAATGTAAGAATGCCTGTCTTCTTATGTGGTCTGAAGACAACTGAGACCTGTGGAACCTCCCCCTTGGAGGAAGCCCCTTGAACTCCAGAGAATAACCTTGGGAGACTATTTCTAGCGCCCAAGGATCCAGAACATCTCTTGCCCAAGCCTGAGCGAAGAGAGAGAGTCTGCCCCCCACCAGATCCGGTCCCGGATCGGGGGCCCGCATTTCATGCTGTCTTGGTAGCAGTGGCAGGTTTCCTGGCCTGCTTTCCTTTGTTCCAGCCTTGCATAGGTCTCCAGGCTGGATTGGCTTGAGAAGTATTACCTTCCTGCTTAGAGGACGTAGCCCTTGGGGCTGATCCGTTTCTGCGAAAGGGACGAAACTTAGGTTTATTTTTGGTCTTGAAAAGACCTATCCTGAGGAAGGGCGTGGCCCTTGCCCCCAGTGATATCAGAGATAATCTCTTTCAAGTCAGGGCCAAAGAGTGTTTTCCCCTTGAAAGGAATGTCAAGCAATTTGTTCTTGGAAGACGCATCCGCTGCCCAAGATTTTAACCAAAGCGCTCTGCGCCACAATAGCAAACCCAGAATTTTTTCGCCGCTAACCTAGCCAATTGCAAGGTGGCGTCTAGGGTGAAAGAATTAGCCAATTTAAGAGCACGAATTCTGTCCATAATCTCCTCATAAGAAGAAGAATTACTAATAATCGCCTTTCCTAGCTCATCAAACTAGAAACACGCGGCTGCAGTGACAGGGACAATGCATGCAATTGGTTGTAGAAGGGAACCTTGCTGAACAAACATCTTTAGCAGACCTTCTAATTTTTTATCCATAGGATCTTGGAAAGCACAACTATCTTCTATGGGTATAGTGGCGCGCTTGTGTAGAGTAGGAACCGCCCCCTCGACCTTGGGGACTGTCTGCCATCAGTTCTTTCTGGGGTCGACTATAAGAAAGCAATTTTATAAATATGGGGGGAGGTACTAAAGGTATACCGGGCCTGTCCCATTCTTTACTAACAATGTACGCCACCCGCTTGGATATAGGAAAAGCTTCGGGGGGCCCCGGGGCCTCTAAGAACTTTTCCATTTTACATAGTGGTTCTGGAATGACCAGATAATCACAATATCCAAATTGGATACAACTCCTTAAGCAGAGCGCGGAGACTGTTCCAACTTACAATTTAAAAGTAATCCACATCAGGTTCAGCTTGTGAGAAATGTTTCCTGAATCCTGAAATTTCTCCCTCAGCCAAAACCCTCCCTGGCCCCCTCAGACTGGTGTAGGGGCCCTTCAGAAACCATATCTTCAGCGTTCTCATGCTCTACAGTAATTTTCTTAAAAACAGAGCAGTCGCGCTTTCGCTGATAAGGTGGGACATATTGGCCTAAAATGTTTTTGATAGAATTATCCATTACAGCGTTAAATGTTGCATAGTAAGGAGTATTGGCGCACTAGATGCTACTAGGGGCCTCCTGTATGGGCAACGACTGGAGTAGACGAAGGAGGGGATGATGCAGTACAATGCTTACTCCCCTCACTTGAGGAATCATCTCTGGGCATCATTTTTACTAAAATTTTTTTATGACATAAAATACATATAGTTAAATGAGAAGGAACCTTGGTTTCCCCACAGTCAGAAACACAATCTATCTGGTAGTTCAGACCTGTTTAAAAGGCATAAACTTGATAACAAAGCACAAAAACCGTTTTAAAATAAAACCGTTTACTGTCACTTTAAATTTTAACTAAACACACTTATTACTGCAATTGCGAAAAAGTATGAAGGAATTGTTCAAAATTCACCAAAATTTCCACCACAGTGTCTTAAGCCTTAAAAGTATTGCACACAAATTTGGAAGCTTTAACCCTTAAAATACGGAACCGGAGCAGTTTTTATATTTAAACCCCTTTTACAGTCCCTGGAATCTGCCTTTGCTGAGAACCCAACCAAGCCCAAAGGGAATACGATACCAAATGATGCCTTCAGAACGACTTTTCTATGTATCAGAGCTCCACAAACAGGCAGCTGAATGCCATGCTGTCCTCAAAACAATGTGCGCCATACCGGCGCGAAAATGAGGCTCTGACTCTGATTAGGGAAGGCCCATACAAGCTGCGATATAAATCATATCAAAATACCCAGAATAAATGATTCCTCAAGGCTAAATATGTGTTAATAATGAATCGATTTAGCCCAGAAAAAGTCTACAGTCTTAATAAGCCCTTGTGAAGCCCTTATTTACTATCTTAATAAACATGGCTTACCGGATCCCATAGGGAAAATGACAGCTTCCAGCATTACATCGTCTTGTTAGAATGTGTCATACCTCAAGCAGTAAGAGACTGCACACTGTTCCCCCAACTGAAGTTAATTGCTCTCAACAGTCCTGTGTGGAACAGCCATGGATTTTAGTTACGGTGCTAAAATCATTTTCCTCATACAAACAGAAATCTTCATCTCTTTTCTGTTTCTGAGTAAATAGTACATACCAGCACTATTTTAAAATAACAAACTCTTGATTGAATAATGAAAACTACAGTTAAACACTAAAAAACTCTAAGCCATCTCCGTGGAGATGTTGCCTGTACAACGGCAAAGAGAATGACTGGGGTAGGCGGAGCCTAGGAGGGATCTGTGACCAGCTTTGCTGGGCTCTTTGCATTACCTGTTGGGGAAGAGAATATCCCACCAGTAAGGATGACGCCGATGGACGGACACACCTATGTTGGAGAAAGATGACCTAAAATCGCTACAAGGATCTAAAAAGACACATACAAACACGCCACCTTAATATAATTCACCAAGAAATCCCTTTGATCTTTTCTTGGTAGAAGAGGTTTACAGATACAAATAGACTTCAATCCCTATCTAAATATGAAACATTCCTATGACCTGAACGATTGAATGTGATGAATTCCAAAGACACGCTGCTGAAAGTCAATATGTAAGCAGTCAAGACTTAAAGTGATAGAAAGGTCAATAATTAAATGTGTATGGGTGCATTTCAGTTTGAAATAGAAGCATTTCGGCAATCTACTTTAATTAGGGAAAAATGCTTCTAATAAAAGTTATTCCTGTTTAACTGCGGCATACGCACATATCCTGTAAGGACCCATGCACCAGTATTTAGATACCACAGCATTAGCTTGTATGACACAAATTTAGTCTTCAGAAGCAATACACAGCACAGTCACCTCTCTGACCAAGCATGACGTTTGAATACTGATGCACTTGCCCTCATAGGATATGTGCATATTCCACTGAAAAACAGTAAAAACTTTTACCAGAAGCATTTTGCACCCATGCAAATTTAAATTTTTGACTCTTTAAAGGGGACATGAAACTCATTTTTTCTTTCATGATTCATACAGAGCATACAATTTTAAACAACTTTCCATTTTGGAAACAAAGAACTAAGTATTTCTAGCTTGAGGGAAAGAGGTCTCCTATCTTGTCAGGATATGGATATACAATACACAATGTATTTTATCCTTTTAGACCTGCACACAAATAATTCATTACAGACCTTCTGAGACCTTCCTCTACAATAACAATGTAGTCTTCTACATATAACTCGTACATCAGGCAGCTACAATGTATTATACTACCACAAACAGATGTAGCATATTCTACTGTTCACATTAATATGAGCCAGTGAACTGTAGAATGCTGAAAATCAGTTTGCTAAAACCAAATATGAATATTGTATTACAAGCACAAATCCCTTAGAAAGTAATATGCACTGAAATAAATGCTACAGTATTCTGACAGCATAACCATGTTTGCATGTTTAAAGCACTAGCACTAAAAACTGCACTAGCTTTGATTTATGGCACTTTCCTTCCATTAAAGGAGGTGAGAGCAAACATTGTAAGGGAATTTAAGGGATACATAAACCCCAATTTCTTTCTTTAATGAATCAGACAGAACATGCCATTTTAAGCAACTTTCTCATTTACTCCTGCTATCAATTTTTCTTCTTTCTCTTAGTATCTTTAATTTAAAAAGCAGGAACTTTAAAGCTTAGGAGCCAGCCCATATTTAGAATCAGCACCTGGATAACGCTTGCTTATTGGTGGCTACATTTAGCAAAACCAATAAGCATAACCCAGGTTCTCAACCAAAAATGTCTGCTTTTTAAATAACGATAGCAAGAGAACAAAGAAAAGTTGATAATAGGAGTAAATTAGAAAGTTGCTTAAAATTGCAATGCTCTATCTGACATTCATTAACGCAAAACTTTCGGGTTTAGTGTCCTTTACAGAATGCTGGGATATACCACACAATTATCCTCAAAATTAAAAGGGACATAAAACTTTTTTGATTCAGACCATACAATTTAAAAAATAAACTACTGCCATATAGAGCTCTAGACACATTCATGCTCCTCAGCTATATACCTGCTTTTTATTGAAGCATAACCAGATCAACAAAGTAGATGTGATAACTAAAATTAAAAAAAAAAAAAAACTAAATTCATTGTAACATTCTACACTAAATGAATCCTAAATGAAAAATGTGTGTTTTATGCTCCTTTTTTGGTGTTACATAGAAATTTGTTTTGACATCAGAAAATCAGGAGGCTGATATCTCTATGTTTAAAAACAAACAAAATGTTTCTTACATTTGAATAAAGCATCAAATGTTTTAATCTTTTTTTTTTTTTTTTTTTAATTCTCATATTTTCAGTTTCTTTAAATCCTAAAATTTTAAGCAGATCTCTTCTTTAGAGACGAAGGAAAATTAGATTTTGGTGCTTTGGTAAGGCGAGTACAGTTATTTTAGTTTAGGTTCCCTCTGCATTGACATTAGTCATGCTTCTCTATTTGTGCCGGCAACCACAAATTTAAAGGGACAGTCTAGGCCCAAATAAATGTTCAATGATTCAGCTAGAGCATGTAATTTTAACAATTTTCCAATTTACTTTTATCACCAATTTTGCTTTGTTCTCTTGGTATTCTTAGTTGAAAGCTTAACCTAGGAGGTTCATATGCTAATTTCTTATACCTTGAAGCCCACCTTTTTCAGATTGCATTTTAACAGTTTTTCACCACCTAAGAGGGTGTAGTTCACGTATTTAATAAGATAACACTGTGCTCGTGCACGCGAAGTTATCTGGGAGCAGGCACTGACTGGCTATACTGCAAGTCTGTCAAAGAACTGAAAAAAGGGGCCGATTGCAGAGGCTTAGATACACAGATAATCACAGAGGTTAAAAGATATTATTATAAACTGTGTTGGTTATGCAAAACTGGACTATGAGTAATAAAGGGATTATCTCTCTTTAAAACCATCCAAATTCTGGTGTAGACTGTCCCTTTAAGGGATAGAAAGGTGCATGGGTGCAATTCAATTTAAAAAGAAACACTTTTGCAATATACTACCACTAGCATAAAGGCTTCTAGTAAAAATGATTACTGATTTTCATCAGCGTGCATATATATGCTGTGAGGCCCCTGCATCAGTATTCACCACACCTGGCGGTGGTGTGTATTGCATCTGCAAGACTTCATTTATGTAATTATAAGCCACAGATGGTTCTTTGAGAAGTTGTGCTGTTTGAGTGTTTGCGGACATGCCATCACAGCATTGTGCGTATGCTGCTGAAAACATAATTAATTTTACTTGAAGCATTTTTGCTAATGGATGTAACTGCAAAAATGATTCAGTTTAAGAATTGAAATGCACCCATGTATATTTCACTTTGAATCTTTCTATCCGTTTAACATGCAGTTGGTGCTTCTTAATTCTTGCCACCTCAGAGGTAAATCACCCAAACTCACTCATTCTGTATGATTGACAGGCCCTGCTCTGGCAGGACTGGTTGTGTGAGAGCAGGGTAGGGATTGTACAATAATGAAATATTAAACTTAACCCTACAATGTTGCATTGCAAGTGGAGATTGCAGGCTGACAAGTTCTCTCCTTGCATACTTGTCTGCCTGCAGCTTGATAAATTTTCCCCTAAGTGGCCAGTGACCTAGGGTTACCTACTTGACTGGTGAAATCTTAACTTCCTTTATAACTGATGTCTATTTCACTACAGAAATGTTAATTTTAGTATTGTTTTCGTTTTGTGAGCTTGTTGACTTGCATGTTTATTCACACATACCACATATCTATCATCAATTTGACAGGAATAGGGGGCCAGGGTGGATTGTGGGTGGTCTGAGAGTGTGGGTGGTAAACTAACTAGAGTTGGCCAGTCACAAGAGACGGGTATGGGTGGTCTAAGGCAGAGTTTGGGTGTACTTTGGAAGAGTTGGTGGTAATCACAATGGAAGGCTAAGAGTGGTCCTAAGAGCAGCATTTGCTGTGGTATGGAGGAACTAGAGCTGGGCAGCGTATGGGTGGTATAGGGTTAGAGTTGGGCAGTCACATGGCAGGGTATGGGTGATCTAAGGGCTAGAATCTTGGTGCTATGTAAACTAGAGCCTGATTAGTCACTGGACAGAAATTGCTGTGGCACGTGGGAAGATTCTGGCAGTCACACTGGCAGGGTAATGGGTGGTCAAATGGCAGAATCTGAATGGTATTGGTATATAACTAGAGCTGGGCAGTCACATGGGCAGAATGAGCTTGGAAGAGTTGATTAATCCCATTGGCAAAGTATGGGTAGCTTGAGGAGGAGCTTAGCATGCCAGGTGCAGATTTCGGGCAATCCAGGGCTTTTATGTTTTACAGACAACTAGCTAGAGTCAAGGTGCCAGAAGGGACAGTGAGATGAAGTTTCCAAACCATAACAATCCCACTAAATTTGTGATGGTTGAGAGATCAGCGTATAATCATAATGTTATATGAAATAAATAATTATACGGTTTACTTAGGTGTAGTAAAAAACAACAACTTGGCAATAACCTTTCATTGTTTTGTCCTTTTTTCAGTAATGTAAGGTGGGCTTTAATTGGAAGTGCAGACTTCACACTGCTATTTGCACACACTTCCATTGGTTGCACATACTAGTGTTGCATTGATAGCATTCCCTAATTGGTCACAGCAGATAACATTTGGTTACACAGAACAGAAACTTAGGCTACAACATGTCGTGCCTATTACTTTAAGGATACTAAGGGCCTTATGATCTAAAGTTTTCTCTTGTCCCGTCAGCATAATGTCAGGGTTTTTTCCCTGTTTTGTTTGCCATGTGCTGCTGGCAGCCATTTTACTCACCTCTCTTGCTGACTATGGTGCATTATGGGGGATGTTGCTCATTTCCTGCACTTCCTTTTATGGCCAGACTGGTGTGCATCATCTGTGTGAGACAGGATGCAGTCTCAGAATTGTGATGTCATCACTTATTATTTAAAGGGTCTGTTCAGTATGCTTTGCCTTTGCGTTGTCTCAGACCTGTTTGTGAGAGTTCCTGTCTATTACCTGGCTGTCTGACGTACTTCCTGGTTCCTAATCCCTGGCTTGTTCCCGACTCTGCTGTTTTCCTTGTTCCTGATTCCGGCTCGTCTGACTATTCGCTTTGGCTCCTGACTCGGCTCCTCTGACTACCAGCTCTAGTTTTGACTCCTGGCTTGTTATTTGACTTGTGGACTTTTTATTATTTTTTTGTTTTTAATAAAAGGTGTTATTTTTGTTTGCACTTTTCATCTCAGTCCGATTCCTGGCACCCTGACACATAATCTAACAAGTCTCACCAGTAGTGCAAATAATATTATAATGGCAAATTATAGCTTCAGAGCAGTTTCTTTCTATGGATTGTTCTGGATGTAAATGAGAGAAACCAATATTACAATATAATGCTCAAAATAAAAATTCCAAAGATTTTGCTTGATCTTCCTCAATACCAGCAGGTTTTTAATCATTGGACCCTAAAACTCTGGAAATATTTTCCAAATTTAAACAGCAAATAAATTTAAAAAAAAATACATCTTCATATTATTCTCAGGGTAATCTTAAAAAGAGGAAACTAAACACTAAATACATTTCATGCATCTCTCTATGTTTATAGGAGCTGCCATTATGAAACCTAGGTTACACTAACAAACAGATCAGCAATGGAATGAAAGATAGATTTCAACATGGTAGCACCCATGACTACAGAGGGCAGGAAATTACTACTGAACACATATAAAACCGATACTAAACCCAAATGTTTTCTTTCATGATTCAGATAGAGCATGCAATTTTAAGCAACTTTCTAATTTTTATTTGTTCTCTAGCTATCTTTATTTAAAATGCAGAAATGTAAAGCTTAGGAGCTGGCCCATTTTAGGTTCAGCACTCTGGATAGAGCTGGATTATTGGCGGCTACATTTAGCCACCAATAAGCAAGCGTAACACAATAAAGATGGCAAGAAAACAAAGAAAAATTTAAAGGGACAGTCAACACCAGAATTTTTGTTGTTTAAAAAAATAGATAATGCCTTTATTACCCATTCCCCAGTTTTGCATAACCAACACAGTTATAATAATACACGCTTTACCTCTGTGATTACTTTGTATTTTAACCTCTGCAGACTGCCCCCTTATTTCAGTTAATTTGACAGACTTGCATTTTAGCCAATCAGTGCTCACTCCTCGGTAAATTCACGTGCATGAGCTCAATGTTATCTATATGAAACACATGAACTAATGCCCTCTAGTGGTGAAAAACTGTCAAAATGCTTTCAGATTAGAGGTGGCCTTCAAGGTCTAAGAAATTAGCATATGAACCTCCTAGGTTTAGCTTTCAACTAAGAATACCAAGAGAACAAAGCAAAATTGGTGATAAAAGTACATTGGAAAGTTGTTTAAGATTACATGCCCTATTTGAATCACGAAAGGTTTTTTGGTCTTGGCTGTCCCTTTAAGTTGTTTAACATTGCATGCTCTATCTAATTCATGAAAGAAAACAATTGGGTTTAAC